>NC_084685.1:5776058-6093356 GCF_028389875.1 Rhea pennata
TTAAGGATTAGTTTCCCACATATTTGCACTGGATATTGCACAGCATTACCAGTCACACCATTCTGCATGCAAATAAGCCTCTTCCGGTGGCTTTCAGTTTCAGCACTAGTTATCACCTCTTGCTGAAGACTTAGGGGTAAGCAGACTTTCAAGCTCTATAGTGACACCTCAATCATACAGTCTCCCTGGAGAACTACTTAAAATTTAAAAGTACAGTAGTGTCAAATTGAGATTTCCAGCATCAGTCCTTTTCATAGAAATCTCAGAAGAAGTAAGTTCTTTTTCCTCTGCCCAAGAGCAAAATCGTATCTATCAATGCTTTGGGTAAGCTTCTCTTCAACATGGAGTTTGCAAGACTATGAAGAACACTGTTTTATTGATTATGCTCTGTTAAAGTGTACCAACTCGTTCCACTTCCATGAATGGAAACTATAGCTTAATTCACTCAGAACTGAAAGGCTTGAAAGTCCATTTCTGGAAACTTGACTTGTACAGAATTGAAGAGAACCACATACACACAAATATATGTGTAGAACTGCATGGGAATACTAATGACTTGTTAAGAATTCAAAACAAACCCACAGTTCACACCTGAAGTTTATTCAGGAAACTACCAACACAACTGCTCCAAAACACAGGAGTTTAATATATGTAGTTTCCTATGCACAGAAGAGGGTACACAAGTAATAATACAAGCTACTAAGGAACTGGAAAGGAATAAATAAGAAAAATCCCAAATTCTACAGTGACCACTTGATCAGAAAGCAGTCTGAAATGGCAAAGCTAGGTGCTACAAAGTCACAAAATGCTGAAAGGGAGCCAAAACTCTTAATATGCTCATTTGCTTTGCTGGAACACAGGAATCCTAAAGATTGATTGTGGCACAGGGACTTGCCAGGATGAGGTCTTTCAAAAAAATTGTTTATAATGTTTGTAGTCTACTCCGTGGCTTACGCCTTGGAAACAAATGCAGTATTTGTGAGATGACTTTAGAAATGAATCTTCTTTAAAAGAAAAATTTAATTCTCTCTTTTCCCCACTCCTCAAAAAAAAAAAAAAAAAAAAAAGCAGTGAAATTTTGTTTAACCAGTTTACAACACAGCACAAGTGATAAAGGTTACTAAACAAGGCTAGAACTCAACACAACTGGAATTTCTAGGCAAAATAACGAACATTCGCAACTTTGCGGAAGTGTGAAGAGCAGAAAGTTAACAGTAGCAACCTTCTTACTAGGTGAATTGAAATTACCACTTTAAATATAGTTTTGTTATTTCTCTAAGAACTTTATTTTCTTCTAAATCCATACAAAAATCATACTGAAAAAGTTTATTTCTGTATGTTTTAGTGCCATGTTACTTTAAAAACAGACAAAGTCACCTTCTACAGACTAGGCTAAAAAAGATACTAAATTTCTAATTCAGAGTTTTTAGGCTCAGTAATTCCACCAATGATAACTACTTGATTTGTAAACTTTTAAACAGCTGCATTAGAAAGGACAAGTGTTGATTTAACTTCTAAAGTTTCTGTCCTCAGCTGCTTCTTTTGGAACTTCTAGTGTGTGTATATGACACATTTTCACTAGGCTAGTAGCATAACTGAATTAACTGCAAGGGATACATGTACTCTCTTGCTTTAAAAACATCCAAGCTGAAGAAATATAAAACAATTGAGCTGAATGAATCTTGGCCATGCATGTTTAAGCAGTTTCAGACAAGTTTTCAAAACTGCCAAGGAAACAAACAAAAAAGTAACTTCATTGTTATATGCTTCTCCTCTTAATATTACCCTGATTTCTTCACTGTGTGGGAATTGCCACATTAGCCTTCACTTTCCACTATCCTAAACAGATCAACCTATTTACTCTCTACATAAAGTAGATTAATTAGTGGGATAAAAGCTTGGGAAGAAATATTCTCTATGTAGGTTATTTTTGGAGAGATAACAATTGCCCGGAAAAAAAATCTACCACTACTATAGGCAAAAACTAGATGATAAAAAAGTTATACATATGTTAAATAATCTAAATATATAACCTAAATAGCCTAAAAATATTGTTTCTACAACCACCTAAATAAGTTAAAAACATTACTTTATATAATAACCTAAGTAATAACCTAAAAATAACCTAGAATTAGTATAATTCTTTTTGCTTTGAACGCATTTAATCTTTCTACAATGAGTTTTAAAATTGCTCTCTTCATACGGCGTTTTTATTTGTTTTGAAGGACAAGACAGAGCGTTTCATTGCAAAAGCAGGTTCACCTCCCACCTGCCCCTCAGCACTTTCTCCCACACTTCCTCGCGTCCAGAAGCCGCCGGACTTCTGCTCGGGAGCCGGCCGGGGAGGCCGCGCGGGGACTCAGCGCGGGACAGGCCGCGGCCCGGCAGGACGCCTCCTCCGGAGCACTTACAGGCCCGGCCGCCCGCACGGCCCCCAGCTGCGAGGCGCCGCACAGGAAGCGACGATGCCGCGCCGCGGAAGCGCCGGGCCGCGGGGCTGGGCCGGGCGAGCGCGGCCCTCGGAGGCCGCTGCCTGTGCGGCGGGCACGTGTCCCCCGCCGCGCACGGAGCGGCCGGTTCCTCCGGCAAGCGCGAGCCCCGGGCGGCGAGGCCGCTGCCGGGCCGCTGCCCGCCTCTCCCCTCCGCCGCGCGGCGCCGCGGATGGGCCGAGCCGCACCGGCCTCCTTCCCGCCGCCATTTTCTTCACGGCGGCTCCTCACAGGAGCTTGCGCAGGGCGGGGGCGGGGGAGGGGATGGAGCACGGCGGCGCTCCTCGCGGGAGCGCGGCGCCAGCGGCTTCGCCGGCCGCCGGGGGAGGGCCTGCAGCGGCCCGGCTCCGCCGCGCGGGCCCCCCTAGGGCTCCCCCGCCCCTTTCGGCGCCCTCCCGCCTCCCCCCCGAGGCCAGCACTTACGCGGAAGAATCCCGCGTCCATCTTGCCTCCTCCGCCTCCTCCTGGTCGCGGCGCGCTCCCTGTCCCGGCGTGCACCGCGCGCCCGCAAGCCCCCTCGCACGCTCGCCGCGCAGGGGGAGGAGCGGAGCGCGGCACGCCTGCGCGCGGCGCGAGGCGGGCGCGCGGGGGCGGGACCCAGCGCTCTGCGAGGGCCCTCCGGCGCCAGGCAATTGGCAGGCGCGCCGTCAGAGGGTCGGTGCGCGCGCCGCAGCCGGCCAATCAGAGAGCGTGACGTTTCAGCGGGGCGAGAAGGGGGGGGAGTGTAGAGCCTCCTCTCGCGAGAGGTTGACGCGCGTGGGGCCCCCTGGCGCACGCGCAGAGCCCGCGTCAGGTGACCGCCCGGGCAACGGCGCCTGCGCGCGCGGCTAACGGCCGCCGTCGCCTCCCTCAGCGACGCTTCTGTGGCGGGCGCCCTGCTAGCAGCAGGGGGCGAAGCTGCCCAGTCGCCCCTCGGGTGAGGGGTAGGAGTTTGCTCACGGGCAAATTCTTCCTCAGCAGATCGGGAAGCTCCAAGCCGAGGCGCGGGTACGGCCCTACAGAAGAGGGCAGGGCCCTGGCGCCGCTGGGGGAAGAGGAGGCGGTGGCTGCGGCTTCTCTATCGAGGGGGTGGTGACCTTGCTGGTGGCCTTGCTGCCTCTGGCACAACAGCACAGGCCTCTCTGCCTGCCTCTCTTCGGCCCTGGGGTGCGACGCAGAGGATTTGTCAAGCCCCACGTGGTAGGGTGTGTTCATTACTGCGCAGTCACTGAGCAGTATGTACATTGTGGGCTTTGTTCACCTGTCCTGCTGCAGCTTTCAGTCTTGCCCTCCATCCCAATTCAAAATGTGTCTTCTGCAAACAAAACCCTTTAGTGGGGCAGATTATGAAAGATGCAGAGTAGGACAGGAGGGGAGAGTAAAGTAGTTACAGTCCCCTTAGGTTAAGGGTAATACTACTTAGGTAATACAAAATTACCTTAAGTAGTAGCCCTCTTTTCTGTATAAAAGAAACTCATACATCTGTATCTTTAAAAATAGTAGTTTCCTTTAAGTCTGGATAAAGTTAGTTTATACCTGAATAAAGCACAACACATAACTTTCCACTTTATCAGCAGTCGTTAATGTTTCACACATGGGATATACATGAGTTTACTGATGTCTTTTGAAAATAATTGTCCATAGGACTCAGGGTAGGATCTAAGGATACTCATATTTTGACTGCTTAGACATAAAATTAACACATCTTTTCTGCATTTTGCACATCCCAATTTGAGACAATGTTTCTACCTTAACAAATCTGACATTGAGGGAATAGTGAGAAGGAGAATTGGACTGTTTCTGAAAGACAGCAAAGTTGGCAACCACTTCGAATTATTCCAGGGTTTGCTCAGTTGAGAAACACGAGAGTTGCAACCTGTTGTTACACAGAAGCAGGGCACTAGGTGGAGCTATGTATTCTCTGCTGACATAAGGTACTAGATGTATCCAGAAGGTGGTGAAAGCTGACTTGCAAAAGTTTTGTGAAGTTGAACTTAGCCAAAAGTGAAAATTGAAACGTTTTACTACAGTGCTTGCATCAACAGAGTTGAAGTGCCAACTGTGATACTCGACATCCACCCTACTGAACCTGTACATTCCAGAAGATTTTTAGGAACAAGGAAAAAAAAATCATGCAACTGCAGACTGATTGGTGAATAAGCCTTTATACAATTTTAAGAACCTTAGAGATGGTCTCATGGTGTGACCTGTGCACCATGTGTTCTCATTGTCATTGCTGATTGCTGCTCCTTTGGTATTTTTAAAAGAAAAAAACCTTAACTAGAGAATGGAGTAAGGAAATGGAGCAGTTGTCTGCTCATATTGAATTGCTAAGCAGAAATGCACATGGAGGCACCAAATAGCCTCTGGTAGTATCACAGCTGGGAAGTATTCTACTTTGTATTAGTTTGCATAGCTTCATGAACAATCTGTAATCAGTTTGTGCAATCAGTTAATGCATTACACTTATACTGCCTATTCTCTCCAAAACTTACATAGTTTGGGATTTATTTAATAGCAGTTACTGTTGCAGGGACACAGGTAGTAGGAGACTGTTCCTGTAAAACAGTTAAATCCAGAGCAAATTACACAAGCATTATAGTGGTAGTACTGTGGAAATACAGTGTTCTTTGTTTCTTGAAAAGGTGATTTCACTGGGTCAGCATAAACTCAGGATTTTGCTGACTTGTGGATTTAGAATGGGTAGGAGAGGCCTCCCAGTTTGTGCTAATATAAGAAAAATTTTACTGGTAAAACAGAGCACACTAAATTTTGGAGATAAAGGAATGTTAGTGTGGTCAAGGCAGTAATTCTTCCCTCTCTCTGAAAGTAAAACAATTCTGCCAATACAGAAGTGCTTGTGGACATATTGCTTACTCTAATTCAGTCCAGTAAAATAAAATTCATTGTTGTAAAATGCCTTACTTTGCCTCTTCAGGTTATACCAGCATAAACCAATTGAAACAAGAAGTTTCAATTCTTGGTGTGTTCAATTCTTCAATTCTTTGGTGGTGTTATACTAGTTAATTTTTTTAAGGATAATGTAGGTTATAATCTAAGTTCTTTTACCAGAATAATTCTGTAAATGTGAAGTCAAAAACTTGCCGGAAGCAGCTCTGACTGATAGTGTTAAAAAGAAATGACAGTAAGGCAAAGCTATCTTTTCTAAATATCTTATTTTTTTTATACACTGGAATATTCTCAAAAAAAATCCTTAGATGTTCATAGATTGAAACAAGAGGCTAATTTCTTTACATTTTTAGAAAAATTCCATTGGCTTCCCCAGTTCCCCAGTTCGTTCTGAATGATTATATCAATCATTCTTGCCACCAAAATAAGCTAGAGAACTAGGACAAGTAAAATATTTACAACAGGTTTTAGAAACTTCACAAACAGCTGTCTTAATATTTAGTTTGGATTTCAGAAACTGTGCTCCAGTTTCATAAAAAGAAGTAGTTGTAAAGTAATTGAGTTTTCATTTAGTTTCTGCACAAAAATACCAGTTAGTTAGACATCTGTCCAAGAGATTTCTTCACATCTTGAAATTAAAAAAAAAAAAAAAAAAAAAAAAAGGTCTAATCAATCACCATTTTACTCTGAGATCTGTCAGCTCTTTTTATCACTGTATAATTTAAGAGTGGAGTTGTTCAGGGGAGTCATAATTTGTGACAGTATTGGGAATAATAGCGAGCGAACTGCTACAAGACAAAGAAAAGACTTTAAAGTTGCAGGCTCTTGGCAATCAGTTAAGTTAGTAAAGAATAACCTCTCTCTCTACAGCTCTCCAAAAGGCCTTAGAATACCCTAGTAACAGTTTTACTAAGGTCTTCAAACACACTGGAGCCCTCTAATGGTCATGATAGTTTACAGCTAGCCTCTGGCAGTGTTTTAATATAAATAGCTTTGTCTAGCTATTCAGTGAGCAATTCCATAATATTTAAGATGTACGTGTCAAAGGATGGAGGTGACATTTCTTAAAACCTCATGTACTCCTGCTTGAGAGAGAGTTTAGCTACTCGATTTCTTCCTAATCGTTACCATCTATCCTGTCGTCCAGTGTTTCAGGGGTGCTCTGATATGCAGACTGGAGACAACCCACCACAGAATGTCTGACAATGCCGCTGTGTGTTCACACTCAGTGGGCTGTGAAATATTCTTGGGATTTTTTTTTGTTGCGTTACTGTACACCCACAATCATCACACTTGCAAATCGACATCACTTTTAGTTACTTTTTAGAAAAAAATATCTAAAAATAGTTCAAACTTAATTTGCATTACAGAGCAAAGCATTTCAGGAAGTGAGTTGTAGAAAAGTAGCCATATGAACCTTCATTTGCTTTATACAGCATTTCCATTTTTACATTTTCAATTAAAGAACTTCTCAGTTTTTTGTACAAGATAAAATATTCTAATGGAATTCCAGTAACGAACCTAGAGCAATTATTGGCACCAGAGTGAAAACCCTGAAAAGTAGGGTTCATGTGGGAACTGATAGGTTATCAAGTTTATAGAAACATTTTAAAAATTCTTCAAAACACAAAGTAACGTTATATGTAAAACCATACACGTGGTATTAGAAACAGGATAGATGAATAAAGATAAATACAGTTTTGATAATTCACATATTACCCATCATGTATAAAATAGACTACAAACTTGTTTCACATAAATCTTAACCCAGGTTCAACCAGAGTTGCAGTTTTTCTTCCTGTTTGTCCTCAGTCACTGCAGGAAGGAAAAAGCTCAAACTATATGAGTAAGCAAAGGTTCATGAAATATGACTGTGCATCTTTTCTTCCAACAGAAACAGGCTTGGGTTTTTGGGTCATTCCATACTCAGAGCCCTGTAAGAAGGCTCTTCACATTTCTGATGATTTGAATGCCTTCACCAGCTGATCTCAGCCATACAAAAATGGTCCAGACCTTTTATTTTTCCTCCCAAAGAGAGAAAGCAGGACTAATTACAATCTATAGGTAAAATAACAGCTCCAAACAGCTCCAAATGCAGTGCTGCTTTGCTGAAAAGTCCCAGGTCCACATGAACTGGGATTCCAGCTCTTTTCTCTCACAGGCAGGGTGGGCATTCACAGTTATCTGTTCTGCACGTGGATATCCACAGGTATGAAAGTCACCATAGGTTGCTGAGTAATGCTGTTGCTGTTCTGCCCGAAAGCAGGCAAAATTGTGGTTTTGGTGCTTTTGGGTTCCAGCTCTCGCTTCACTCTCATGTGTCTGTAAATATAAAAATGAAAGCGTCACTAGTGCTGGCATTTGTTGTGGTCTCTCCTGTGGTAAATATTGGGATGATGCCAGCAAAAGCAGGTTGCATTGAGCAGCTACTGAGAAGCGAATACAAACCAGGATTTCATCCCAGAGATAGCAAATGGCAAGTCAGTGCTTCCAGAACCGATGTGCAAGTCTGACCCAATGCCCCAGAAAGTGAGAAATCAAACTCCCCTCTGGCAGCCTTGATCCATGCACCAAACCTTTCCTATGTCACCCTGGAAAAAGAGCATTTTCCATGAGGTACCTACTCCTGCTTCTTAGCAATTCAGTCACAGGATACTGACTGTGAGATTCAGGACACTTCAACTGAGCACGTTATAGTTGGAGTTCTCCCTAAAGAGCACACACGTAGCAGTGATTTGGGTTTATCTTGTCTAGCCTTAGTGAAGTTAAGTATTCAGCCACATACCTGTTGTATGTTTTCAGTATGAGCAGAACCACTGTAAAAATAATAATCACTCCTACCACGATGGCAGCAACTATTGCTCCAGAACCTAGGAGGGAAGCAGAAAAGAAAAAAGTCGTATTTAAGAAGTTGCCATTGTAGTGTTCGAAGTTTGCTACGTTCAAGTAGCTGCAGAAAATCTCACTTTGCTTTGTTACTTTTTATTCAGAGGAACAATTTGGGATGCAAAACTTGAGAGCAAGAAAGGAAGAGGAAGGCGAAGCTGAAATACCAGAGCATTCAGGTACTAGGTAAGACCTAGAGAATACAAAAAAAATGTTCTCTCCATCTCATTTATACTTGACAAATACAAGAGCAAATGAATGCATATAAGTTTGGACATTGCTGCAGATCTAAACAAGATATGCTAATTACAGCCCAGGAACAAAAACATGTCACCCCTTTATTTTTCTTACTTTGATAGAGACTTTGATCTTGAGACTTTGTGGTCACATTTACTGGGAACAGAGTATTATTGATCAGTGGTGCAGCTGTCGTCATCTTGATTCAGCTACAGAAGAAGAATGATTTCACAAAATATTAACTAAAACATAACAGCACAATTCAATGATATTTAGGCAACTACCTATTAAGGATTGAGTGTTGTTTAACATCATTTAAATGGAGTTCACAAACTGGGGTTCTATTTTTTTCTCTGTGGTGAAAACCTGGCCCCACTGAAATCAATGGAAATTTTGCTATAGTCTAGTCTTGAGCATTTTTTCTTAGAATATACACAGCTTAGTATTAATAGGATAAAATATAAACACAATAATAATCATTACCTATATATGTATCCAAAACTCGTATGACAGCAATAATACATGTATTTTAAATGCTTTAGGATTTTAGGTTGTCACTTCAGATTATGAAACTCAGGACACTGAGCAAATCAGTATGTGAGAGGGCAGGGGGGGAAGAGGAAAGACCCCAAACCCCCACAAATCCTCTGTCCCAAAGTAGATTTACAGAGCTGTTTACATTATCTGTGAAGAGTTACATACTCAGTATTCAACAATATGTCTTTAAAGAGGAAAAAAAAAGTCAGCTTTCCTGTTAATAATCATTACTGAAAAGTGATATAAGGATACTTCTCATTTGTGGGAATTACAAGGCTTAGCAAAGTGTGTTATTCCTTCAATAATACTTTAAAGGGGCAGGAAATCCTTACAGCACAGAAAGGTTTAAAAACTCCTTTATGGAACAGAATTTAAAGTAGCTTCATTTGTCTAACATGGAATAAAAACAGTTAATTCCCATAACATGACAAAAGTCACATGGCAGACAATAGTTATCCTGCGGACAGAAAATATATTAGAACATGCCTCTGGCAGCAAGGATGTGCGAGTCTTGGAAAAGCAGCTCACTCATACTAGCATCATTTCAGGGCTGTTATTGGAAGAGGACAAGCCTGCAAGTGGACAGCTGAAAATATACCTGCTGCTGCATTATGGTAGGGTAAAATTTTAGTTCTAGAAAGAGCAGTCTGTACGCTTACTGATTTTATAAGTGTTCCCTATGTTTTCCTAAATGTGACCAGTAACCTTAGCCATTAAAAGAATCCTTCAGTCTGAGAAGGGTGTGAATACCACTTCAAACAGATCTCTGAAAGCATTTCAACTCTTGGCTTCCAAGAGCTAATACTCACATATTATCAATCCGAAATTAAATTATTCTTTGCAACACTCGATACTGCAACTGAGTTCCCCCTTCAGATGCGCCCCCATATAAACATCAAGCAAGACTGCACTACTGTCTCTTGTACTCCTTTGGGATATTGTGGATTTGTGGCATGTGCTTAATAGCTTTAACTTTACGTAGTACAAGATATAGAACAGCTAAAAGATTAAGCGGAAAGAAATTAGTCAGTAATGAAGAGAACTGCAAATCTGAAAGGCAGCCTCGTAAGACACATTCAAACAACTAGTTAGTGACTGAAATTCACAGCTAACCCGTCCACTGCATGTCTTATCCTTCTCCCCCACCGCCTTACTGAGGCTTTCTAAGGGATTCTCTCAAGTAGCATCCACCAAATAAAGCGACTGCAGTCACAAGGTATAATTCTGGCGGACAAGGAGGGTACAATTCTGATTGCTTTTTACGGGCAGGGTTTTGTTTCAGTGCAGTAAAGAGGGAAAAAAAATCTTGGGAGGCGCCATTTAATAGCTATACTAGGAATGAGAGATCAGTAATTGGCAGGAGGGGAACAGTCACTACTTCCAAATGTTTGCCTGGATATGAAACATCAGAATTGCAAAGCTGACTCAGTCAAATGGTTCGATCCTCTTAAGTTAAAGAGTTGGGTTTTTTAATTTAAAGAACAAAAATAACTCTGTAACTGGGTCATTTTCCTCTGCCTGAATGATTCCTTTGTTTAACCAAGGCCATGTTACTTCAGCAACATGATCATCTACTGCGGTCGTAGTTCCTTCCATGCTGAAAGAAATATTTTGTGTTAAGAGTTCACTCAGTCTTATTGTATAGCATAGTGAAAGGATTTACACAACTGTCGATGGAACCTGTGAGAAGACACTTTGACACTTTGAGGTTTTGACAACAGCTCTACGAGCATCTGTTTCCCCTACCTATTCCCTTTGCACCAATGCTGATGAAGACTGTACCCATCTACAAGCAGAGGTCATGGAGACCCTCCATCCAAGGTCTCTCGGTTTGCAGGGGAGAGCAGGGAGGGCTTACTGAAACTTGGGTACTGCAAGCTGGGGAAAGCCAAACAAGTATTACCTCTAAAGCCACAATCAGAAAAAGGCATGTCCAATTTTCGCCTTGTTGCTTATTCCTAGGAAAGTGCCAATGCCAGGCTCCCAGAGGCATTTTCTGTTTTTCAGATTCTGTGATTTTCCTCTTGCTATGGCTACTAAAATAAAAACCCCAAATGAGAAGGCTGATCATCTTGTTTGTAAGCCTTGTAATATTCATACTTGCTAACTTTCATCTAGTTTAAACCAGCCTGGTAAAGGTGAGCTATTTGTGCATGAGTCACCTGTAACCACAAAATTTTTATTGTTGTCAATGAAACTGCCTGTTTTCAGAAAGAACAAGTTTGTCCTACAAGTTGTAGCAATCTAAGATGCAAAGTGAAAAAAATCCATCAAAACTTTCCTCCTGTATCATATATTCACCAAGTTTACATGAGGTAATTAACAACTAAAGAGGTCTGGGGTTCCCTATCTCCAATCTGGGAGGGAGGTGCCAGGCTTTCGTTCTGCTGCTCTGCCTGCAAGAAGACTCTGCTCCATTCCTCACCTGTGAATCAGCAGGTTTATGCCTAACCAGCCTTGTGTTGGGAAACTTAAGGATCCAGCAAAGCCCAGTGAAATCCATGGGAACCTCTCAGTTTGGGGAGATTGTAGACTGACTCCTACTCTGTTTAAAAAAAAAACATCTGGAAGCTGAAGAGTGCTCAATAAAAGCTACATAACAGGGGAGAAGAAATGGACTTTGATACAGCAATCACAGGACATTCTTTCTTTATGACACACAGTATGTACTTCCCTCTATGCATACACACCTTGCTTTTTGAGAGCCACTAATTCAAGCACAGTACTAGAGATTGGAGGTAGAAGCACATGCTGCTGGTTATTTTTTGCATCCACATATTATGGAGCTGGAAATATTTCCACAGTTGGGCCTTGGGCAAGTTTCCACTTAAAACACCTTGGCAGATACAGCATATAGGTTGTTTTGGCAACTGGTAGCAATGCCCTGCATTTATAAAGCCTTCATGCCTCCCCGGCTCCTGTTGCATTTCAAGCTGAATGACCGTGTTAATTTATAGTGAGATCAGAATCAGAGCTGATCTGTCGTGTAGCTCCTGCCACTGCTTGCCGCACCTGGCAATTACAGAAGAGGAGTGACAGGGGACAAAGAGGTTTTTCTGTAAGAGCTAGGCTACAAGGGGCAGCTTCCTGCCAGGGAGGGCAGGTACTGCTTAGAAAGACACGCAGAATTCAGCATTTTGCCACCCAGAAAAAGGTGGTCTTTGCTCTGTTGTGAGCCTTCAGCTAGCTGCCAGTCAGCTGTTGTCTCTCCAGCAGCAATACTCATCAGTTTTGACCCAGGATCTCAGTTCCACAATTTATCGATCCTTTGCACAGAAAATATCTTCATCTTACGAAACAAAAAACAGAAAACCAAACACTTGTCAAAAGCAGCAAAATCACTTTCACTCAAGAAAGAAGGAAATCCTTCTGTCTGCGTATGGAGCTTTCCCTGCTTCCTAAAAGTAACTAGGCTCAGGCATAAGCATCAGGCTTACAAGCAGTCCCTGGTGGAAGCAGATGGTTAGTTGAGCTCTGCTTCTACAGCAGCAATAGTTTACCTGGATGGCCCAACATCCTCTATCTTCATCTCTATCAAAGGTTTACTTTGTTTAATCACAGGGGATACGTAGCAGTTTGAACTGGTGCATTTTATTGTTCCCTGTTGTATTCCAAGTGAGGGGAATCAATTGAGCATTCATGGCACAGAGCAGGAAAGGAAAGAGGCTTATACTAAAGAGTCACAAAGTCAGCTTCAGCTCCCCGTAAACTGGCAAGCCATCCATCTTCAGTCCAAACACACTCCACCACCAGTTCAGCCATGTGCTACCTGGCTCATGTTACAACAACATAATAAGCCATGAGAACTGGGAATATCGCCTGGGTTTTGAGGCAAACTGTAATTTTCAAAAAGTAATAAAAACACAATGTGCTTCAACAGGACCTGAATGTGCCTGCATTTACCTCACGAGGTTCTGAGAGGGAGGAAGGGGAAAAAATCCAAGTTCAAACTGGCTAGCAAGAGCTGAGGCATAAACGTGGCTTCAGGCAAACAATACAGCTCTGTGCTGAGTGTCGGTATGAAGTACATGTTCTGATGTCAGACCAGCACCTTCATAAAAGCATTTATCTGAGGTTCTGGCATGAGCTCTCCAGGTTTAGCTATTGTTAAAACAAATATTAAAAGCATCTCTTTTCCTTGCTGGGACAGAGAAAGTTGCTTAAACTACCGGCACTTCTAGCACCAACAAAAACTCTAAGAAAGTCAGACTGCACGGCTAACGTGCCTTATCTTAAGAGGGCTAAGGGCCATCAGCTCACATGGATGGCAGAAACTGAGGTACTGCTAGAACTGAAGACAGATCCCCAGATGGCAAAGAATTGGTTTTGAAAGCCATGTCTGAAAATTCAAACCAGACAGACTTTGTCATTGACTTGCACAAAAGCAATATCTAAACTGGACTGTCAGCTGCAGATTTCCCAGCTCTTCTCTTCCACCTCAAAATGCTGGGCCATGCACACTTCTCCTCTCTATCTCGGTGAATGCGCTTATTCACGTGAACTACAGTAATTCCACCATGTTAAGCAAAATATCGTGTATTCACATGATAAAAAACTCCAGCTCCTTCAGGGCAGGACTGTCTACACAGACAAGCCAGGATAGGGAAACAAGGCAAGCCAGAGGCATTTTCTCACCAGTCAGAGACCAGAATTTCAACTACACTCACATTAGAATGTTCAATTTAATGCACTACAGTAGTTTAGGAAGGTTCTTCAAAAAGACGTCTACTAGAAATCTTTTGGTCCAATGGCTGCATTTCCAGAGGACTGAGCTAATTCATCATTTAGATCTGAAGTGGTTCATTTAAGAAGAACTAGATGAAATTTTAAAACAAAACTGCCTATTTACATGCAATGCCTGGATGATGGATCAGATATCAAGAGAGACCTGGGAGCAATTTAGCAGCTTATTCCTGAAAGAAATACTAGAGGTTTTCCTTTGTTGTGAACTTTTTTTTTTTTTTTTTTTTTTTTTTAATTCAGAGGCTCTCTTTCAATATTGAATATATATGTCAATATATTTTTAACTTATGGCTGTAAACACACAGGATACTGAATCAGGTACATCAAGAGCTACTGAATGAAAAGCTCTGTGGGATCTGTCTTACAACAAAGAGGGAAAGATACAATACACTACAAAGAATTCATTAGTTTCTAAAAACACCATTAGAACTGTGTCTCAAGACTTGAAACAAAATAACACAAAGACTGTACATATCAGCTTTGAGATTCCCCAAGTGGTCTCCAAAACCCCTGGGGTGTTGGTAATCTCTCATTTTGCCAGGGACAAGCCTCTGCATTATAAAATCCTGTTTTAGCAGTGCAACACGACACGCAGGTGACTGTACCACCTTGGAAGCTGGATCCAGCTCACAGTTCTCTGTACCATGCCAAGAAGACCATGCATAATTTCCCACCACCATGACCTGTCCCAAACATGTACTTTTTCATCAGAAATCTTTGTCTGGGCAGATCCTGGGGATTTTCTATATTTGTTCTCAGGATCTGGACATCCCCAGCTCCAGCATTACTTCACAAGTACGATAATTCTAAGATGTGGCTGCACATCTGGAAATTGGGGACACATCCACATGCAGTAAGTCCCATGCCTCCTGGAAGGGATCAGATGCACCGTTTTATTAAATGTTTTGCATCAGGTTGATACAGACATACCATTGCATCCCAGAAATGCTGCTTACGTGATAGGCACAGCTCCCGCGCACGTAGTTCTGCCAGGGACTGCACAAGGGACAGACAGCGCAGAACAAAGCTAGAGCCAAGGAAACTCTGGTTCCCAAATCATCCGAATTTGGCAGCAGCTGGCAGTCACTTCCACGCACAGAGGCGCACTTCTGAACAGCAGCTCTCACTGCTGCCTGTCGGCGTAAATAACCTCCGATATGGAAGTGAAAAACGCAGCCTGAAGGATAACAAGACTCACCACAGCAATGGATGAAAAGGTGAAGCAAACAGACCCTCACTCCCGTGCTTTACAGGCAGCAAATGTTTAAGCAGGTGCAAAGTATCGCGGGGGCCCAAGGTAAACATGAGCATCCCAAAGACCACACAGCTCAGGTTTTCTTCATGCAATGCAGTGGCTCTGCTCCCTGCGTACTCATAACATCCCAAGCACTGTGCACGTTTCCAAGAGCGCTCTGGTAGAGGGGCATAGCAGGGAAAGATGTATATTTTCCACTAAATATCATCCTGAAAAACTGATTCAGAAAGAAGAAAAAAAGCCTCCAGGCACCTTTATGAATTTCGAGGCAGGAATGACTCATGGAGGGTGGTAAATGAGACTTAACATGACAGAAACTTTAGAAACCACCAACTTGTGCACTCAGGTGGAAAGCAGGATTGTAAAGGAGGGAAGCTAAGCTGAGTTGAGCCCCTTGCGACAGGTTAGCAGTCATCAGTGGCAACATGCTATGCTTCCGTCAAGTCATTCTACCCAAGAACTGGGCTCTACTGCTCAGACAGCTGGATTCAAGGAAGTCCTAGCAAACTACACATTGGTGGCCAGTTCGACGGATCTGGACAAATGAACCACAAAAAAGCAACTTGCCCTTGAGGACTGTCTGCCTCCCTTATTGCAGTGGCAAGTCAACCTTGCTCTGGGCACACCGTGCTTTAGAAAAGGCCATGCTACTGCAGGGCTAACTCAGCTCTTCAGCAATGCACATGCAGAGCTGGGTTTCTTTGCCAGAATTTAAAAAGCATACTGGATTCAGTAATGCTTTTGCAGAAATGATTAACAGGCTTTATACCTTGCTGGATGTGCCATTTACTAAAAGGCTGCAGCAGCTCAGGAAATTACCCTGTAATACCTTGTAGAAAGCCTCTGCCACTTGGATTTTCTGTCAGGGCATCTGCTTTACTCCAGTCACAACTCATAAATGCCCCAAAACAGGAGAGAAAGAACTGGACTGAAATTCTTTGCGTGGGAATTGCAGTATTAACCCTTTTATTTAAAGGTCAGAAACAGGCAGCTGTCTGAAGGGTCAGACCGCTCTCTCTTGCCATATTAAATGGAAGGCAGATCCCAAAGAGATGCCAGTTAGAAAGGAGACCCCCCCCCCCAAGCAACTGCAGTGTGGAAAAGAAATCACAGCACAGCAGACATTGGTTTCATTTAGGGCCAGATCACTACACAAACACTAAAAAAAAAAAAGGTGTTCCACTACTTCCAGACATCAAAATCCTGATTAATGCAATCTAACCCTTGCTGGAACTGGACTGAATCCTGTATTAATGTCCTGCAGTGAGAAGTATGCTTTCTGTGTTCTCCCTATGTATACAACTCCAGAGCTCCTCAGAAATGACAATAAAGAAGATTTCTTGGGAAAGAGAAAGGGGAAATAGAAAATAGAGGCGTACTATCCTGTTAGTTCAGTACTAGAAAAACTTACCTCTTGGTGTAGTCCCAGACCTTCAAAGTGCCACAATTCACGCCAGCTGACCTACTCCGCTAGGCAAAAAAAAAAATCTGTTTGCTCCTTGCAATGTGTGTCACAAAAGCCTTTTTACAGAAGGGGAAACTCAGCGACAAAGACCCAAAGCCAAGAAGAGCTCAGATATCCCAAGTGCAGCTCCTCTAATCTTCCCCAGCCTGTCATTCATGCAGAATGGAGCAGGCAAGGAAAGCTAAGAAGAGAGAAAGGTGCTGAGTACCTGCTGTGCACCCAGGTCAGCACTGCCTCTTGGCCATTTCCATGTGCTGGAGTCAGTGGCATCTTCACAGAGAAAAATTGAGCCCTTCTTAAGGAGCCTTTCAGGCCTTGTGAAATCAATATTGCAGCTACACTCCACTGCAAAGAGAAACCTCCCCGGAGCAGAGCAGGACGCAGCCTGGGCAGGCAGGACCCTTGTTGCCACTCACGGTGTTTGCAGACAGGCTTGGCGCTTGCTCACAGTGTGAACAGGCAGAACAGGAACACTCAGGAGGCCCTTACACATTGACCAGGAATCCAGAGAACGTGGACACAGAGGGGAACTGTCAGAGGAGAGGAGCCAGGGAGTGGGGAGGAGCTGGCAACTTCACCAAGGGTACAAGGAGAGGCTTAAAAATCCCGAGAATGAACTGCCCAGTGCAGCCACTACCACTGTGGAGCTCATGCCCTGGAGATGCCGAGCCATGCTCGTGCCTTCAAGTGAGGAAGACTTTACCACTCTCTTGTATGAGTAAACAGGCAGTAGAGGCAGATTTCAACACACTTCACTTTTTAAAACAGGTCAGGGATGTTGATGTACTTGTTTGCTGAGCAGTTTGAGTATGACATAGCCTCCTCCTAGCCAGAGATCAAGAGCAGTACAGACAGGCATGTAATCAACATGCTGAAATATCTTCCCTCTAACAGAAAGTTAAAACAGCACCATGAAATCAGTCTAGGGAGGAGGCTAGTAGGTAGAAAGAAATGCATTCACACATGCTCACGGCGTGGTCCGAGAGTTTTCTCCCCTACAAAGACCCAGAGCTCGGCATCCCAGCCCCAGCTCCGTCGCTGCCCTGCCTGCAGCAGACAGCACGTCCCTGCTCCTCAGGACTCGTTCCCCCAGCTGAGCTGCCTGGCAGACTGACTTGCCACTGCAAAGCACTGCTGGGCAGATGGTGCTGAAAAGCACAGTACTCTTATGTTGAGCAAACGTCATGCCTGATCAGACCGCTGAATGTATAAGCTTCCAGCATGGGGCTTCTGGCTTCTCATTGAGGAGAAATACTGCAAAGCTCTCACCTGTGCAACAAGCAAACACAATCTTCTGCACTCGGGACATCTTTGGCCTCTCAGGTCAGACTGAATAAGAGACCGTTAGCAAGTCCCATGCACCAGGCTTTTGTAAAATGACATCTGTTCCCCAAGAAGGGCAACCAAATCCCACCAAGTTATTTCACATCTCGTCACAGCTCACACATCAGCCGCGAGTTGTTCAGCCACAGCTAACCTAAGCACAGCTCTCGTAGGCTATGCAAAGAAGAGGAACTCAGTACCTAGTTCCCTGTTACTGGAACAAGACTGATAAAAACCACAAAACCGATGGCAAAGCATCGTACCCAGCTGGAGAACAGCATGAAATTAATTAACATCAGTAGCATAAGGCAGATCTAGGCTCCTGCTGTGGCATGCAGATCTGGAACCAGATCCGATGTTTCCCAGAGTTCAGGGAGTTTTTCTGTCTAGTTCGGGCAGTTCACATCCCTTCCCTGTAAAAGGAGTGGCTAAGTTACATGCATTAAGCAGAGCCGTTTTCCACGGGGAGGTCTAAAAATGAAGAATGAGAACAAGGTTTTCAGAAATGCAGAAACATATTTGCCTACCCATGTTTGTACAGAGACAACCTCCTGGCCCCTGGCTGTCAGTGGTCCCTCATGAAGAGTACAGCCCAAACAGAAGAGGGGAAACCTAGCAGATATCCAGCACTTTGCTTAGGCATTCAGGAAACTTGTCTCAAGGGCAAAGAGTTGCTAAAATGCTATCAACCACTTTTAACCAGAGAAGGAGAAAGGAGTTACTGAGTGCAAATTCAGTTTTGCAAACAATAACAATCAAAAAAGGGACAAACACAAAAACAATTTTGAGGTGCCCATTACAGACTAATGAGTAAATGGGAACCTCTATCTTTCCAAATAATTATTTGGTTTTCCATGCAGCTCTGTGCAAAAAGCACCAAGCTGCGGTACAGCAGGCAAGGCCGCAGCACGGCACAGCAGGCAGTGGGCAGCACGAGTGCCCCAGCACTGCTGCGATGGTCCCATCCGCCTCGGACTGAGCACAGCCAAACACCACCAAAGTCACCTCCTCTGCAAGCACACAGCTATGCCATCGTTAAAAGAAAAGCTGATGTTAGATTGGATGAATTTAGGTGCTAGCGTGGTCCAGGGGGCTGTCTCCATCCAAATGGGAGCGATGGTAAAAGTGGAGGCACCCTCCTTCGGCCCGTTCACCCCGCCGGGCACTGGAAGCAATGTCATCATCAGCCTCATACCTTGGCACGGGGGTCCGCAGCTCGGAGCTAGCCCCCGGCCGCTGACCAGGACAGAGCGCTGGCGTTCCAGGGCCCCAGGAACTGCGCTATAACTTTTTTGCTTCATAGAGGTGATTGTGAAAACAGTGAACTATGTATGCCACTGGCAAAGCGGGTGACTCAGACATCCCAGCGGCTTTTATTTCTTGCTTTCCTCCTCTGTGATCTCCATTCATGCCTCATATCATCTCTCCCTGCAAGAGGCCTAGGAACACCATAGATTTTGGCTGCATTTCCCGACTTCTGCGACTCTCAATAAAAGCAGCACAGTCACTGCCACTGAATATTCCTCCTCCCTCACATGACTAACAATAGGCAAGGTCAAGGCCACCAGCCAGTCCTGACCAAATCCCGTCCCAGCACAGCCACGCTTCAGGAATTTTGATCCCAGCCCTGTGGAAGGGCATGGGAAAGCAGCACGTGAGGCGTTGCCCCGGGAGCCAGGGCTGCGCGGCAGTGCTCTGCAGGATGCTCAGCCTCTTCGAGCTTTACCCTCCAAGAGCAGCAGCTGCTGATTACAGCCGGGGCCACTCAGTGTATCGCACCGACTGCTCCAGCTCCTTCATGCAGTAAGCTTACTGTTCCTGCCTGATTCACTATTCATTGCCGTAAGTAAAGAGAAGAAACTGGTGTAACTAGTAAAAGTCACTCGTTCACGCGCAGCAGAAAGATAGGAACAGGGCTGGACAGGAAACCTTCGTGCCTTACTGCAAACGGAGAGCCAGGTCTCCCGGCAGCGGTGCGTTTGAGTTTCAGGATTGTTGTCCTGTACCTGCAACTAATGCACGTGGTCCAAATGCAGTATCTTCTGCAATTCAAGCTGTTTATCTACCAGAATAATGCAAATTTCCACATTGCAGCAAGAACTTTTTCAGGTTTCACAGCCTGAAGTTTTTTTTCTGTATACTAGAAAAGAAAATCTTTATGCAATATAAAAATCTGGCAATGCCTTTCCGTTAGCAAACAGTGGGGTGAAGGCAGCCACAAGGTTTCTTCAATTGCTGTATACGCAAACTTGTTGAATTGATGAGGCGCATTCATCGCTTCCAAGAACATTGTGTAGATAAACACGTAGGCAGCGCGATACTTCACACTTACACCACATCCTTGGTCAGAAACCTTCAAAGCCTTCGGCAAGCATTCAGCATCGAAACCGGGCATCCACAGCCAAGTTACCTGGCCACACGGCAAGTCAGCAGGTCTCGCAGGGCCATGAAGTCCGTAAGGATAGCCCTGCCCCTGCCCCTCGTTTATAATCACTCTGTCACCTCCTTCTCTCCAAACTGGCTAGTGCAGTGCATCACGTTAATGAAATTTGCTTACAAAATACTACGTTTCCTTTAGCGAGGCCTTCCCAGGGCATTAAGGACTTTAATGATAATTAAAAAGCAGCAATCACGCTTCAAACCTGTCAGTAACTTCAGCATGTTCCCAAATAATGAAAGTAGTATACTTTTGTCGCGGACTGGAGACACTCCATAAACAGTAACACAATGTTCTGAGTTGCCTACTTCTTTTCGTGTTAAATACTAGTCTGCCAGCTTTTTCTAACGCACTGCTCAGCAGATTTTGAAGAAACAGTATTTCTGGTGCTGGAGTTGAATAATTTGGGGTAAGAGCTCCAGCATATCCATAATGATGAAAGGAGCGTGCTGTAAGCGGGGGAATATTCCTTCACGTGGAGCAGCAAACGGCTCTCTAGGGAGGAAGCGACAGCTAAATCAGTTCCAGTCCCCAAACCTTAAAGGTTTTTAATTGATGAAATGAGCAACTGCTAAAGCAGCAGTTTAGCAGCAAACCGTATGATGACATCTGTGCTGTGTTTCTTTCTAGTTTAGAGTTACAGAGGAAGAATTTTGCTACATGTAGCGGAATCTGCTTTGCTATCTACCGTCGCTTATACAGAAATCTGCGGTAACTGCACCAAAAATAGCAGGTATTTACAGCCTTTGCATTGACAGCACAGAATAGCTTATAACGGAGAAAAGTTAATTTTGCAACAGAAAAAAAACCCCTCTGTAAGCGTTCACATGCTGAACCGCGGAGACACCGCGCTGTAACGGCACTGCGGGGGTGGGGGGGCTAGGGGAGTCCTGGGGGGCCCTGGCCCGGGGGGAGCAGGCGCTACTCACGGGAGGACGCCGCTGGCGCTGCTCGCCCGCCGCTGCCGCAGGAGGCGCGGGCGCGGCCCCGGCCCCGGCCCCGCTCCGCCGGCAGCGCAGCGCAGCGCGGCCGCTCCCCGCCGCGGCTCCCCGCCCCCGGCGGGCGCGGGCAGCGGGGCGGGCCCGCAGGGAAGCCCCGGCGGGGGCGGGCAGCCCCCGGCCTGCTGCTGCCGTCGCCCCCGCCCCAAAGCGGGCGGCAGAGACGTGGCGCGGGGAAAGCAGGGGCGAGAGCTGGAAGAGGGAGCGGCGGCGAGGGGCAGGTGAGGAAACTGCCCCCCGGCGCGTCCGGCGCTGCGCCCCGAAGCGTGAAACTGCTGCTGACCTCACCCGGCTCGGACTGCTGAGGTACTGGGCTGGCCCGGTTCACGCCGAAAAGAGCAGCTGGTGGCTCGTGAAAAACCTGAAGCAAAAACGTTTTGAAACAGCCTCCCCTTTGTACGTCTTGCTTTCGGTTCCTTTTTGCTGGGGGGTATTTTCACCAAGACAGAAGGTATCTGATCAGGCCCTGCTGGGCTTCTAGCACATGTGAAATGCTCCAAAGCTCCGAGGAACAAGCTGACTTCTGAGATGCTTCAGCACCCAAAGGTGTTCCAGATACCTTCAGTGAAGAACGCTAAACGGCCACGCAGAGACCAGGAGTGGTTTTGCCCACACCTTAGCAGGATCAAGAGGATCAGACAGGGAAGGATACCCACCGTAGAGTCGGTAGTTACTTGGCTAGCTTTGCTCTGCATTCGTCCTTGAAGTGTGAGAAAGAGGCGTGTGGCCAGAGTCCGCTTCTGCATGGGATGGCCTGCATTTTTCGTGTGGAAATCACACCTAAGAAGCTACCCGAGCCTTGTTCCTACTGGAAACCACACTGACGAGTCTGCAGCCAAGTCTGGGTTCAGTTCACGGTTTTGCTTATGATTCATTGAGTCACTATACAGAAGTCACCCCCCACCCCACCCCCAGTTCCCCATCTGCAACCAGAAATAACAACACTGATCTTTACAAAGCAACCTGAAACATGAATGAGAACTGCTTGGTAAGAAATACTACCTGTACCGAAAGGCAGCAATGCTGTGCTTCAGAGCAGTCCATGAACATGCACAGCAGATTTCTTGGTAAAACCTGAGCACATCACTTGTAGCCACCCAGGTTTCATCAATATTTGACTTTACTAGGATGAAGATTTGCCTGTAAATGGATCCATAAATTAATCTTTTTTTGGTGGTGATTTAAATCTATGAATCCTCAGACCAGGCCTTGTTTGATCTGGCACAGATTGTGCAGTAGGATAATTACTTCCTAATTTCTTTCAAGACTTTTACAATACAACAAGTTAATCATCTACTACTGGGTTGTGTAATAAGCTGGATTTTTCTGGCTGTTCCCTAACACGTTAATCAGAACTTGGGATTTCCACATGCAGCTGGGCTCATAATATGCCACTCCAGCAAAACTCTTCTGGCCGCGCCTGTCTCTGCCTTGCCATGTGGACAACAAAGTCCAGGGTGAGGGTCTGGACTGGTATCTTTGATCCAGAGTTTTGGCTGAGTTTGAAACTGGTGAAAGACAACCGGTAACATTAGTAAAGGCCCAGGATTTTCTAGTGTTAGTTACAGCTTCTCTTTGGGGGCAGTTCAAGCAAATTTGGGCAAAGACTTAGAGGAAAGATGAGTTTCAAACTCTTAGTGCATGCCAGCTGGAGAAATCAGGATTGCTGCCGAGCTCACACGCACCCCTCCACACAAGATGCTGAGAGGCACTGGTTGGAGGCTTCCTGCTGAATCTGGTGGGGAGACTGGTGGGGACTGACTCATCCAAGTCTGGCATGGGCAGCCCGCAAAAAAGTCAGGATTAAACATGAGGCGTTTCCTGACCTTGCAGCGCTCTTTTTCTTTCCTGTGTGAGAAATGCTTCATTTTAAGTCACCCAGAATGTGGTGCTAGTGGAGGAATGCCCTTTCCACAGAGCTCAGGGGAAGGAAGAAGTCACGGCACAGATCTCAAAAGTGGATGCAACAGCAGAGAGCACGAGATGAGAGAAGGCTTATACCCAAGCAGAGCTACATAGCTCTTCTGCAAGGCCACTCTGGCTCTTCCCATCAAGACCAGTTATAAAAGCACTTCTAGTTTCCCTCACTTATGTACAGCAACTCAGTTATGCAAAGAAACAATTCCATCCTGACTCTCCATCTCACTCTAAACATACCAAATCCCTTTATCTTGCTGGGGCTTGGGACTGTGATTTCTGCTTTCTGTCTGGATTAAGACCATTAATGTCTAAATGCAGCATTTGGCATTATATACTTTTTCGGTATGAAATAACACATACTGGAGGTAGGTAATATCATTAATTCCACTTGATTCACAATGTATTTTTCCACTCTGAAATAACTTAGAGGGAAATTGAAACGATCTTATCATAGGGTTGCTCTGCACATTGGGTACCCACATTGTAACAAAATGCACAGGTGACAGACCAGAACCTGACAGGCTGTTTGTAGGAAGATGATTCTCCTGCGCTCCTGGCTGCATAAGCTATTTAGTTACTTGGTGCTTTGATCTAGTAACTAGAGCAGAACATTACAGACATAAATTTGAATGTGTTCTCCTCAATTTGCTTATTAGACTGGCTGGAGGAAGCGGAGAAAGCAAGCATATCCCCAACCAACAGCTCACTTGATCTAGCTCTGGAGGAGAAATATCAATACTGATCAGATACACAAGTATTTGTCATTTAAAGCACTTTAGTTGCTTTTAATAAAGATGTCCTTCATAAGCCTAAATTTTTGTACTGGTGCCAGTCACCTCAATACTTGCACCAAAGAGAAAGCGACAGCCACATGCTCCATTTGGTCTTCAGTAGAAACCAGTCAACCAAGGAACACCAAATTGAAGCAAGGCCTGTGTTAGGAAAACATCAGTGTTTCTTTAGGAGATAAATGTCTTTACTGCAATGACGCATGCTATTTTGTTTGCCTTTTACAATCCTCACTTGGAACTGAGGTATCCCAACCACATACTTTCCCTGGGTCGTATTTTTCTCCAGAGCAGAGGAGCTTCATGTCAACATGGTGCACTTATTTGTAAGAGGCACTATCTAATAGTTAAATTTTATTATAACTGTCCTAACTCAATTTAAGCAGTACAAGAAAGCAGACATCAGCCACTGTGACTGTCAAGACAGTTCAGATGGATGTGGAAAGAGGAAAATGTTCTGTTTTCATCAAATTCTTTGCCTTTAGCCTTTGTGAATTGTTATGAAAACAAGAGTAAAGATGAACATTGTGAGCTGTTCTCTGGATCTGCTTTCCTCCATGATGGGCAAGGTAAGACTCAGTACAAAGGCTCTCCTGCCTGTGTTTGCAATAAAATCTTCCAAAGCATTTATGAGCTTATACAAATATGTACAGCACGGCACACCCTGAGAAAGCTGCCAGACCTTAGGGGCTGGATTTACATAGCAGGATGGGCTCTTACCTAATCTCACTCCTCAGGGAGCTGTTGGCTGCCTGGATAAGGCTGAGATACAATTTACTGAATTCAAGGTGTTTTGGAAAAGGACTCAGCTTCTGAAGACAGCCACACATTCTTGGCCCCCATTCTCTCCAGAGCCAACTGTTTCCAGGGTAGCCTGTCTGAAATTTCAGCATTCCCTGAAGAAGACTTCTTGGCCTTCATTGCTACCACACATAAGACAGCGAGACTGCCTTGGGCAGTCTGGTGACAGTGCCAATCTGGGGCTACTGGAAGATGTTGCACATGCAGGAATTTCTTCCTAACAAGGTTCCAAAGCCTAGATGTCGACAGATACTTACTGGAAGACTAGCGGATGCTTGCATAAACATGACACTAGTAGTAAGTGCTGTTAACCCAATCACTGACTCTGGATCCTAA
The DNA here is from genome assembly GCF_028389875.1 of Rhea pennata. Lineage (NCBI taxonomy): Eukaryota > Metazoa > Chordata > Aves > Rheiformes > Rheidae > Rhea > Rhea pennata. Next base: position 5,801,163 of record NC_084685.1, read on the forward strand.
TAGCACATTTTGAAGGTTCAGCTTTTTCAAAAGCATTGTTTTTACAGCACGTAAAATTTTGTATTAGTTCAGTCAAAGCTTTAGACAATAACATTTGCGGGTGTCTGCTCTATTTTATCTGCTAACCATACTTCCATAGATAGAGAGGATTCAGAGTTTAGATAGAAATGCAGGAAGCTTGAAGACTGAGCGTAGTCCAGCTTCTGAGCTTATGGGACTGGTGTAACATTTTGCAGCACAAAATTTCTCTATCTCATTGTTCTGGAGGTCAAAGTTATTTGTCATTGAAATAAAAATCAGGAAGAGTATTTAGCATAACCTTGGCTCTGCCGAGTTGTCAAAATTCTGACATCAAAGTCATCGTAACAGTACAGCAGCTGCATTAAGTGCTATTGGGGAATCAAGCACTGAAAGGATGAAATGAGCCCGTGCATGATTCCAGGCAGCAAGAACCACCGTATCATACGTGACTGATACTGCGCTGTGTATTGCTGTCACCCCAACTTGACAGTCACAGCAGGACAAGTTCAAAGGCATAAGCAGCAAAGCTCTTCCCACTCACTTGAGCTGCAGAAGATCCTCTGTAGCAGTGTGTTAATGGAGGACCAAATGATGGGATGCTCCAGAACAATTATAATGAAGTCAGTGGAAACTGTGTGTGTCAAAGGACCTAACATACTCTTAACTAGAAACTACAGGTCCAATGCTAGAAGGTGCTGACCTCTTAATACTGACTTCCAATGGGAAACAAGCCAGTATTTTACAGGAGTTGTAAGGTTGCTCAATAGCGTACGGCTTGTCATTGTTTTTGTAACTAAACTCATTTGGCCAACTACACTAGGTTTAACTTGGAGCATCACAAAAAAACATAAGGAAGTCACATAACTTAAGGCATCTCACTCAATTTATACATCAAGCTTATAGTTTAAAAAGCTATGCTCCCCCTAGAACAAAAGGACATTTCACAGTACCACTGGCCAAGTTTGTAGTTGGTGAGACAAGAACTGTCTTCTTTAAAAAATAAACAAACAAAACCACAAACAGACATTGCAACAGTTGTCATGCCTTATTATAAACTCATTACTGTGCCTATAGTTGTCATATGAAATCAGAACCCCTGATTCTGTACATAAACCCACATTCAGGAAAACTGAAACTATACTTGCAAGGGATGAACCTAAAATTCAGAAGTGAAACCACCCACCCTAGCTGAAGGGCACATCAGTTGACTTGAGCCAAAGAGGAAAAACAGAGTATTTGCCTTCCCCATCCTCTGCTCACTGTGCCATGTTAGTCCACCAGAAAAGTGGTCACTAACTAAAGAATCAGAAAGGATAAAGATTTTTTTTACTTCATGTAACACAACAAAACAACAGATTCACATTAGCATCTTTCTTTCTTGGTGCCTCTCCCTAGTGCTGCTGACATATGGGTTTCTGATACTGTAGTTGGAGTATGTTCACTTAACCCAGTAAATCAAACATTCCCTTCTACAAGCCTCAACCTGCCAGCATGTTAAAAGCAACCTTGTTCACAACAGAATTTTAATGCATTAGTTAACATTTAAAATACTACACTTTTTAAAGTATGATTTAGTACAAATAATTTAAAAATACGTAAATGACCACCTGTGTCCCCATTAGGTAGGTACCATGATACTGTTAAAGTCTCAAGCCCTAATCTTTAGGTCAAGGGTACAGATACAGTCACATAGACGTTAGGCAAGTTTTCCCAAAGCTACATGATGGATATTAGGAGAAAACCCTGTAGTCACACCCACTCAGACTTCAAATCTGTGATTAGCTATAGGAGGAAAAAAAAATAGTATTTTATCAGAATGAATATCAACATAAATCAGAATTTACCTTCTTGCTCAGAACAAAGAAGTCACTTGAAAACTATAAGATCTCAAGGACCAGAATTCCCTCCCACGGACTTCAGCTTCACCACCCAGCTCAGCTGATGGTTCTCCACACCTCAGGCTGACCTTCAAGTGCACAGAATGGAGAAATCAGAATGATATACTGCAGATGCCATTAAAGCCCACACAGGAACAAAGGCTCACAGATCCAGCCAGGTGTGCACGTCCTGTTTGGTTTCGTAAAGGAAATACTTCTGCATTTCTCCCCAAGTAAATGAGGTTTGGCAGTGGTCTCTTTCCATATTAAAAGCACACTGGACCACGAACCCCTCCTAGAAAGTTTTCATACATTAAGTGCAGCAAGCAAACAAAACCAGATAAGCCTAAGATTCATAAGACAATCTTATAATGCAGGCAAAAAAAGATCAGCAATCCAAAAAGCAGACAAAAGTGCAGGCAAAATCTTTTAGTGAATAAATTAAGCACAGACATTTTGTCTGTGAGGTTCATCTTGGGGAGTGGGGAAAGCAGTTCAGTAACAAGGCAAAAAGAGAATGACAAGTAACGATTATAGGACCATGAAACCAGATCTCATTTTTAGATACTATAGAATAAGAATACAGCATACCTGAGAATTTTTTCGATAGAGTACATGGGCAGATTGCCCAAAGGAAAAGAAAACAAAAATTTTCAGCTGCTTCTCAGAAAGAGTTCTTTAAAGGAATTTAGGATATTTATTTATACAAAGTACACACTTGGAAAGAACTCAGCACATTTAGCACTTCGGTGCAAGCCTATTTCTTCTAGAAATAGCCCTTCAGATATTAGCAGGTCAGTAATTAAGAGACACAGACAAGCTCTAATAGCCATTACTGCATGGCCACGCAGAGTTACTACAGCAAATCCAAGTTCCCTTCGCTTTATGAGGTCAGCTACGTCACCTTGGAAATTACAGACAAAGTGGAGTAGAATCACTTCAAATATTGTACCAATGGGTAATGTCTAGCTTTCTTTTCTGTGCCAGCCTCTGCCTTGCCACCTTGTTCGCCCATGTCAGTATTAGCAGAGGAGCCAGACCCCTAATTCCCTACAGCACCTCTGAAACAAACGCTGAGGCAGAGGCTGGGCAAGCTCAGCTGGCAACACTGTTTACTACGATGGGGCCCATGGGCACCGTCACAGAAACAGGGCAGAACTTCACACGCAATAGAGGAGTGCTAATGTAGCTTTAAAATATAATTACATTTTATTGCTCCAGTGTGTGTTCTGAGAAGGGCTCTCAGCCTCCCTCTACTGGCTAACACAGAAAACTTGAAATCTGCCTAACCTGCAAGAGACAGGAACCTGGCAGCAAACACGCATGCAACACAACAAATTAATGTTTTATAAGTTTTTTAAACAGAGGAACAGTTTTAACATTCGACCTCTGTATGAATTGAAAGTTTTGCACAATTTTTTCTTATAAAAATATGTATTTTTAGAGTTTTCCATTGTTTTTGACAAAACCCACTATTAACAATAATAGCAGCAATAATTCTTGCATGTACATCTCATATCCTCACCTAGCTTTAAGTTCATTGCCTTTGTTAGTTGTTTTCCTAACAGTTTACCTATTCATATTCAATTATGTTGAAGGGAACAAATTTTGTTTCTAAACTCAACAGGAAACAACCCTCCCTGAAACTCTGAATGCTTCACTTTAGCTTTGTTTCATTTTGCACTTAACTCAAATTGTAAGTCTAAAAATGTTTTCATTTGTCCTAAAGTGTTTATTTCACTGACGATACACAGAAAAAATACATTAATTCTGGGACAAAGACAAAGCACTTTCTTTCGGGATCAAACACATATAAGCAACTACCCTCATGGCCCTATATGGTTTCTAAAACCCTTCCCCCTTTTTGCAAGCACTTTTTACATAGATTCTGTGCGTACCCTTTCTGTGGAAATGGCTTTTTGGAAACTTTCGAAAACAGATGATAATTTATCTATCTTTGTCACAACAAAAACATCATATAGCTCAAAACCACAATCAAAAACAACACATTCTCTGCCACAAAATGTTTACAGTCTAAGCAGGTGTCAAACTTCCATTCAAAATTATCGTGCGGTGGACATGCAAATGGAACTCTGCTTTAAATTCTCCCTCTTTTAACAGGCACCCAAAACCACAATTAAACAAACCCCCAGCTTTTCCCTGTATTTTCCTGTAGAAATCCCCACCACCTTCCTGAGCACCATTTTTCCTTACTGATAATAAATATGCTTATGAAAATCCAGACACCATGTTGACAGTTTACCCAATATGCAAGCATGTAATACTGTTAACAATAGCTAAATTTAGGGAGGTTTTTAAAATAGATATCTGACTTGGGCCAATATGGAATGCAATTGCAAAAAATAATTAAAAAATATGAATGGCACCGCACTGTTTTTATTTTAAATCTCTTTACACAATGAAAGATGTTGGAATGCAAGTTGCTATACACTTTACACAAGATACATTGACAATAACATTACTGGTTTTATTTGCTTTATAAAACTGTTTCTGAAGATCTTCCACTTAACTCTACTTATACCAACTTTTACAATGGGATAGAAATTAATCAATTAACAAAATACAAACACCACAGAAAATCCCAAACGGATTTCTGGAATTTAAAAATGCACAAACCTGATGGACAATACTCTTTTTTTTTTTTTAAAAAAAAAATGTGGAACAGTGATACAGAAGTCAGACTGAGTGATGTTAATACCTGAAGAGATACATAAATATCATGCCTGTGGAGGCAAGACAAACAGAACACATCTTCCAACATTTTTAATGTATACTATTCCTGCCTCTGGAAGGAGGACCTGCCTGCAGGATCCTATTTTGCAACCTGAAGCTGGTGGCAGGAAAGGATCAAGAGGTGGCACCAGATGGAATTTCAAACAACTGCACCTACACAAATTCATGTCCACTTTTTCCTCTCTGATGTCAATCAATTTTGAAAGTTCAATAAGCACTTTATATAGAATTCAACACCACTAAAATAATTTGAAAAAGGCCAATTTATGAATGATTTATATATATGAACATGAGCAGCCTAGTTTGTTCACAAATAATTAACTTTTTAATAGAAAAAAGAAGAATCTGTGTAGATTAAAAAAGGTTGGTTATAAAATAGCATAAAAACATAGAAGCATATGTCACTATACTGAGGCATATTTTTCTTCTACTAAAACACTTAACAGAGAAATTCATGATGTTTCAGATCTGTATTTTAAAAGATGCATCCTGGTCTCAGAACTAGCAGAGGCTATATTAGACATACAGAATGCCACACAAAGAAAGTCTTAATGAAAAACAGGAAGCAAATGCCAAAAATGCATAAAAGCTGGCTAAGCCAGGCAAATAAGAAAAATAAAAGAAGAAAAAAAAAAAAAAAGAAAGCCTGTATATGTTCAGAAGCACAAGTTCAAAACTGACCCTGGACCTTTTATTTCCTAACATCATTCAGTCATAACATAACAGTCCCTGAATTTATTTATAAGTGCAGGTCTTCTCTATGACTGGAGAGGAACAAACATTACCATCTTTTTAGAGAGGATCAGAGACAACACATTCAATAGCTGAATCAATATTTCACACTACATATAGTGTAATTCATTTCTAATTAGTTGTCAGTGCAAACTATTGTACCTATCAGTGTACCGTCACAGATAGTAGCAGCAGTAGTTCTGGAGACAGACTCAGACTCTGCCTTTTCAGTGGTCTGTGGTTCTTATGCCTGTATTCTTCTCCATTCAGTTAGGAAAACTGCTTTAATTTAGTTCCATACATGTATTTGTGCCTCATGTCAAATTAAAAACAAATACTTGGCATTTCTGAGAAAAGTAAACAGAACAGTTTCATGAATGATCAATGTGCAAATCAGTCACCTCAGGAGATCACTACCTGGGAAGGAATTTTAGCATGAAGAGTACATTACACTTACATTTAGTCATTATATTAACTGGAAACTGTTGTACCAGTACAGATCAGCTTTAATTGCTATACAGTGAACTTTCTTGAATCCAACAGTGATAGTAACGTTAAGGTATTATTTCAACACTCAGTACATCACAATACAGTACAAAGAGTAACTTAAAAAAAGAGAGGCTATTTTTCACTATTCAAGTTAGGGGAATTTGCTACATTTGGGAGCCTAGTCCTTAAAACTAAAGTGCTTTTTAGAGCATTGGCATCCAAAACCTTGAACATGAAAGACAACTACAAGTAAAATCTGTTGCTGCTATATATAACATATAGTAGCAGTACAGACATCAGTTACTCATAAAATGTCTGATTGTTGATACTATCTTGAGCACCACATGACTTAACAGTGCATAGTACCCCCTACCTCCAGTGTACAATCAAATGCTTTAGATTCATTCAGTATTGTTGTAGGTGGTTCTGGACGCCTTGTCTGCATGATCTTCTGTTTGGGATTTTTTATTTCATCTTCCTCCTCTGTCTCACTTTCACAGACATGGACAACTACACTAGGAGTCGATTCTGTTCCTGCATGAAGTTCATACTTCTCCCCTGCAGAATGGCAAACAATCGGAAAAAAAAAAAAAAAAAAAAAAAAAAACGATCACACCAAGAACATCCTCATGGGACAGTATTAAGCCCCTTTTATCTCAAAATCTCCTTAATAACTATAGTAATGCAACCAAATAATTACTTATTTCCTTCTCACATTTAATTTGTTCAACTTCCATACTTCACTGGACCTACTGCACGTTTCAGAACAGCCCCTGTATCTGTTATACTGTACTCTGAACACAAACAACCAACTTTTTAACTGGTATTTAAAGGAAGGGAGTAAAAAAAATCAAAGCAAGTAACATGATACAGTAAAGACATCAGAAGATGAGCAGCATGCATTTTCAAGTGACATCATTTATGCTGTGCATTCATATGACATCTGTAAATGAAAAGTTACAAAAGCATTTGAAAATATTAAGCTTCTCAGTTCCTTGGGAAATAATGTCACTGCTGTCTGCTCAAGAGTGGCTTTCCCAAAGGAACAGGAAGTAGCTATCTTCTCTGTAACATCACTCAGTGGAGTATGCATCTCCTGTTAGGACAGCACGGATACCTCCTCTACTTCACTAACACCGGAGCCAATTCAACATGTTACAAAGCAAAGCACATCAGATCATGATGCAAGACTGATACGTTTTCCTTTTCAGGGAAGGCAACACCATGTTTTCCAGGAAAACACATTAATAAGCCTGACAAACACATGAAGTACGTGTTAGCATCCTTAACTACCAGAACAGTCCACCTGCAACAGACTGAATTTTTCATTCCTTTTCTTTCTCTGTAGCTACAGCTGAGATCATAGCAAAATTCCATAAATAGATGCCACTGAGCTAGTGCCACATAATCCATTTCTGTGTTGTACTCTCAGTTAGTTAAGGAGTGTAGTAAAAAGGGTAACAGATGATTTTGCTCAAGTGAGTAACCTTACGTGTGAGAGACACTCAGTTTCTTCTACCAAAAAAAAAAAAAAAAGTGAAGTACATAGATTTCCTGGACAAGTATTTTTGAAGATAGGTTACACAACAAAAGCAGGTAAACATTCCTACCTGGCCCCAACTTGGAGACAGCACATAGCAAGTCATAGTTTATCAGAGGAGTCGCATCTTCACTCTGCTTCCATCCAACTGGTGGAGATGCAGGTGGTGATATCAGGAACTGTTTGACAGGTTGTGGAGGAAGGAGGTAGGACTTGTCTCCTATTTCATTGGACACCTGTGCCTGAAGATAAAAGCCAGCAGATATAGAATAAAATCACAAATATTAATTCTCTGTTTATTTAGTCTACGTCCCCAGTAGAAGACCAGGTAGTCTACAGCCTTGGTAATACAGGACCATTCTTTGTATTTGTATTTTTCAATTTAATCCAGATTTAACAATGAAAGGAGTACAGTTTTTATCAGTTCTCTAGGTATGACACCTCAGAGAAATGCTGTGGGTAAGCAATTTGCCTATGTGAAAGCTGACAGCATAGCTGTAAAAGACATATATGAGTTGATAATCCAACAAAGAAAATGCATATAGAGCACATATGATAGAAGTCTTTGGATGACTTATTTTCTTTTAGTACATTTCTATTTATGTAGGGGGAGAAGGTTTGTGACTGTTCTCTAGCAATTACAAGTCTATAAGCTCAAGCTGAAAAATAAAACAGGCCCTAAAGTATGAATTCTCAGTAAGAAAAAATAATATATGTCAATGTAGGAGAACGAGAGGTTAACGGTAGCTCCAGAACTTTATCAGAAATGGAACTCTTGGGCAAACATGGAACAGAGAAGAAACAGGGACACACGTAGAACATCTTAATGTTCCAGAATACCTGTGCAAAATATAGCTTCAGCTTTTTTCCATTGAAGTCAGTTTCATGCAGTTCTATCCGTGCTCTTGCTGCTGCCTCTGGATTGCTGAAGTTTATCCTTACTCTTCTAAAGCTTTTAAACAACTGGAATGTAACTTGATTATCATAGATTGTGAAAAGTGCTTCAAATCTTTCCTAGAGATGAAGTACAAAGATTCTCCAAACACAAAATGAACATTTTCACTCAATTAAAACACATTTTCCTTTCTTTTTTATCATCCAAATCCCACTCATATTCTTAATTGCCTTCTAAACTTTCTATAGTTCACTCAGTTACTCTGATTTATAAACTAGTATTCAGTGTAGTACTGCCTTGCCTCACTATTTCAATCTAAATTCCAAGAGTTTAGTAATCACGCCTTATGTAATTCTTCATACATAAGCTGCCATCTAGTGACAGTCATCCAAAAGTGTAGATGTAAAAAAAAAAAAAAAAAATTGCATATGACTTTTACTTAAGCATCTGCAAAACACTATGCAAATTGGTTCACTTTCATATGAGATAAGCTAAAGCACAGAGTGCATAAGGAAACTGTCAAAATTCTCAGAAAGACAGACTATGCTGGAAGAGAGACAAAAATCTATTGTTATTAATCAACACTGACAGAAAGTAAAAATTGAAAAAAAGCCCAATGTTTTATTGCATATGGAATCTTTTCCAGTTCCTCAATTATTAAAATTTTTAATACAATTATTGGTTAATGTTTTAATTTACTAGTTATCTGAACAAAAAAGATTTCTGCAGATACTTCGTATTTTTTTCCTAGTCTAAACACAGGTATTTTCATTGACTGTAAACTGTCAGATAAAAAACAATAGTTAGAATTATGCAAGCCGTTGTTTAAACATTGTAATGTCAATTATTCACAGAGCACTACGTAAGTCAACAGAAGAGTACTACTCCCACTTAAGAACCCTCCTAAAGACATTAATGTGTGTAGTTCTAAAACACTACTACTATCTTCTAACAAAAAATCTGATTGATGCCTTCATTCCTGTAAAAATAATTACAGGATAGGAGGCTACCACTGTTTTTCATTTTGAACAGGACTGAAGAAATCCCTCAGATGATGCCCATGTTAGTTTTAACAAAATTGTTATTTTCTTGTGCTTTTCTCTCCAAAACTGCCTTAATCTCAAAGTCTCTATTAAAACAGAAAAACTGTTCCTTTGTACATTGGCCAAATTTTGGACAAACAGTAAGTTACAACCTAGTGGATCAAGTATGCAATTAAAAACGATGAGGATAGTACTCCAGTCCTGACATCACCCTCAAGAAGGTGAACATGCGGGAAAGCAACGATATGTACTTCTGTTACACTACCTGAATGTTTAATCTTTAAAGGGTAGAAGAGAGCATCTGAAAGCAGTTATATAAAAGACAATTACGAAAAGATGTATGGTAACTTCTGTATCTGACAGTCCTGTAAACATATTGGGCACTTAACTTGTATGCACTTAGATGTTAACAGTTCAGCAAACTGTTGACTGTTGAATCAACCATATGTTTAATGCAGTCACTTTCCACTTTTGTTTAAAGGTTGCTTTAATAAAGCCACAGTATAAAAATAAATATAGCTAGAAAATGTCAAAAAACAGATGAAAGGAGCAGGGCAGATACAGAACCTGAGGACAACACTCTAAGAATCAAATATATAGATTTTTAATTAATAATGTCTTTTTAGCCTTTTCTCACACAAATATCCAGTATCATTTGCTTAAGTGGTCCAACTTCCGCAAATAAAAACAATAAGCACAAATATTTGTGTCCATATATCACACCAGGCCATCTCTTATTTACAGTTGTGATTTCTGCAAAATCAGGAAGGATGATGATTGATTTCAAGACAGTCTGCTTGCAAGTGCTGCTAGCTTTGCCAGCATTAGCTCGACTATCTCCTGAGCTACAAGAAAGCAATATTCAACACTGAAAGCAATGTGAAAGAAACATCCTTTGCCAATCTGGCTGTTACTCTTGAGGAGTGGAGGGTGTTAAGACACTACACTTGCCAATCTAATGCTTTCCCAAAGTACCAAATGAACTAAAAGAACATCAGGTAGTATAATCCGGAATGGCCACCAAACCCCTCCCCCCCACCAATTTCCAAATTGCTTTCTGTATGGGCACAGGCAACACATTCTCCCTTTGATTCTGTAACTACTGTGCATTCAGCTTTAAAAGAAGATGAAAGTAGAAGTAAAGCCATTGAAACGTATGTCCAGAGGCTGACAAAGCAGAATTTCATAAAACAGATAAAAGCCAAATAATATACCAAAGCAGCTCTGTTCTTCTGAGCATTAAGAATAAGCCTGCATAATAGGTTTTCCATTCGGAGATATAACATACAATTCTGACCTATTCTAATGTCTTAGCTACGGTAATTAATCGGCTTAGATGAGCTTTCTGACAGTATATTCAGTACATTTCACAAACTGTATTTGAAAATAAAAAATTAACCCAAACCAGTATATTACAGGTTTAAAAGAAAATTCAATGCAACCTGATGCAAGAACTCCATTCTCTGAGGTACTTACCAAGTGGTCTTATATGGTTAGCAATTATCATTAGAGAAAGAGTTAGCACACCTCCCTTGATAAGCCTCATATGCCCAGATAGTACTGTGGGAATAGTTTCATGGAAAAGCAAAAGGGCATAAAAATGACAAATTACATGTAGATATGTGCAATATAATTTAGCAAGGCATCACTTCCAATGCATGCTTTCTATATGGTAAAAGCAATGAAGCATGGGATATTGCTATTAATTGAGTGCATTATTTAAACTTTTATTGACTGACACATACTTTACTACCTTCTTCCAAGAGTAGCAATCACTCAAACTGCCAGAGTGCTCACCACTTATAAAAGGCTTTTAAACTAGAAGGTGATCTAGTAGAAACACTAATAATTTAAATTAGTCATCAGTAAGCTAAAATTGTGTCTATCTTCAAGATGTCATCTTGTATTATTAGATGACATATGATTTATATATGACATATGACTATATATATATGACATAGGATTTACATATTCTTACACATTGTCCATTTTATTTTTGAGTAAAAGCTCAGCACTAATATACAAGACTAGAAATCAACTTTTCTACCAACATACACAGGATAGCAATAACTCAGGCTCTTCCAAGGAAATCATTTAGCTCCGGGCATAGAAATAATAGCTGAAGAACTGTATCTAATTTTTATTCTCTCTAGAATACTTGGGAAAGAAAAGCACTGCATCTGAAAATAAGCCACTGAAAACATTTAACAGCCTCCTCTGGTACCTTTTCCTGTAGCCAGAAGAATACGATTACAACAAGCTGCAAGTACAACAGATCTTATTATGTAATCTCCCCTCCCCTATCCAAACAGAGATCTGTAAGCAGCTTTAAAAACTCTTTGTGACTTGGGATTCATTTCTAGTCTACTCTGCAATGCTTACTAACTTCCAGTTATTCCTATATTTTCTAACAATCATTGTTATATTTACATTTTACTATTGCTTATAAACAAGTTAACTGTACCAACAAAGTAAATTGGATGAAAAGGATGGAATAGAATCAGACTTCTCTCACACAGTCTACTGTAAGAGCTTAGAAACCTCTCTTTTTATATATCCCTTGTTGGGTCAAAGAGGCAAAGAATCATTACAATGTAGGGATGCTTGAAGCTACCCAAGACCAAAGCCTTTTTTTCTTCTTTAACCCCTTTTGAGGGGCTGCTGGGGCTTTTGGCACAAGCACCAAGGAACTCCAAGATTTATACTGCATGATAGTATAATTGGGAGTGAAAATTAAAAATGGACTTCAAGGCAGCTTAGAGATAAAAAAAAAAAAAAAAAAAAAAAAAACAAAAAAAAAAACCAAAACAGACGCTCATGGCAAAAATAAAAAAAAAAGCATCAAAGAATCAGGCAACCAACTCAAAACAGGCTCACTCTGGTTGACTTTTTACCTTATGGAACTGCCACACACATTTTTCAGACTGACTTAACAAAAAGAGGTAACAAATACCACGAAATAAAGTAAAAACACCTAGAATAATACAAGTTGATAAGGCTTATCAGACAGAGGCTTATGCAGATGCAAGGGAGAAGACAACAAAGATTAAGGAGAAAAATCATCCTACAGCAGGCATTTTACAGGCTAGATCAGCGCACAAACTTGGTTTCCTGGGGACAGTACCATGGCTGCACAGTGCACTGCATCAAGAAATAGTTGGAAACAGTTTCTCTAAAATGCACAATTTATTCTATATTCAACAGTATAAATCACTTAACGCCCTAACCGCATTTGCATAAAGTTGTAGTTAAACCTAAGTATTTTTGATGATCAGGGTATAACATCCTACAGGGAAAAAAAAGTCGTAACTCTCAGCCATCAGAAGAATGAGAGCCACCAGCATGCTAAGGGAAGGAACGGAGAGGGCTGACCAAATGGAGAGCACAACTAGTTGTGGGGTATGGGGGTTTTACTGTTTGGTTGGTTCTTTTTTTTTTTTTTTTCTTTTTTTTTGGATGAGTTAACTTTGCATAGCTGCTGGGAAGACAAGGGAAGGAAAGTTGAAAATTCCCCTTACTGTTGTTGGTGCTGTCCTGGGCATTCCACCACAGCAACAGAGAACAGGCTGTACAGGAGCATATTCCGTATCTGGAGGCTTTGCATTCCTCAGGAGTCTACTGAATGGTTTATCTACATTCCCTGGCATATCTATTTGCACTTGCTCTCCGTTCCTTAAAGCAATGCTACTTAAATTTAGTTTAAAATAGTCAAGAAAAGTAATTCACAAAAACAAAAAGAACAGTCATCAGAAGTTCACTAATCATTTAAAAATTATACTCTGGTCACTTAGAACAATTCCATTCCCTAAAATAATATTTAAAGGAAAGTGTTTTTAAATTAGTTTATGTAGGCACGTAAATGCAGGGATGACAGGTTAAAAATACAGACCACTAAAAAGAAAGATAATGAAGAAAACAAAATTCTAAGCCACAAGGCTTTTAAGTGTATGTTATCATCATCAGTACCAAAAGGACATTATTTCTTCTTAGCCAGGACTGATGGAGATTTTTCATTTGAAAACTGTGCCGAGCACATTATAAAACTGCAGCAGAAGTCACAAATTCAAAATTGTACAGTAGTTTCAATAGCACACAGTTTCAGGGCTACCTTAGGCAGAATTCTGCTAACAACAGTTGTTCCTGTGGCAGCACAGACAGAACTATCCTACAATCTCCTCACAAATAGTAATAAAAATAAGATCTATGCCAGTGTATCATTTATGATCTGAAACAAAGCTTCACTGATTAACAAGATAAATAAGCTTAATCTATTTTCTTCTAGAAATCCAACCCTATTTATATGGGGAAGTAAGCCACCCAAATTTTTCAAGGCTGCTTTAATCATCTTGTTTCTTCACTAGTCAAAATACGCTGACACTCAGCACTATATCACTGTATACTAATATATGAGATTAAAGACACCTACATTCTCAACAAATTCCTTCTAATTTGAATGTATTATGTCTTTTCATCTTTCTCCTTCCCCACAGCTATTTCTGTAAATTCATACAGGTACATCTTAATTTTAATTTTGATCACTAATTAGTACCATGACTCAGGAGCCACATGTCTTCTACTATATACATATATATATAAAAAAAAAAAGAATGCATACAAGCACTGATGATCAATTGCTCCTAAAATTCCTCATTTTGGAAGACAATCGACATATCATTATGAAGAACTGTATAAGCAAGGAATTCCCTGTGCCAAGATCCAACATTCTGAGAAATAATGTCACACTTGAGTACAAAAATTCAGAGTGAGTAGAAAAATTTGCATTTTGGCAGATGTGTCTTCAGAATGACAGAGAGCAGACAAGAAATAGACAAGAAAGGAAAAGATGGAAGGAAGGAATTTTATGCGTAAGCAGTCAGATCACAGAACATAAAAACCAAACTGGATTACATCTTCAGCTGCCTGATTCATATATGTGCTTTAGGTACCATCCTTTAAACATATACAATAGAACTGTACTGGCTCCATTTGTTAGGGACATAGCTTAGGAATTCATCTCACAGTAAATGAAAGATTGACTTATAGTTAAATATATGATTTAGCAACCCTGAGGCACTGAACTGTGTTTCTTAGTTGACACCCCACCTTTCCCTCATATCCCGAGGACTTCTAGGCAAAACTGCAGTCTTCATAAATACTTTCGTAAATTAAAACTGAATTAAAGCTGCAGACCAAGCTTTCATATTGGCCCTCTTTTTCTCCCCCAAACACCACAAGTACCATAGAAAATTATTCCTGATGCTCTTAGAACCAAAGGCCAAGTATAGATTTGACTGAATACAAATGTAAGCAGGCCAGTGAAGATTTACATTATAATAAAGTCTTAAGCCACTTTCAAGGTGTTTTAATATTTCTAGCTGGAAAATATATCCTGAAAATATATAATGCTCTTTTAAAATAATCCTTGCCTTGAAAAAATATATTTAAATTTGCCTTTGAATTTTATTTAAATCTGCCCTTGTATTTAGTATCTTGGATAAACAGAAAAATCAGGAGAGCTTTTCATGGGAGAAGCACTATATAACTATTAATAAATTTAAAATGCCAGAAAAGTGTAATATTACCTATTCTTTGGTAACTGTACTCATTCTGATCCAAGCTTTCTGGTAAATACCTCATGGTTTTTCAATCAAAATATGCAGCAATACACTGAAAATTCAGACAAAAATGTTCTCTAGATATATCTATACTTATAATAGTATACCCCAAACATGCCTTAGTCCATCTTACCTTTTCCTCCTGTACCTCAAATACAGCTTCATGGACACTGCAAGCAAAGAGTGAGGTAGGCAAGTCACTTAAATCCATCATCTCTTCCAAATCTTCTTCATTTTCTCCAAAAATCATCTGTTCTTCCTCTTCTTGGTCACTGCTATAGAGGTCTGACTGGCTGTCGCTCCAGGACTTCATAGTATCTCTGAGCATCACCTACCCGAAGCAGCTCTTCTTTACACTCCAGAGTTTCCAATAATAGTCTGACAACCCAAAGAACAAACAAGAAAAAAAAAGTGTTAAAATACAGAATTTACCAAGAAACCACATATTCTTGTTATGACTGTTCTCTAAAATGAATAATTTTACAGAACAGAAACCAACATGAAACTTGCCTTCTCATCCACAAAACACAGGTATTTTATCCTATTTCTGTAAATGGCATAAAGACACTACTGTTCAATTTATGAAAAGGAATTTAAGAAGTCATTTAGTTAGGTAAATGAAATTTCTCCTCCCTTTAATGTGACATAAATCAAGAATTGCAGTACTGAAACTAGAAGCTTTGCTCAGCACTGTACATCTCAGCTAACAGCAATTTTTTATTTAATAACTTAAAAGCATTCTCCAAATAATCAGAATAGTCTTCCGATACTTGAAAAATATTTTTATTTTAAAGGCAACACATGTACACAGCAAAATGAAGTGATCTGTCCAAAGTCTCTGCAAGCCAATGGCAGATATGGGAACAGAACCTTACATCTCCTGACGTGAGGATATTTCTTTGTCCTAAGTCCTGCATAATGGCAATAGACAAAAGACGCATAGTATCTGTGGACCTGAATAAACATATCAAGGAAGAAAAAAATAGTGAAAAAACAAACAAAACACTAAATAAAAGTCTTTAGGTAATAAACTATTTTGTTCACATTAAAAATGACTTTTAATAGAACATAATTTACAAACTAATGCTGCAAAATCATGAAGAGGTTATCACAGTTCTGCATACTCTAATAAAAACAATAGAAAATGCTCAGGCCTGTACTATATCTGGATTTGTTTGGAGCTTTAAGTTTGTTATAACACCAAAAATCATGGTAAACAAATATACTATGTTCCATTGGTAATAACCTCATCTGTGTATTTTATTTGCTTAAATAGTTTATTCCTTTGAAGTAGTCCCTGAGAAATGCCATCAATTGAAACCAATATGTATTAAAAAAATCCATAATCAATCCACGCTTGCTCATGTGAAAAAAGACAAGTATCCTAATTAACAATAGCCAAACAGCCTCAATATTTGATTGTAGTAAGTGAAATAACTTGTGAAAATGGGGCGGGGGAAAATTAGCTATTTCCATACCGCTTAGTCAGAGTAACACAGACTTTTTCAACTAAAACTCAACTTGGTCATTTAGCAGAAAGGGCAATAACAAGTATGAACTTGTCCATGTTAAATTAATTCAGTTAAATCAATGAAACCTCAATGTGAACACACAAAACCTGTCTGAAGTAGTGTGTATGTGTGTAACTGCAGTAAGTCACACCTTTAGTCAAGCCATTACAAAGTTATGAATGGATCTAGCCAAACTTTCCCAGCACAGCAAATTTCAAAAGTAATTTTCATAGTGAAAATACATTTCAGCAATACTGAGGTGGGGGAAGAAAACATGTAGCTGGTGGAAAACTACTATTATGTGCAGGCTGATTCATGCAAAAAGGAAAGAGAAATGGAAAAGAACGTACGCCAGCACAGAAAAAACAAGAGCCACCATCTGGTTTGGGAGCACAGATTCCAAGAGAGAGTTCTGGGCTAACCAGTTCAAAAAGCAACAGGACAAGTCTACTTAAAATCATGTCAAGCTATGTGCAGACAGAACTGGGAGTAAAATACTAGCCTTATTTTGGGTGTGTTCCCCTCTGCCCCCAACAGAGAAGAATATGTATCACAATAAAAAACACCTAACACCCGTATGACTGCTCCAAAAAGCTAGTTATCTGACAAATACAAGAATGAGGAGACTTGTAAACAAGGCAAAAGAGCGAATCTGGCACAGAGGAAGTGCTGGCATGAAGCTGAAAGTTTTAAATTAATGATGAACAAGACTAGATATATGGTAACATACAGACTAACACAAGATGTGGCCAAGCTGGCTAAGTTACAAGAAGCTATAAAAAAAGTTTACAGTATCTGAACCTAGTATTTGTTGGCTTTGTTTCATATTATAAGTTTGCAGAGATGCAAATAAACATCAAGAAAGTAAGATTAACTGAGTGTTCATTACTGTGACTTACACTGTGCCATAGGACTCCTCCTCTCTCTTTCCATTTTGTTAATACGGTGGAATCAGATATCACAATTAAAATGATAATTTAATCCACAGATTATCAATTGAATCCATCACTCCTTTAAAAATGCTGTCATCTACTGTGTCATTTAAGGAGATCCAATCTGCAGATTACCAACCACAAGCACTGCAGTGTCTAGAGAGGTGCTCCTTCACAAAAACCACCACCATATCACGGAGCAAAGAAATAGATAAAATGAAGGCAGATCTGTGGATTTAAGTAACTAAAATGCTTATTACACATCCATGACCAAGTCTCTTGAACTCTGTATTGCTGGTTAATATTCTGTAAAGTGAGACTTTGTATAGTCTCTTCATATAGAAGCAATCTTTTACTCAGCAATCAGATAAGTGGGCAAATATCTACTTAAAAATCAAACAAAATTGATACTATTTAAAAAAATGACAAACAAACAAGCCAGTGGGCAAATATCTACTTAAAAATCAAATAAAATCGATACTATTAAAAAAAAATGACAAACAAACAAGCCATTTTCCAAATCATCAACTTAAGGACATTAAGAATGCATCAAGGGAAAAGTCCCAATATTTAAGTCTTTTGCCAAATTTGGTTAAAACAATTCGGAGTTCAAACTGACTTCAAACTTCCAGTACGAAAAACTCTGAAACTGAGGTTTTATATTTTTAGAAAAGATGGTGATGTAATTTCTATGTCTGTTCTGCTACAGCAGAATAGGGCAATTTCATAAATGAAAATGTGACGACATATAAAAGACAGAACAGTAAAAGGAAAGAATGAGAGCCAGGCAGACAACACAAATTTGCCAAGTCAACGTAGGGACTGGAGAGGGATCAGTAACAAACTGCTGAAGTGCCAGGAGTTTGGAGATCATGGAGTAGCATACAGGGTGGAGAGGGAGTAAAAAGAAGCCAACAAAAAAAGCCACAAGATTCAATTTCTTTTAAGATCTGATTTATATAACATTAGTGATTCAACTAACCTATCAACCTAGATGGAGATGCAGGGTCAGGGTGATTTTCAACATGAATGAATTGGTCCTACAGACTTAAGCGAAATTGTCCAGTTAGCACTTTAACATTAAAGAAATAAAACTTGCAATGCTTGCTGTTACATATCCTGACACATTTCATCCATACTTCCATGCAAAGCAGGCAATCAATGACTACCATTATTTGTGTTTTATCATCTTCAAAATAAACATAGATTAAAACAAACTGCTAAAGCACAACTCTTCAGCAGCAGAGCTGAGATTAGAGCCCTGGTGACCCTATATTGCAGATCTGTCTTCTGTCCACCACAAAAAACATCCAAGTAAAGCTTTTATTGCATAAATACCCTTGATACGACGAAAATGTTGCATTTTACTGAACAGCAATTTGTTGTATTATTAAACACATCAAATGCCATATAGGTATGCATTATTGCACAGAAGAGATGCTCTTCAGGTAGAATTACAAAAAATGCAGAAGTTATTTATTTAGCTTTGTAAAGAAGTTTTAAAAACCTTGATGAAAGGCATACATACTTTTTCAGGCATACCATATCCTGCTTTATACACTACAAAGAGCTTCACCAACTTCAGTTTTCATTATGTATGAATTCATCGTGTTGCAACATTTAATTACAGCAGCAAAATGCTTTACTGTAAAACATTTTCTGCTCTGTAAAATGACAGAGAGTCTCAAATGATGTGTGTAAACTATAATGGAGAGCTCAGGCCACTTAAAAATCCACAGTGCCATGAAGCAGGTTATAGTTTTTCCTCAATGAGTAACAAAAATTGAATTACCAGAGAAATCCTCTTGTTCCTTTAGAAAACAAGAGTAGAAACTTGTACTCTATTAAGCCGCAGAACAAAATGCTGTTATTCTCTTGAACTACTGCAAACAGTCTGTAGAGAGAGGGATTTAACACAACTAATCTTAGTCAAAGTTAAGGAAACATTTTGCCATTTAGATCAACAGTTCTGTATAATTTACAGCATAGCCTTTCTTGCAACTATAAAAACAAAATCTGAAAGGCTTCTGTAGACAGCACTGAACTATAAGAGGAGCTACTTTAATTTTGTGTGTGTGTGTGTGTGTACACATATGGGGTTTTTTTAATGCAAGAATGCACCACGGTTCTAATTCTTTAACCATAAACCAGCATCAGTTTGTAGGTTTTTCAGCTTTTTGTTTTTACAGACTTTCCTGAAATCAGTATCTAATCAACAAGGTTAGTGAGTATTGCAAAAATATGGAATAGCTCCCATGAAAAAAGCATGAGACAAACAAGGCCAATGTACAAATGTACTAAAGAAATACTATTAGAAGCAACACTGGAAGAAGTTATATTTTAAGAGATTAGATGGAACTATTTTATTGTGCAATTATCAGAAAGCAACAAAACCAGAAGAAACACTCCAAAATGTGATTATCAGTGCCACATTCAAAACATTCTGCTTCAGTTTCCCCTATGCCAAAGAAAATTACTTCGCTTACCTCCTTGAAATGATGAATACCAACTTATAAGATATGAATAAAAATACACAAGTGCTAATCATTTGTTACTCTAAGTTTTAACAGATTTTAATATTTAATGCAATAAACAGTTCAGAAACTGAACTGAATAAATTCATTGTACAGACAACTAACAATATTTGTTTAGTAGTTATTTAATCATTCTCTCCCTCTCAAATTTTAGATCGAATGGCCTTACATGGCAAGACTAACAGCACACCAAGAACTAAAGCCACTTGGTTAAGATCTTTTAGTAAGTCCTTTGTTCTTCCATAAATTAATACCAGCTTATCATTTAAATACCACGTGAAAAGCACCTTTGAAACACTTCACACTAAGAACAAACCCTTCTGTCTCATACAAAACTGTAAGGCCTTCCCACGTTAAAGCAATCAGTGGAAATTCACCTCCTGCCATAGGAAGCCTTAGTTCTTGATCACAAGACATCGTCATGGACATAAAACTAGTGTTTTTACCTTCATGTTGTCTAGACCTGCTCTTCGCACTGTAAGATAACGCTGGCAGAAAACACAAGCGGCTCATTTATATTATCACTTCGCAGGGAAATAATCAAATTGCTTTCCCGAAAATCCACATTTGGACAAGAGCTAAAAATGGACTTTTTTTTTTTTTTTTTTTTTTTTTTTAATAAAACATCAGCCAAATCTGCTCTGAAGGGTTCAGAAACGCGGGCCCGACGCCGCCGAGGCGCACAGCGCCGGGGAGCGCTCCCGCTCGGGTCACCCTGCTCGGAGCCTCAATATCCCAGTTAAGAATCAACACGGCAGGCGATAAAAACGAAGGATGGAAACAGAAGATGGCAGGTTGAAGACTGCATCCTGCTGAGATTATTCCGATTTGAGTTTTTTTAATTAAAAAAAAAAAAAAAGACTATCTATCTGGACATGCCTTAAGGGGGAACTGAATAAAAAAAGAAGAAAGAAAGAAAAGAAAAGAAACGCGAACCGTGAGCACGTCCCGGTCCGACGCGCGGCTGCCGCCCGGGCGAGGGGCGCAGCGAGCAGCGGCCCCAGCCCGCCTCAGCGCGGCCGCCCGCCTCAGGACGGGGCCGCCGGCGGAGAGGACGAGGAAGCAACAGATGGCCGGCGGCGGGGCGCGGAGGGCAGGCGGGGGGCGCTCACCGTCTCCTCGGCGGGGATCCCGTGGGCAGCGGCGGCGCCGCGAGGGGAAGCGGCGGCGGCAGCCCCGCGGGCGGCGTCGCGCACTCCCCGCCGGCGCCGGGCGGAGGGAGCGGCGGGGAGCGGCGGGGAGCGGCGGCGCGGGCGCAGCGCGCCTGCGTGCGCGTCCTCTCGCCTCCGCATCGCCTCAGGGAGCTGCGGGCGAGGGGGGGGGGGGAAGGGGGGGGTCAGTGACCCGGATGGGGAGGGGGGGCGTCTGCGCATGCGCCAGCGCCGACCGGCCTGATGGGGTAACGGCCGTTGGGGGGTAACGGTCGTTGGGGGGGGGGGGCGGAGTGCAGGGCGCGGAGAGTAACGGCCGTTGGCGGGTAGCGGTCGTTTGCGGGGGGCCGGCGCCGGCCGCTTCGGGAGGTGATGGTGTCTTCTGCGGTTACCCATGGGCTCGAGAGAAGGGTTTCCTGGCTTCCCTGTGGAAGCAGACGGGCTCGCGGAGATCAGAATTGATCCAAAATTGCTCTAGGAACTTCCTACCGGAGCCCAGCCTGGGCAGCTGAGACCTTTCAGCGTTTGTAGCTACCAGCCCCGAAACACAAGGCAGGCGCGCGCTGATGCTACGAACCGGGGGACGTCGAGGAGCGCGACGAAGGGCCCTAGCGGCCTGCAGGACACAGGGCTGACCTTGAAGACTGAAGCCAGAGGAAAGGGAGTGGGAAGAGCGGAGCGCAGCGCCGGCGCTTCGTGCCAAGCACGGCGATTGCTGCTGCGAAAGGCCCACGTAGATTCCTAGATGGCGGTTGAAGTTAATCGGTTTTACTTTGCAATTGGCCTCAGCTAGAGGACACGCTCAGGCACCACACCAGATGGGAACAGTGACAATTTGTGTCCCTCTTCTGAGACTAAATCACAGCTTAATCCAACGATGAGATGATTTGCTTGAACAGTGGTGATCTGAGCTGCGACAGTTGAATGCTTGTGTACATTTACATCTAAAATAAGCATAAACCAACATCATACTTGACTGTATTGTGTTTCCCACAACAATTACATTAAAATATATCTGCTGAATTTCATGGATACAAATATGTTATTCATTAGCTTTGTCCTCACTTGTAGAGCATAGGAACAGCTAAGATTTTGACTTCAGTACAGGAATTCCTGTGGTTTAAATGGTTTCTGCTAAAGTTCAGATACAGAAAAAAGCAGAAAGCAATGCTAAGCTCACTTCCTGTACCAGTCTTGTCATTTGCTTGTTCATAGTGCAGACCTTTCCCTTAAAAAAAAACAAAAAAACAATTTTCTAGAAAGGTAAACTTATCTACACAAGTAAGACTAAGGGATTCTACAGTTTAGCTGCATCACAAATTTAGGCAATAATTGGTTAGTCTTAATTACTTTAGCCTTTTTGTCTGCAATCACATAGTTTACTAATTTAATAATACCAAGTTCTTCATCCCTGGTCAATAATATATTCTGCTTTAATATAAAGGCTATCATGAAATCCAACATTTCCATCCATTTTAGCAGATTTTTCAGGAATGTTTTTAATACTATTTTGTAGCAACACCTCTTTTGAATCATGCTTCTTTTTGTAACGATCCTGACATCTGGGGTTGACTGCCACCTCTTTATATTATCACTTAAGTAAACGCAGTCATCTCTGATATAACATGCTAACCCTTAAATGATAAAGGTTAACAAAGTATTATCATGTTTACTAGAAACTGTGGAACTTAGTGATGCTGCTTCTGCAAGCATTCAGCAAAGCACTAGCCTACGTTCTATTATCGTATCCAGGGACTTCTATGAAGTGCAGCTTTAACACCAAGGTGGACGAAGCTGTTCTTGTTTTTTTTCCGTTTGCGGTTTGGGACCCCAAGAGATGCATTTAATTAAGAGTATCCTGAGGGTTATCTTCTGCTTATCCCCCTGGACTAAAACCCATATGGTGAGTGTTAATTAGGTTGGCAAGCATTCAATTAAGCTACATTGCTAGTATTCTGAATTTATGACCGTCTGTATCTCTTAATGGCATTGTTAGGAAACGCCCTCAAGCTGTCTAATCTTGCACTCAAAGACATGATATCCTGTATCTGACAGTTGGCATCTCCCATAGCGTAGCATCTCCAACTAGCATTATATCTTTGCTGTCTCAAAGAAGCATGCTGTTGTCTCAAGTTCAGTACTGAATTGGCAAGGATGCAAAAATCATGAGTTAGGCCACCGGTAATGTCATGCTTTTGTTTCCGCGATTTGGCTCATTTTAATCTTCTTTAATTCTCCTCTAGGATGCATCCAGGCTGCATTTTCAAGCTTTCCTCTGAAATAATGAGTGCCAAGATTTTTTTAAAAGCTCTGTAAACCACGATTCTTAAGTAGATTGCACAACTCCCACAGCTGACACCACATTGGAAACTCACAGTAAGAATGTGAGCATTAGGAATGCAGTCCCAACCGTCAGTTTTAGCAATCTGCATTTCGTTTACAAGCATCTTGTTCAAGAAGGTTTTATTCTTTGGATGCACATAGCACCTATGCTAGTAAACTAAACTCTGTCTTAACTCCACTCAAGATATTTATGGCCAAATACACCGATGCTAAGAATATTGAGCATGCCAGAATTATATAGGTTTTACCAGAATCTTTTATTTAAAGTTTCACTTCAAAAGATCTCACCTAAAACACAAATATACTTAAATACGCATGCAATATTGCTTATGAAAAATTTAAAAGTTATCCTTAAACCAATACTGTAAAGCTTAATTTATTTACACATCTTGCTGTGAACATAAAAATATTATAGGCAGATTGTTTTGTACATTCAGCCAACATTAGAACTGTATTCCACCGCATAAAATTACATGTAAATATACATTGAGAATATATTAAGTGCTCTGGTGCATCAAAAAGCCACACAGTGTAGAGGCAATAGATGTTAGTTCACATTTGATAAGCTAGAACAGAGAATTAAGGAGTTTTCCTACCATTTTTAGTAAAAGAGGCAGCAGTCAATTCACTTCTGTACACATTTTCAGCTCTGAGTTCTGAAAAGGGCTGTATATTTGCAAATCAAAGCATATTCTACTGTTTACAGTGCCCTGCCTCTCTGCAGATCAGCCCTAAATAAACTAGTTTTGACATACACATTAAAACATGCTTTATATCAACAAATTATTTTTCAACCTGCAAAAAAAAGACCAAGATGTGGCATGAGGCTCTTTATTTTTACATTCAATTTAACTGTAAATGTTTGCTGCAGTCCCCGGCATGGTCCTTTTCACCTCAGCCCTAAGAACATTCTGTAAAGTACAGGTTTGAGGGTACAAATAGTTTCCTGGTTTTGGCTTGTAAGCTCTGCACCAGAAAGGATGCAAGGAGTTTATTTCAGTACTGAGCAATATCTTCCCAACGTTAAAAAGACCAGAGAAGTCCTATATTCAATTTAAACAAGTGTTGTTCGTCTAGATGCCCCAATTTATGCCTTCTTAGCAAAGATGGCTGCTGTAAAACTGAAGGGAAAAAAAAAAAAAAAAAAAAAAAAGGCAAGGAGAGAGCAAATAAAAATGCAAGAATGCATTTTTAAAATTCAAGTATTGAACATATCTGGCAGTCCTACTACCATGCTTTACACTGCTAACAGAGATGGCAAAGCAGCAATCCCTAGAGCATCAGGGCTTTGAATTTAGGCCTACAGGCTAAGACCACCCCAAGCTGTACTGACCTGGCATAGATGAGTAATCTAAAATATTGTGATTTGTGTATTGCAGAAAGACATCATCTCTTGTGAAACCCTTTGTCAGAATATTGCCAAAAGCAAGTCTCACTGAATGTAAAAGTAACCGTCACTAGCAAGCAGAAATATTTAAACACCTAAGAGGGACTGAGTAAATAAAGCAGAACTATGGAAGTCTAGAGGCAGGAGTCTCGCTCCAAAGAGTCTTTGAAAGAAAGGAATTAAAATAACACAAAAATATACAAGTTCAGGTTATAGCTGGAGGAAATATTCACCCAGAGCAGAAGGCTGTCCCACGTGCTGTCAACTGAGGGCTCCCTGGCAGAGAGGACACGTCAGGCCAGCAGGAAAGTCAGTGTTGAGACTCCAGGGCCACAGAGAGCCCAAGCAGCTTGGTGCAATAACTACCGAATCAGACCAGAGAGCAGCCCACAAACAGGAGGTACAAGTGGAGGCTCTGCATCAGAGCGGCTCTCTCCCTCTGGTGGAGGGCTCTGGGTCTACCTCGTGATGTTAGGAATAAAGACAGTCCTAAGATTAGGACAAAAACCTTATCAACTATTTATTGGCCACAAAGTCTGCATACTACTCAACCTTAGTTTTTAAGTAGAACTAGGAAGCTCTGAGAATTGGAAAAAAAATATATTCAGTAACGCATAGGATCATCTTAATAACAGAAGTCAATAGCAACCCAGGCCCTTTAGATCAACTATTTTATAATGTGGTAACCTCCATAGTAATTAAAAAGAGAATACTACTATGTGAAAGGTGAAGTTTGTAGGTATCCATGGCATAACACAGCTTGTTTTAAAATAATACATTTCTGTGGTTTCAGAACTGCTACGTCAAAACAGCTACTGCCTCATTGATTAAAACGGAAGAGATAAGAAAAGCCAGCATTCTTGTACCCTTCTCATTCAACCTACCCTTTACTACTTTGTTTTATATTGTTAATGAACAAAAGCCACACAAATTCACAAAAAATTGATTACCAAGAATCAGAGCCAAAGGTAGTAAATCAGTGTCATTGCAAGTCCAAGAAGACTAATGTACTGGCAATATTAGCCCATTAACATTGTTATCTTACTTGAACACAAAGTATTGCAGGCAAAAGAAAAGCAGATATTTCTTGAGGTTTCATAAGCCGTAGTGTACAGGATGCCACTGATAAGATCTGAATTGTCAGACATGCCAAAGTCGTGAAGAAACTTCACATAGAGGTACACATACAGACACCAGGCATCCACTCTTTGCAAAGAGAGGTTACATTTTTTTTTTGAAGTTACACAAAAATGCCAAAGCAGTCTCAAGTATTTCCAGATTAAATTAGTATTCATAGCTGGCAAGGCAAACATACGCAAAAGAACAGTTCTGTTGTTATGTACAATAGCAGGAATCTGGAATAACTATATACAAGTTGAGGGAGTTCTTGGGAATTTTTGGTAGTGGGAGCAGAATCTGGCCTAAATCAATTAAAAAGAAAGCCACAGTTACAAGTCCTAAATCCTCCTGAAACCATTGGTATCAGTGACTACTTAAAATCCACTGAATACAGCTGATACTCATTTCAAATACAGTTTTCTAAATGCCTGCAGACACTGCTACACATACAGTCCAGGACGCACCAACCAGACTTACAATTTTGTTTCCCAGCAAAATAACTGTCTTTAGAAAAGATGATGGTATCAAATTTCAACTGCCTAGAAAGCAGAGATAACTTGCACACACCAGTGAACACTGTCCTTTTCACTAGGCAAGCTTCCCATTGCACCTATTCTCCCTTCCTATCAGCTTCTGGCCATCTCTTGCAAACTGGAAAGATAAATATCATGAGTACACAATGCTTCATTACTGTTACAGTCCTCGTTGAGTGCTGGACTGTGCAAGCTTGTTTTTTCTTCTTAGCTCATTCACAATACTAGGCCAGTACCATTTTTTGCTTTTGAGAAAAAAAAAGGTAGAGAACTCCCACATACAAGATGTAGGCTGAGCTTTTTTAAATTATCAAGGGATTGAGGACATCTCTAAGCATCTAAGACCACTAAACAAAGTCAGAAATCCTGCCCAACGAAGAGAGAAAACAAAATGATTGAGAATGTGGAGCTCTCAACAGCTACAGAATCTTCCATCAGCTATAATGGTCACACTGCTATTCTCATTTCATCTTGTTCTTTTACTTTACAATGTTCCTTTTGCACCATTTGATCCAACGTGAAGCTCCTGCTACGAAACCAGCAAACTGGCAAAGATCATCTTTGCCCTAAGCTGCCATATAATCCAATGGTGCTATAAAACAATTCATATACTCAGTGCATATGTTCAACACCAGTCAGAGAATAGTTATGCAGGAAATGCCAAAGATGTATGCTTTGAAGAAATAAAGTAGCTTGCTTTTTCTTTGCCGATTATGCCACTCTGAAGACACAGTAAGCCCCGGTATTCTTGCTTGAAAACAGTACCATTTTATTGCCATATTAAGGTAGTTTGGTAGTTATGTCAGACACATGAAGATTTACATCTTTTCCAGAAATCCTTCACAGTCTACATATGAAAGATTAAATCCTGCCTTTCTCTCACTGTGGGCAGCTCTTGAAAATTTCCATTTGGAAGTAGACGCATTCCCAGAAAGGCTATAAATTGCACAGTCACTTCTCCTCACGACTCTGCATTTCCACAATGCCTGCTATCTCATTGGTTTCATACAGCCACAATACTGCACTCACTATTTCATGCTCCTAGATAGCCGCCTTCAAAGGAGAACTGTGATTTACTTCTTGCTACGACAAATGCTTTCAACTTCACAGTTACAGAGAATTTATTAAAATAATCATCCTTGAAAGTTGAGACAAGCTTTAAACTATATCAAAGTTGGCTTTACACCTACTTATATTTTAAACTGAAAGAGGTAAATAAATAAAGGGCATACTTCCAATGATTCAAATCAGTTCCTTAAAGGTCACTCACTCCTTTTTGCTGTGTTCCAGCACTCGGTAGGGTGGAACAGAAACTCCTTTGGAACCATGTTGCTCCTGCACTATCGGCAAAGTAGCTGGAGTATAAATTTCCGGCATGTTGTCATTGTTCTCCAGGGCACCATAGGAAAAAGAAGCTTTGAGGTCAGGCTGAACTGCAATTCCTTTATCATGCATGTTCTGCATGCCTGAAAAAGAGCAAAGACAGAGATTAAATGGTTAGGAACAAAAGTGCATTCTTCCTGCACTCTGTTAACACCAGCAAAATATATAGTCTCAGCGTTCAAGGCTCATCAGTTCCTTGAGTGTTAAATGAAAGACAGTGTTTTTCTGCTAGGCAGTAAAGCAACTAATAAAGAAATAACCTTCTACTGAATGAAGGATAATAGTCAGTTATTTATCAAACGCTGAATCTCTTTTATATACAAAGATAGTAGTCAGTTATTTATCAAACTCTGAATCTTTTATATACAAAGATAGTATAGCTGTATTTCCCCAAATAAATTTCTACTCTTTCTGGCCTCTACTTCTTGCAGTGTACCTCTCTTCTCTCCATTTGGAGAATCTTACTGCTCAAGTTGGGCCAAGCCCTATCCCAAGCAAACGCTCAAAATCTCCTCCCCTGATAGCAACCAACTGGACAAGGCTCTTTTGTTAAAACCTGCCACTCCTCTTGGCGTCACAGGACCCAGGACAAGTGACATCCAAGTGGCAAATTCTCTGCTTCATGCAGAACACGCATATTCCATCATCTGGTACAAACAGCAAGAACAAGAGAAAGAAAAGCTAGAAAACAACATAGCTGCTTGATGCATCAGGATATAGATTAATGCATGAGTTTTCTGTCTGAAACCCAACAATTAAAAAAGACAAGGTGATAAAGCACTGGATTTTTACTGTTACCTGGCATAGCATCCATTGATATGTAAGGTTCAAAGGGTACAGATTTCTTCCTATTTCTAGTGATCAGGAACACACCTAGAAATGCTATGAGACACCTGAGAGAAGACAAAAATCTGACGAGGTGAACATGGAAAGGGAAAATGCTACATGTTGCTTTTTCTAAGTGCCTATCACGTAACACCACAAACAATTCAGAATAGAGACAGAGCCATGGAGCTAAAATTACAGGGAAATATTTCAGCTGAATAACCCTCTTCAACAGTACTGAAGCTTACTTAGCAACTAGCAGTCAGAGCAACTCCACCTATCAAAAGGCAGTGAAAACTTTTCACATTATTTGATCTTGGCTAACTGAAGGAGAAAGGAAGCATATCAAAATTTGTTTTGCTGTATTGAAATTCCAGGATTTAACCGTTTGTATTTTGAAGGATTTCCCATAGGTAAATATACTGACAATTGCCAATTTTGATTTTTACAGTACATTGATAGAGAAAAGCAAGGTTTGTAACATTAACCTCCCAATTGTTTTTCCTGTATTAATTTGAAATATATTTTAGCAGGTTCCATGTTTATGGAGAGTTAATCATACCAAGACACTGTGCTAGGACTACATGCTGAGTTACCCAGCAAATGTTTTACTGACTATATCTACATTGTGTGAATGCTCATGCTGTAAGAAACAGGACTCCTTGAAGTCCTGTCATAACTCAATGAAGGCTCAGTGCAAAACCTGAAATGGATTCCCTAGGATGACTTTTCTTTTGGTTATTCTAATTTTTTTCTAGTTTCAAGAGCAGGAGAACTTAAGAACCTTCCAGTTCATCTTGAATAAATATACTGGGAAAAAAGTTTAGCCATACAAAGAAATACTTCTCAAAGAAACTTTTTAAACACTCACCCAAGTGCAAACATACATATATGTAGAACATCTTCACCGGTGAAATCCAAGTAGAAAGTTGCTCCTTGAAATAGAAATAGTTTGTGACATCCCTCTTCCCAGCTTACACAAGCAATTAGTGTTAAATCTCCCGCACTGATCAATCCACTTAACGGATCATGTAAGACTGCTATTTTTATAGTCAGGCACCTTTCTTCTTTTACAGGTCTTAAAATAGAAAAAGGTGACCCAATTTTTACTTTAACAGATACTGTTTATAGTCAAAATCTCAAATACTTGTCAATCAGAATAGTTATAGTGGCATAATAAATAAAGCTGCAAGTAAATCCATACAGCAGCAGAACTGGTACAAATCTTTTTATACTGGGGGTAGGGGGGGCAATTGGTGTAGTACTAAAACTATTGCAGGTCACCATTCAGCAATGGTTACTATGTAATTGCAAGAGTCTATTTCCAAAGTCTGAATAACAAACCAAATGGGACTTAATTGCAACAGGATACAAGTTCTCGACCCCCATTCAGTACACACAGGTCATCCTACAAGATGATAAATGTCCTCAGCATTCTGGATGTCAACAGGACAAGAAGCCTAGTCCACAGATCATGGCTCCTTTACATTTTTAATTGAAAAATAAATTGACAAATTTGAGAGCAGTATGTGGCTGGGAACATGTCAGGAAATAAACATTAGTCAAAGAGCAACCTACAGACTCTCAGGACATTGAAGAAGAGGGTTAAAGACAATGTGTAATTTAAGGGGGAGCTATTACCCTCTTACATACCTAGAAGGACACTACTATTTACACAGATAGCATCCATCTTTGTCTAACAGATGCACTTTTCCCCAGTATGTTCTTTTTTGGTTTTGGTCATATGCTTTCTTAACTGACAAGAACAAAAAAAAAAAAAAAAAAAACAAAAAAAAAAACAAAAAACACTTGTGAGGTTTGAAGCCTAAGCAGGTTCAAAGTGCTCACCTTGTGCATACAAATAAAACTTTCCTCATGTGGGCAAGAGCTGAAATTGTAGTAATTTGTTCAAACAGAAGAGTGCGTATAAAGCCAAGAGTAGTTGAGTTAGCATTCTATCTAGGATGCTAACAAGACTATCAGGAAAAGAATTGTAACACTCTTGCACAGAGGAAGCAAATACATTTATACACATTGCATCAGAAACATTTTAGTAAGATCTGAATAAAAATACACAAGGTGAAATTTCAGCTGTGTAACCAAGTTGCATGTCTAACAGAACACACGTTACCCTCTTCTCTTCCTATACACTAGTGTGGCACGAGTAATATAGTTTCAAACATAAGTATCCATGGACAACAAAATGACAGCTCTTAAGAGAAAGTTTTAACACAGTCTAATAGGATAAGTCGCACTTTGGAAAAGAAAAAAGAAACAAAGCCAGCCGCAGAAGAGAGATGAGAAGAAAATGCAAATCATTGTCTTGCTGGGTATTCACCTTCCTAAGCTGCAAGTGAGGACTATTCTCTAAAATCTCTTCCCCTTCCCTTAAAAGGGGGAACACACTATCAATGCATCCGCGCACTGTTACCTGCTGTGATTGCTACTGTTGTGGACAAGATATAGCCGATGCTGGCAATCTGAGACGAGTCATACAGCTGCGAGGCTTGAGACAAAAATCTGCAATACAATGACAGATGACCTGGGTTGATTTGGGAGCAGCACTCAAACTGTACAGTAGTTATCGTGGGCTGGTATTGTAGTCCTTTTTGAAGGCACATTTCAAAAGAATGATGCTACATAGTTTTAAGAAACTTTATTCTCTTTCTTGCTAAACCTGCAGCACCATCACTTGGAATTAATGAGAGAAGAGACCACTTTATTGCTGTATTTCCTAAAGGCAGAAATTACTGCCATTGACCACAGGGCCAAAATGTCACCAATACTTTACATAACTTCATACCCGTTATTACTGGCATTTTACATTATTACAACAACAGAGGAAAAACAGAAAATCATCATCAATACCACTGACATCCCTTTGGTTTTGGCCAGTGCAAAGATACCATATTTGATCTCTCACTATTTCATTTGTAGCACTGTTTTGCAAATACTTGAATAGTGTATAAATTTGGGTTCTAAACTACTTGGCAGTATCACTGCATGGAACAGTAGAGAAGAACACTGGCCCAGGCTCCTGTGGCCAGAGTCTGCAGACAGTTCACTGAAAAGAATGGTTAACTCTCCACACCAAAATTTGCTCAGCATCCTCCAGTTGAATAACAGACAGTCCATTGATTACCGACCCCCTGAAACCAGTACGTTAAAGACAAGAATAGAGCGAACATGTCTTACGTTGCCTGAAAGATCGCTGTAGCAATCATGCATACCAACATGATATAAAATATAGGGTAGTTGAGTTGGAGGTTTCCTTGTATCGAGACAACAATCATGCCTGCCACAGCCTTCACGGTCACAACAGTCATGGAACCTGTGAATATTTACCAAGATTCAGCTGAAGCACTGATACATACTCAGTGGGACAAAAAACACTGCACATTTGCTCTATACATGACAGACAGCTGCAAACAGAACCAACAGCTACAGGCACTTGAACCATTCTTTTGCCAGGTCAAATGTGTTAGCAAACTCCTAATTTTATTCTCAACTCTGCAAATTTTAATCCCAACAACTTTACCAGAAGTGATCTTCAATATACCACTTAACCTTTTTTAACATAGTTCTCTTGTTCATAGGACTGCGAGTATTTACCAGTTTTCTTGAACATTTAAGTAGTGCTCTACCATTAAGTGACAGGAGAATACAAGTTTTCATTTCTGGTGACATATTGGCTCTGTTAGTAGAGCTAAAGAAGTTTTCAAAGCAAGAATTAGAAAGAGCTAACTTTCTTACCAGTTCCTGTAAGTACAAGTCTATGCCATTCAGAAATAGGACAGTTACTTTGGCTAAGATTCACCCAGACTTTGAAGCTTACGTTACCGAAACCCAGCCTCCCGCAGCTCATTAAAAGAGACAACGCAGTGTGGTGGAGGACATATAAATAGCAAAGCTTGAGGACTGTAACACAGAATCTCCAGCATGTCACAACCACATCACCACCTTGCCATTATTCAGCCCTTTTTAAAGTTTAACTGACCCACCTGTTTCCTAAGAAAACAGGTTAGTGTGAAGAAAGATAGAAGTAAAATTCAGACATTTACAAAGTCACTGATAGGCTCCCACTGTAGGCTACAGGAAATCTCAGGAGTATCATTTTAGTCTATGCTCAGAGCCTCTCCCAGTTTAAAGGAGACATACTGGCACATCAGTGTTATTTCTTTGATCACAGAGCAGATCATCAGAGCTGAAAAGACCCTGAAGTGAAATCCTTTCTTTCATCCACTGAATCTGCCCTTCTGCATTGAAAAGGTATACCATGCTCTGCATGCATAGATTAAAATTAGGAACAGTAATAAGTAACTCGCACTTTCTGTATTTTGGAGGTTTTATGTCCTTATGGGAAATAATCTCCATAGGGCAAAGATCATTTGCAAAGATACTAAATACCACTGCAATATATTGGCTTTATCTACTTTGTAGTAACATTTCTAAAGTAGATCAGTGCATTTTGTGACATTAACTAGCCAATAAAGTTCCCTATAAATCATAGATGCTTTAGTTCACTGTAGTTTACTGTTAGAGTCCAGGCCTGGAATATCTTACAGGTCTGTATCAACTTACCCAGCAAAGCTACCAGGAGAAGAATAACTACAATGTAGTTTGCATTTTTCTCCTTGTAAAAATATAGCAGCAGACAGAATACGATGATCTCCACAAGCTACAAAAAAAGAAAAATGGGTATATTAGAAAGTGAGGAGTGAGGTGCTTATGAGGTGAGGGAGTGGCAGTAAATGGGACTCTGAGCTAATCAAATAGTAGTACAAATCAAAGCAAAAAAAATCATGATTCCACAAAACTATAGATCAAGTTTAGCATGATCTCAGATTCTAATTAGATGAGATATTTAGTAACTTCTTAGTTATTGGAGAACAGAAGCATGGGACACAGCAAATCAAAAAATCTGGACTGAATATTCACATCACAGATCTCAGTCTACTTTGCCTAATGAGGTTCTTTTCATGGTCTTTGCAGCATGCACCGTATTTAATAGCCAAGCCTATCTCTGACTCTCTCTTAAAAGAAAAAAAAACAACCAAACAAAGTCACCTTCATATTATTTTCATTGGGAGCTGAATAGCTCCTGAGAAAGCTACCCTAGGAAAAGCCCAGATGGTAGCATGGTATTTGGACACTCTGGAGGAGCTGCTCTCTGCTGCCATTAATCTATTGCCACAGGCTGTGCCTGACAGGTCAAGGAGAGAGCAGGCTTTAAAAATAAAACAAAACAATCAAAAAAACCTTTCAGTTAAATATATTTAAATCCTAATAGAGTAACTCAGAAAGAATGTAAAAGAGTTCCACCTGCAAGCAGGTGTTCACATGCACTGTGGAACAGACACAGGCAAAAGCTGGCATAGCTTCATTAATAGTTACAAGAAATACAGCTAGTAACCATAAAGAAAAAGAATGCTTGAAATGCAACTCCCAGGCAGGCATATAGCAGAAAACAACTATCCCATGTTTTATGGGCCATCTTACCATATACAACAGAAATGGCCAGCTCACTAAATGCCTAGTGATATTCTCTCCTGTCATCTTCTCATGACTATTAGGTCCAAATGTTATCAGCAGATAAGTTCCAACAATTGCCAAACCACAGCCTACAAAGGACAAAACATACCGCCCTTCGGCGACCAAAGGACAAAAAAAGAGAGGACAAGGTTAGTGGATTAGTACAGATTCGTGGAGCTAATATTGCACATGCACAGTGACCATTAACGACATCATGCAGATTCCTGTGAATGACTCATTCCTCCACCCTTCATGCCCCACTTTCAAAGCATTAGAACTGAAAAACCCCCAGGCAATTTATGTGCTGTGAGTTGAGAAAAGAGAGCTCATACCAAGCAGCATCTGTTAAACAAATAGAAGCCATGAGATCTGCATCTGGAGCTTACCCTGCCTGACACTGCCTACAGACTCTTCTCCAGGAAATGGAAGAATGAATGCCCCAGTTCTACAGACACATGCACATACATGAAATTCAGCTGATTCATCTGTGCCTAAGCTACTGCAGAGTGAAGGCCCAAGGCTATAGCTTCAGGCTGGAGAATCATGATTTTCAGATCCTATTAATAAAAACCACGTCCATGTTTTTCTAAAAACAGTGAGTCAACAAGGTGAGATTCTGCAGATTCCACACAAGGCAGAAAAACAAGCAAACCCATTTTTAAACAAATAGTAGACGGAATAACATATTTCTCTAAGAAAGCATTATAACTAGTGGAGATCTTGTCATCCCTCTAATTACGATTCTTAAGAGGTCAAGCTGTGTACAGGATGTTTTGCAAGCAGGGAGGAAAAATTAAAAAGAAAGAACTGTGCAACTTACTTAGAAAATCCTTCGGCTTCCATTTTTCTTTAATAAATATAATTCCTATGATTGCACTAGCTATACAAATAAAGAAGAGTGAGAAAACCAGGATGAATTACATATTGGCCCAATTATCAGCAGCTTCACACTGAAATGCATGCAGCCTTGCATAATAGGCATCTCTCTCCACCTTACCTATAACAGACACTGCACTGAGTGGCACAATCAGCGAAAGAGGAGCAAAGGCATAAGAGGAAAACACTCCCAATTCTCCCAGCACAAGCAGAAACAGTCCACACCACCATGTCTTGGTTCTAAAGTAGGCTCGGGGATCTTTGGAACCTGCCAGACGGATGTGGCTGTATTTCTAGGAAGGAAAACACAGGCACAGAAGCTTTGGCACGCTTTTTAAATGCAGGATGCTCAAGGCAGGACTAATATTTGTTTCATGACACTTACCTGGAGATTGAGTGCAATACTGATAACAAGATGTCCAAAAATAGCCAGTAATGCACCAATCAAGTTCTCCTGTAAAAACAAAGTAAATATACACATATCAAATTTAACCACTGAATCTTGAAGGAAGTGGGGGGTTTTCATAACTGTGAGAACAGACTTTTAAAACAGTTCCTAGATCACCTGTCAATAAAATCCCCATTATCTTCCACCCTGTGTGATCTAGGTGATTCAGGTGAGTTCCATGTGCCTCTGTTCCAAAGCTGTGAAACTCACGTGAAAAAAACCAACCCTCCCCAACTGACAGTTCTTATGAAAGACTTAAATCAGCATACATATATTTGCATTCTTTGCACTTTCTCAGAGGGAAAGAAGACAACAGTACACATAACAGTCTGTCCAGTCACTCTTCTGTTTGAAAAACTGTTTTCACGTGGATATTTGTTGGACTGGAATTCAGTGGAGTATAGAATAGGGACCTCTTCATTCTATGGGTCATTTTTTTGGAACTGTTCTGGTTAATCTACATCCATAACATCTGCTGAATAAGGGCATAATTTAGCCCACTTGATGGGGCAGCCCACTTACCACCTATTCCAAAGTGAGAGGCAACATGCAGAAACACCTAGCAAACTCCCAACCTCTTCCCCTTTAGCATTCTTAGAACAGCACTAATTCTCACAGTTCCAAGACAGAATTTGAAATTAAAAAAAGGATGTAAAGCAGGCTGAGTCACAAAGGAAATATGGATTAGGAGTAAACAGAAGAGCCTGAGGCCAAGCCAAGCTGTTTAGCATCTGTGCTCCTCCAACAACTGTCTAAATCTCATTAACTGTCATTAGCACTTTTCACTTTAGTACAGGTCTCCAAGATACAGGGGAGTACTTTGATTTGAGATAACTGAGTTCACATTTGTATTCCTCCTTCAACAGTAAATATACTGTTCCTGATCTTCTCATACAAGATTGCAATGACTTTAAAGTTTTGAGTTCATATCAGTGGAACAAAAAGCTCTTTCTCAGGCTATAAAAAGTAAGACTCTCCTAAGCAGCTTCAGCCAAAAACACGCAGTCTTTTTCCCATAACAGACAGTAAAGGAGGTAGAAAAACGTCACAGTGTGATCACAGACAGAGCCAGAGAAACTCAGCACTGTGGGCTGGTTAATCAGCTAAACTACGGCCTAGAAGGCATAGTTCTGTGGAAAAGCTCCTTAGCACAGCACAGATTTGGGGGTGGCTTCTGGACTGTCAGAGTTTGCAAGAGTGGAAGATGCTCACATCAATCTGGTCAACTGCTATACTGTTCCTATGACTGTGTTCTCAGCAAAGTACTTCTGGTGAAAAAAAGAGACCTTCTTGCTGGAATTTTCAGAACACCTTCAGAAACACAGATTTGGAAGAAATTCAGTTGGGAACATCTCCACCTCCAGCTGGAGAACAAGGGGGAAAAACAGCAACAGGTCTGTTCTTCACTTGGCTGCAGGCTCTGTGCATGACTATGGGTAGAGCCACTTGAAGATACAGAACCCTTCAATTACTGATGTGGGAGTTAGGCTGAAAAAGCACCAAGCAGAGTTTATTGCATCTAACCAGACATACACCTGATCTTTTAATTGCTGGTAATTCTTTCTCCACTTTGCCTAGCTCTTCAAGACCTAAGATTTCTTTCTTTCACTCACTGCTTATATACATAGTGTGCAATACCCCGCGACTTCCAGGCACGGCTAAATACAAAGACAAAGCACTTTCCGCAAAAACTGAGCAAAATACAGCATTACATTATAACCTTACTTGAATAAATAAGGCCTTCTAGGGGTACAGTGGGGTAGAAATCTGACCTTGTAAGAAAAGGAGTCTGTGTGTGGCTGCACAGAAACTGCTGTAGTGGCCAGTGGAAGCTGCTGAAGTTGCAGATTTGGACCATTGCCTCCTTCCATTTTGGTTTACTAGAGTGTTTGCTTTTCGGCCTTTTCAACGCTGGAGCTGCTTTTTAAAGAAGAGACTCAGACTCTGGTGGAACCACTTCATCTGTAGTTTTGTACCGCTTCCTCCCTTCCATCTTGTTTTGCTTAGAAAAAGGATGATTAGCTCAGTGATGCACAAGAAACCTCCCGTAAGCTGTCTACTGCTTTTCTTCTCCCACTGCACTAAGCTGAGATGAGACAGGTCTCCCAGGCAGAGGTGTAGATCAGCCAAAATTTTCAGTGAGTTAGTGGAACAGTACAGTTATATTCCTCCAAGATGACACTAGGAAAGATTAAAAAGAAGAATCAGGTCAAATGAACTCCATGGTACAAAGCCTGCAATGAAATCCTGGTGAAGAATAGACCACAAATCTTATACTCTCACAGAAGACCAAACTAATACCTGCACATATTATCAGAGAAAGTAGAGTTTAAATGGCTTCTCAGAACATCTCAAACACCAAAACTCATAGAGTACTTAGTTTACTTAAGCTCACAAACCAGGTGAAAGCCCTGAAGGTGACTTATATTTGGCTGGTATTTAATATCAGGCCTATCCGTTTGGGAAGCTCTAATCAAAAATCCTCTGAAGTCCTTCAAGTTCTGCTTTTCTTTTCCCTACTTCCTGCTGACCTCTGTTGTTTGTTCAGGACACAGTATTACATCAGTCATGCCATTCCCATGTGCCAGAGGTGACAGCACTGCTAGTCACACAAACAGAGGTCGTTTTAGTGTAATTGCTGGGAGCAGAGTTAGGAAGCTAAATTCCTTGGAGACAAACTCATTACAGGTGTCTGGAAAGCACACCACAACAAACCTGTCTGGAACCCCTGTGGACCATGATGGCTCCTTTCCCCTGAGACCTCAAGGAACCTCAGCAACATTGAAGAACAGATGATGGCACAAAAAAAAAAAAAAAAGAGTATAAAGAGTGACATGGGGTATGGACATCTCAGGGTGCCATCCTCACAGTTGAGGAGTCCCTCTCACTCTGCCAAAAAGCTACCAAAAGCCATGTATGCTCAGCATCCCTCAGTCTCAGACCCTTGGTCACAACTTGAAGTGGCAGGACCCGTCCCACCCACAGGCTGCACAACGCAAGCTCCCTGGGCTAACCTCAGCCGGCGAGAGGTTCTGTTAACGCACAGGCTGCCCGAGCGTGTCCAGCACCGCAGGCACGGGGGAGAGCGGGGGCAGCACGGTGGCCTAGCTGCGAGGGGGGCAAAAGTACCCTGTCGTGTGTGTGTGGGGGGGGGGACGGAGACCGGGACAGAGCACACTGTGGCGAGGGGGCGAACCTGCCCCATCGTGAAGGAGGAGGAAAAGCGAAGCCACCCTGCCGCGAGGGGGCAAAACCACCCCCTGCGCTGCGCGGCAGAGCCCGGCCGAGGGCCACGGCTGTCCGCGGGCCACGGCACCCACGGCCGGACCCCGGGGCGGGGGGGGGGGGGGCGCGTTCCCGGCTCAAACCCTCGGGAAGGGCGGCAGCAGGGCCCCAAAGCAGGCCCGAGGGCGGCGCCCCCCGCACTCACCTGCGCCCGCTGGGGCGGCCCCGCCGCTCGGCTGCTTCGCCCTCAACTTCGGCTCCGGCCCGGCCCCGCCGCTTTGCCGCCGGCCCTGTCAGTCCGCGGCCGGGCTGCAACCAGCTGCCAGGCGGGGGTCAGGCCGGGCCGGGCCGGGCGGCGCAGCAGAGGCGCAGGGCCGTGACGAGGCGGGCGGCAGGGCGGGAAGGAGCCGCGGTTCCCGGCTCGCTCCTGGGGTGGCTTCTAGCGGCGGCAGCGCCCTGCACGAGGAGAGCCGCCCCGGTCACCCACAGCGCGGCGGCGGCGGGAGAGCCCGAGCCCCGGCCCCGGCCCCGGCTCCGGCCCGCGCTTGGCAGCCCCAGGCGTGAGGCGGCGCGGCAAGGTGCTTCCCTCCACACCGAGCGCCACCTTAAGGCGCCTGCGCAGTCGAGGCTGCGCCGAGCCACCTTAAGCAGCAGTATAGGTTTAGGCGAGCGCGCACGCCGGCTCTGAAAACTCGCCTCTGATTGGGCGCGCTCCTGAGGTAGAATGTAACAGGCCAAGCGATTGGAGGAAAGCTGTTTAGGCCGTTGTCGCGGCAACCAGGTGTACGGTTTCCCGGAGCCGCCGTTGCCGCCGGGGCCGGAGCGCCCTGAGCCACCCGGGCAGGTAGGGCCGCTCCCGCCGTGCGCCGCTCCACCTCACGCAGGCGGGGCCGGTCTCAGCGCCCTGTCCCGGGCATGCACCGTACCGCGCCTCTCCCCGGGGCCGGTAGCGCCGTTCCCGGCGTGCACCGCGCCACCTCACCTGGAAGGGAGAGGGGGCGGCAGCGCTTCTCCCGGCGTGCCCCGCGCCGCCCCCCTCGGTCGGTGGCGCCGTTCCCGGCGTGCCCCGCGCCGCCCCCCTCGGCCGGTAGCGCCGTTCCCGGCGTGCCCCGCGCCGCCCCCCTCGGTCGGTGGCGCCGTTCCCGGCGTGCCCCGCGCCCCCCCCCACGGTCGGTGGCGCCGTTCCCGGCGTGCCCCGCGCCGCCCCCTCGGCCGGTAGCGCCGTTCCCGGCGTACCCCGCGCCGCCCTTTCGGTCGGTGGCGCCGTTCCCGGCGTGCCCCGCGCCGCCCCCCTCGGCCGGTAGCGCCGTTCCCGGCGTGCCCCGCGCCCCCCCCCCCCACGGCCGGTGGCGCAGTTCCTGGCGGGCAGCGCTGCGCGCTGG
Source organism: Rhea pennata (assembly GCF_028389875.1). Classification (NCBI taxonomy): domain Eukaryota; kingdom Metazoa; phylum Chordata; class Aves; order Rheiformes; family Rheidae; genus Rhea; species Rhea pennata. Next base: position 5,841,310 of record NC_084685.1, read on the forward strand.
CGCTCGAGGTGGCCTGGCAGGAGCCCGGCGCGAAGGGGCTGCTCCTGGCCGCGGCCTGGCGCAGGCAAAGGCACCGACGCGCCCAGGCCCCTCCGCCGCCGCCTCTGGGGCCCCACGTCCTCTGGCGGGCGCCGTTTCTTCCTCTAGGTGCGCGAACGGGCTTTAGCGAAGCCCCTCTCCCTCTCCGAAATACACCCCGGTGGCAGCAGTCACCTCCTGTGGCTCCTCTACCTCCCAGTCTCCTCTCCCTCGAAGATGGGTGCACCTGGCAGCAGTCCCACCGCTCTTAACACTGAGTCTGGTAGGACTGTAAAGGTGTAAAGATCTTTCATGAAGAAAAGGAAGGTGATGACTGGTGTTTCAGTACTGCGTCCGTGAAAGCATCTGTCTAATTCATCTAGGCTCTGTCTGTGTGTTAATATCTGATTGATGTTTTAGAAACAAAATGGTGATGCTACACAGAGTTGTTAGAGCCAATGCGCTGTAGCGATAGCTCTCTAGCATGGGTACCTGTGATAAGAGCCTCTTCTCTGATGCTCTTGGACGTTCAGAAGGAAAACAAGGTATGTTGAGTGGAAAAGCACCAAACGGTACAGTATAGTGAGTGTCAGCTGCACTTTAACAATCATTTCACAGCTGAAGAAGGATCAGCCAAACCATTCAAATAATTTTCTTCCAAAGCAGAGCAAGGATTCATTAATGAAACCAGGGGAAGTGACATCCAGATCAGTTTATATCCGTGGCCAGTTAAAGGTGTTTTGGGCCCAAGTCCAGAATTGCTCTCCTTGGAGACAGTTAAACCAGCCCGAGGGATTAAGAAATGCCATCAAATCATAACCCTATAGTTCTCAAGGCAGTGTAAAGTTTGTTTACTCCCTTGCCCTGTAGCCTTGACCATCTTCTGTCCTTCCAAAGAACAGCACTGTAGCATGAGAGCCTTTTCTCTAGCAATTACTCTGATCTTTCCCCCGCAATCTCCCCTTCCTACTAATTGCAGAGCTTATCGCAAGACGTACATCATTCCCTCAGAAGCATGAGTACATTTGCACATTTTCACTGAGCTTATATTTAAAATTTCCTATTGCTGCACTGTTGACACAGCAGCTGCATGTCTGGAGTAGATGAGGCACCAGTGTTTTTTTCTGACGTGTCTGAGAGACAACGCAATTTGAAAAACTTGCAGCTTCTGTCTCAGCAATACGGCCAAGCCAAGGCCTTTGAGTCCAGGCCTGCAAGCACACTGCCTCTTGGGATGCACTGGGCAGGATAGCATCTGACTGAGCTTTCCAGGAGCGGTGGGTACTCAACACCTTTCTTCAGATGTTCAGTTTGAGGAAGGGTCAGCCCCATGAAGTGAGTTGCTAAAATGCTTGACTCTGTAAGAGAAGACGTGCCACAAAAGTTATCTGACTGCACTGAGTCACCCTTAGAGCCCATTCATCAACATTAAAGTGCTTCAAAGTGCTTTTTTTCCCTTTATTTATTTTCTTAAATAAAACAGGGAAATTAAATGCAGAAATGGCTGCTGATTTTTTGACTTGACTACTGCATTAATGTTTTATTTGCCTTTTAACTTTCACATCTTATTTAATATGAAAGCTAGTGTTGCAATTACATGTTTCCTGTATCTCCATATTCAGATTTTTTTTACTGGCTGTTCTTTTTAGGTTTCAAGGTTTCCTCCAGTCCTTATAAATACCATACAAAGGTAGTCTTAAACTCAGAAAAAAGGGGGTTTAATTCTCAATCAAAGAGATTTCAGTATAACCAGGTGAGTAACAAAATGTTTGAAGTTTATGTCTTTGTTTTGATTTTTTTTTCTTTGCAACTCATAATAATCCTGTCTTGTAACCAAGAATAGCAACTAAGTGCAGATCAAGGTTCTTAAATTAGCTTTGCAGTCACAACTTATAACTATGGTGAAAATGGTAAAACAATATTATTGGTTTAAACCTTGAAATTACCCCACGTACAGTACACTTATCTTTACCTTCTCCCCATCTCTCACCCACCCAGGTTTGCCCCTGGTCCCATTTCCAGTCTTCCAGAGCTCTCTAGGACCCACACATATATATTGTACCCCTTCTGAAATTCAGGAGCAAATTCAAGGAAATCAGTAGAGTTAATTCAGCCTTATGCTTGTGTAATGTTAGCAGAACATGACCTCTCCCATCTTTTGATGTTCTTCACCCCAGTCCTTTTCTGGTTTATAGGAATTACAATGGTACATCTGTTATCTGGCCAGCAGAGGGAAGCAGAAAGATACTATAAAATCATACTGCTTTCACAGCCTGCACTGTGCAGGGTTTCTCTTTAAGTCCAGCAAGCAGTCACAGGTGCCAAGAGCTTGCTGTGCTTCCTGGATCCAGCTTTCAAGCTACTTCCTCTGCTGGTGAAAAGAGGATGCCTGTCCCCTGCTGTCAGTCTCCTGCTGTCTGGTGACTATGTGGTCATCCCCAGACTCTGAAAATTAAGTATATTCAGAATTTCTGTAACTTTCTGTACCAGATAGGTAAAGTAGGTAAATCAGGGAAGTAGTCAGCATCTTTCTTCTTCCGCCTTTGGCATCTTCTCTTTCTTCTCCTTCCTTTGATCTCTTCCTCCTTGCTTGTCTCTCCCATCTCAGTGGTATCAGGAGCATATTATCTCAGAATTGAATAACAGCAATCAAGGATGTAAACGACAAAAGATGAGGGAAAATGATCAAGGTAGAGAAGTTGCTTAAATACCTCCTGTAGGCGCCATCAGTCTGTCTGGTCAGCTTCCAGGAGTTCCAGATGACCTGATGCTAAGTTCTGACTAAAAGAGAAGAGGCATAGTCTTAAGGCAGCTTCACAAAGCACTCCCTTCCCTTTGAGAATTTCCTGCTTGAAGGGCAGAGCAGGCAGAAAGCCAAACCACAAGCTACACAAGGGCTTGGCTGATTCTTTCTTAAGCTTTATCCCTAGAGAAAAGTTACTGCACCAGGTAGGGGAGGGGAAGCATTAGTTCCATTAACACTACACCTTTCTGGGACTGCTTAGTTTCCTTCACCAAAACACTTGACTCCTCAGCACAACCCATTTTGGAGCACATTTCTTTAGTAAAGTAGTCAGGGATAAATGCCAGTACCTAAAGTTTATCCACTTGTAATTTAGGCAGTGTAAAAAGTTTATTTGCTTCTCACTACCTGACCTGAAATACCTAATAGGTGAGTTGACCCACTTTTGTAAATGTGCCAGTTTACCAGTGTACTCACACAGTCCTATGGCTACCAGAACACTGGTGTTTGCAAGGTATTTTTGGTAGACTTGCTTCATACCAAGTGCCCTTTTATATTCACCAGAATGAGATTCAAAGGGCACAGAGATATGCAAGCACTTTAGCAGGACGTAAATTTCCAAGGACATGGAGATGTCTAGTCCCTAATTACTTTCAACAAGACTGAAGTGCTGATGAGCATACCAAACCCAGAGCTGGACACAGTGGGATGAGCAAAGGGCTCTGTAGTTGTTTCCCTGACATGTGCTGTACTGGAAGGTGCTAATCAAAAACATGCTGCCAAAGTAGTAACTCCCCTGTATGGGGCAGGGCCTAGGAGTGAGGGGCAGGGCATGTGTGGGACACTGTCCAAGCCTGCAGACTTCTGCACAGTCAAATCTCTACATTCAGCCTTGTGTCTTTGCAGGAGTGGAATAATGCCAAAAATACTTTCTTACCACCTCTCCACTACCCACTGCGGTGTAAAGAGTATTCTTCTTCATTCCCACAAAGCATATTCTCTTTCCCCCAGTGTTATGCCCACACTGTTTTGGGGGGCATCTGTTCACTGTCTGAATCCAGTTCTGAAATAATCAGAACAGAAACAGTGACTTCTGGGCTTCTGTCCAAAATATTTTCCATCCATAACTGGCAGATAAGACAACGAGTGAAGGTCACATAATGGTAGCATACTCTCAAAGATCAGGAGCCTCAGTTCTTTCCATCTTACATACCAGCATCATCTAACATTCCTGTTGGTAAAGGGCTGTCTCCTTCATCCTGTATGATCCCAGATCTGCTAAATCGCACTGTTTTTTCTAGGATTGGCAGAGGTAGATCATCTTACCAAAGGCATTCAGCACTTCATGGGACCACGCCTGAAAAGCTGGAGGTGTCGTCATGTACGACATAGGCTGGTTTTGATTTATTTGGCTCTATAAATAGAATCCCACCCAGTTCTCTTTTTGAAAAGCCCAGAAAAAAAGAACAGAGTCAGGAAAGGTGTGGTGACTACAAATAATGCATTCTGCCCACATGCTGAATTAATTAGGTCCAACTCAGGTGTTACAGATGAGATTTTAGATTTGCTGTGGCTCCCAGTCCCAGGGCCTGTAGACAGCAGGGAAATTTGATCTTCCTCATACTCAGAAATACTCATCTTTTCATGCAACCAGAGACTTACATTAAAAGATTAAAATTTTGAAACAATGAAAACATCTACCTTAATGCACAATTACAGTTAAAACAGAAAATTCATGGTGAAAGTGATGGGTTGGAAAAGGATACCGAAAATATAATAATGCCATTGTATATGTTGTGAGTACACCTTCAGCTGGAATGTTGTGTTCACTAGTGGCCACCCTAACTCTAAAAAACGGCTGCAGGAGAAATACACTCATTTTAGAAATATGTGGTATGATCATTAAAGTGCTGATAAAGACTGAAAACACTGAAGATTTAGTTTAGAGAAGAAGCAAGTAAGACTTGGCTTGAAATGTATGTGAGATAATTTTTTTTAAAAAAAGGCATAGTGAGCTTCTCCCATATCATATGAAACAGAAGAATATCAGGATAAAATTAAAATTGAACAAATTTAAACCTTAAAGAAGGAAGTAAGTATATAAACAATGTTCATTCTCCATTTGTAGACTGGAGGGTTAATTTACTATGAAAGCTGTTGAGAGCAATAGCTACACAAATAATAATAAAAAAAAATTGGTAGTAATTCATTTATGGAACTTGCAGCTGTAAGGACCAGTAAGACCAAGCAAAGTTTAAAAGATGTTTAAATACATATGAAGAGCCTCAGTAGAGTGCTCTTCTGCACCTTTTCTTGACATATCTTATCCTTGACATTGAGAACCAGGAGAATGACTGTATGGACCATTACCGTGTTCCAGCTACACTATTCTCAGAGATACTCCTTAAAGAAATAGTGGTTTTTGGCCTTTGCTCAGAAAGGTGAAGAGCATGGACTTAGTGAGGAAAGGAGCTATCCCATTAACAACAGTGTGAATCTGTGCCTGTGTCTGTCTGCCCCAGGAGGGTGGTAGCTAGTGCGGCTTGGTCACTGTGTGTAATATGTCTCTTGCTAGAGTGAAGCCCCAGGCCCAGGATTCTATAACGTCACTCATCAGTCTACAGAGAGCAACAGCACCTCGTTGTCTCAGAAGGGAACTGGATACTTTCCTTCCCTGGTAAGTGGAAACAGTTTACTTCAGACTGATTTCCAAAGTCTCTGAAGTCAGCTAATGCCTTTGTATTGACTTCAGTGGACTATGGATCTGGTCTTTAACCTAGTTGGTTGCCCTTGTCTTGGTACGTACTTAATGTTGTATTGGAGTTGTTTCTAAAATCCAGCCCAGAAGAAGAATCATTTCTCACTGTTAACAGACACATTTATAATTAAGCTTGAATTACAACAGCTATTCTAAGCTACTTTTTCATGTGCTCTTACCTTTTAAATTCAATTTCCACATGGGGTGGCCATTTTAATTTTGGATGAATCCTTTTAAGCAAAATTGGTAGAGCTCTTGGTAAGTTACAAAGATGTAGAGAAGGATCCATACACACAGTTTGTGGACTCAGTTAAAATACTGTACCAGGCTACTGGAAAGAAGCTAAAGTGAACAACTTCAGGATCTCTTCTAACACAAGACATAAGTGAAAAAGCTTATGCAAGCTGATGAGCACCTGCACCCCAGGAAGAACTCAACAATATTTAGTAGCTGAAAAAATTGACCCCCCTATTTCAACCCATAGATCTTGCAGCACAGTTTCTGCTGTCTTTAAAATGCAAGAGGTGATTTGTCCTTAAAAATTACATTCAGTAAATTCCAGGCCTCAGTTATTTCCCAATTTCTTTCCCATTCAGCTACTGACAGCTTCCTTTCTCCCTCTGCTTCCAGGTTGCACGCATTGCATGCACCAAAATCGCCAACTATCCAGCTGCAAATGCCTACAGGATCCCGTCACGTTTTCAATCCAAGCAAGACTTCAGCACGGGAAACTCTAGCATGTTTCAACAACCCATTGCTAGGAAGATTGAGAAAATCCCCACGCCAGCACCTGGTCAATACCACGTAAGGAGGGTTGTGGTCAGGGACATAGAGGGCATAGCTAATATGTAATGCTTTGAGAAGTACGGAGATATATATGAAAGTGATTGTTCTGGTGTAATCCAGCATAGACTAGAATGAGACAGGCCTATTGGTTATCATTGGCTCGGTCCCACATATTCACACGCAGCACATACTTGACTGCACCAGGCACAGCTCACGCTGTCCTAGCTAAGCAGTGAACAAGGGTGTGATTGTACCTCAGAAGACACTGGCGATAGCCTTAACCTAGCTAGTTTGGGTACAGCTCTCAGAATAGCCCAAAGCTTGGCATGAACTAGCCCACCAAGTACTTATCCCACGTCCGACTGTTCATAGGTTTGTGCCGCTGCGGCCAGCTTGGCATCAGTATCTAAGACGATAAGCGTGAAGCTGGCTCAGGTATTTCTGCATGATCTGCAGTCTCACCTCTGTGCTGCAAATGTACCCCAGCTTGTTGCAAGTCTTGAGCACATATGGGGCAATAAGTCTTCAGTACCAAGGGAGCAAGAACACATCTCTGACCCAGGACTGCAGCAACCTCTGTCCTTGTTGCCACATTATTGGCTTTCATACTGAAAGACCGCATAGCACCCCATGAATTTTCATCCCAGAAATCCTACTTGTGTTAGTTGGTTATAGGGGACTTTTGCTAAAGTGGTCCAGATCAATAGAGTTTCACATCTTTAACAGGTACTAGGTTTTGAGGTTCAACCTCTAAGCTGGAAATCAAGACTGCGTATGTACAACTGATATAATTGACTGTGCCCTTCCACTTGCTGTGGAGCTGTGCCACTTCATATCAGCTGAGGACTTAGCCCTCAGGTTCAGTTCCTGAACCACCTGCTGATTCACTCTTGTATAAGTCACTTAACTGTTCTGTGCCTGATGCTCTCCACCCATGCCATGGTGACCAGCCTCACTGGGGTGTTGTAAGCTTTAGTGCACAGGAATTCACTGTGTATTTTGAGATACTGAAATGGAAGATCTTAACAAAACACAAAGTGTTATTAGCAGTTATCAGATAATTAATAATAATATACACGCTGCTAATTAACTTCCCTATCCCTTCAATGGTGTCCTGTTATAGCTGTGATTACTTTTGGATTATTTTGTTACCCTTGAGAGAGCTTTTTCTTCTTCTGCACAGCATGACTGCTCGACTAGTGTCTCTCTCTTCCTTTTAGATGGCACCCACTTTCTAGTAAGCCTTTTCCTTTTAGCTTACAACTCAATGAAGTTACATCCACTGTGTGGTGAGGTAAAACATGTTGAGTCTTTGTAACATTTGATGACTTTGCATAGCTGCTTAATACAGAATGAAGACAACACAATTTAATAAGCTTAATAATGAGCTTGCCACTCATAGCTGAGAGATCTTCCCTGGCTGCATATATGTTCTTGAAGCAATTCATGCTTTTATAAATTAATTTGATGTAGTTTAAACATCAGCAAAGGTGTTTTAGACAATCATGTCTTATCTCACAATTTGGGTGTGCAAAGAGCACATATACAGAGTTACTGAGACTCAGCTGACATGGGGTAATCATGTTCTCTGTCGTACACCTAAACACTAAGACTGTGAACTTTCTTATGATGACTCACTCTGCCTGAGTATCTGCCCCAGCATGTTCTGAGTTGATTAAGCTAGTTTGCAGGCCATAATTATTTTCTATATCATATTATAATGGATTCGCATCATATTATTTTTAACAGTGTAAGAATTTGCTTCTGGGAACGGCCTTCTTGTATTAATCACTGACTCATGATTTACTGTAGGAGATAATATCTAACCTACAAGCAGCAGAACAGGAAACTATCTATTTAAAAGATGTCAGTGCCTGATAATTTATGACTATAGACAGAGAGACATCTGAGAGGAAAGAGAAGGCCAAAACCTGTAGTTTTTACATGGTCATAGCTCTTACTCAGGCAAAAAGAAACTTCTAAGAACTGAAGGGTTTGCCCTTGAGGCAGCGACAGCTGAAAATTAACAAATATTGGAAAAAAAAAATACTGAGCAACAGGAAAACAGTCTCTCAAGCTGTCCTCTAAGCTGTCTTCATTCTGAGACCAAACCCAATGTTAAAATGAAACCACCTAATTGTCATGACTTTTGTAGGCATTTCTTCAGTTTAAACATAGGAAAAATAAGAAAACAGGGAAAATAGGTCAGTCTTTCGTGTTTGAATCTTATCCAGTGTCTTCTTGCTATCTCCTCACTCTTGTGCTTTAGCTGGACTCTTCCATTTATATCAGTGAATTAACCTTGACTATCAGATGTTTTTAAGACCTTCCCTAACTATAATATGCTTAGAAAAACAAACAATTTCAGCACAGATATCAATAAATCACTTTATATGCTGGAGCATGTGCCAGGAGGTTAGACTTTATCTTGGGAACCTAGAGGGTCTTTTCTTTGTCCCATTTGTGATTTTCACCTCTCATCACCCTTTGCACCACATTTTTTTTTTTTTGCCTCTTTAAGGAGAACAGTTATCACTGTGAGTTTGGTGCTCCTTAGGAGCTGTGGATAAAATGTATTTCTATGTATATTTTATGGAAAATCTGTGCGGTGTGCATCAGGGGAGTGACTGTGGCAGATAGCTGAGCACTCCACAAGAGCAGCGTAACCCGCTCCCCCAAGGACTTTTGACACTTCTGTCCAAGTGCATTAGCTCAGGGACTGCCAGCAGCATAACAACAGTGCTGCACCCTGTGCCTGGCTCAGGCTGCAGGTGGGCGCAGGCACTCCAGCAGTTACCTGCAGTGAGCAAGTTTGAACTAAAATACAGATTCTTTGGTAGTCATTAGCTCAAAGCCATCAGCCCATGCTGCTCTCCCACCAGCAATCGCCATGGAGACATATCCTTTGCTCTGCAGAGGTTTTCAGGTGCTGTCATGCAGAGGGCCCTTTGGTGTCATGGCAATGTCACCTCAAATTTTGGGCTCAGTCAGTGGCTTGAATGAAGCCAGCCATTTAGGTAGAGCTGACATGGGAGAAGTCTGGAGACAGCGATTAAACACACAAAGCCACATTTTCTGCAAGAGTTTCCAGTCCTCAGCAACTGTTGTTGAGTAAATGCAACTTTTACATGCGTGGGCAGTCGCAAAGAGACCTACCTACAATTGGTAAAAGCTCCCAAATTTTGGCCCTAATACTGCCTACAGCTGTATGATTAGAATCATTCACAAGGGAGACAGCTGGATTTTAAATGTGGGTTTTTCTTTGTTGGTAATTACTCACAAGTCAATTCAAAGGTATTCACAGGCCCTTTTTCTAAAACAGACCTCTATGGATTTCTTCAAGCAAAGCAACAATGTTTCTGCTCATGCGGTGTTTGTGTCCAAAACCGCCAGAGGATTAAATTTGGAAAAAAATGGAAAATGGCCTTCTCCATGTAAGCGAGTCTTGAGCTGGTAGGACAGATGTTGCTGGTGATTCTGGGTCTGATCCTGTGGGGGTGCAGAGCATCATCACACACAGATTTGGGTCACTCGGGGCTTCTTAAGGCACACTGAGTTTCAGCAGGTGTCAGGGCACTAGTGAGTCTCCCTTCCGAGAACTGTGGGTAGTCCCCTTTGAATCTCTGCTGAGACACCCATCCGGACACCATTCTGATCATTTTGAGTAGCCATAAAGAATCACTGGAACACCCTACAGCTCCATATAAATACCAGAGGCTTCAGGAGAAGCTACATTAGTGCATAATATACTGTGCTCCACAGTACTGCAGCAGCAAAAGAAGTCTGCTCCTGGCCCATTGCCTAGTGAGGTTTAGACCTGGCGTGTGAGAGCTCCTAGCTTTGTAACTTATCTTACAAGTTATCCCACATGTGAGTTCTCCTCCTGTTTGATTCTTTAAAATTGCTAATATCTCCATTTACTCCTGTGCTCAGGACAAAGTTTAGTGTTGCCTTATTGATGTCCCTCGAAATAAGCACTGCCCAGACAGCACTTTTTAAAATCTAGAAATGATTTCCCTGCATAATCCTGTTATACTGGTTCTTTTTCCTTCTATTACATTCACTGACTGATGCACTCGCATTGCTCAGTGCCAATGTTTGGTATTGTTTGGTATTTACATCCTTTTCCTGTTTGTTTTTAGGTCAGTACAACATCAATGATTCCCCCATCAAGGTGTCTCCCAAAAGTATAACCTCTTGCTTCAAGTCAAAGGCCTCCTGTGTAACAAAGACGGACAGATTCATTATAGAGCCTGCAACCTATCAGCCGCATAAACCTACCAAAGCAGCAAAGAAAACTCCTTTCAGGTAAGTCCAGCTCTGAATGACATGCCACTTTTATAGGACATATGAAAATACCTCAAATAGCAGAGGAATCCCACAGTGTCCCACTATATAACACAGTCCAATATGGGCAGTTATTGCCAAGGGTTTACGGGAACTGGCTCAGAAATGGAAGTGTCATGGTGCATTGCCTTGAAGGGGAGTGTGGGTTGATAACACCCTGGAGCAGTGTATCAGAGGTACCTTTATCATAGGATCTCTCAGACATTTACAAACAGTAATTAAATACTGCACCACCCATATGATGTAGAGGTAATTTCTTATCCCCATTTTACAGAGCACATGTGATCTGGAAAAAGACCCTGCAGCACTCATATCCCAGGCAGCAGCTTTGAGCACTAGCTGTGTTTCTTTTGTGTTGCCAGTGCCTAAACTCAGCCCCAGAACCCCAAATCTGGGAACAACTGAACAGGGAACAATTGAATAGCATCTCAGCAGACTTGTTGGGGAAAATAAAAAAGGGCATTTCCTCAGCCTCTGCTAAGGTTGGGAACTAGAGCTTGAAAGCAGCTTGCAAAGTTTTCAAGTACTTCCTTCAAGCTAGAACTGCCATTCCTAAGTATCCCATTCTACCCCTTGTTTTCAAGGGATTAAAGGCATGAAAGGAAACTCCCTTTCTCCAGCCCTCTTCTCCCTTGGTATCGTATGAGAAGACAAATAAATCTGCCTCTCAGCAAATTGTTCAAGTATATTTATTGTCACCATGCACTGACTTTGCCTGGCCTAAGATTAAGATCAACAATAAATTCCTAACCATGCAAAAGAATGAGAACATGAGAAAGCCCACGGCTCTCCTTACCCAACAGGTGTATCTTTACTACATCTCTCAGCAGTTGTATCTTACGACAGGGGCTTTGTAAAAAGAGTGGGAAACTGTAGGCAGAGATAGAAGCAACGTCAAATGGCATTTGATAAGGTAGGGGGCTAGAGGAAAGGGCAAATTAAATATGAGGCGAGAACATCACCAGTCTGCTCTGTCTGAAAACACCAAAATGCCCCACGCCCATCTGCTGAGGTTAGAGCCTCTGCCCTCTCCCGTTTCAATCAGTGGGAGAGAATGGGAGGAACTCCCAGCTGCATCGCTGTCTTGGCTTCAGTGCTATCTTGCTCTGGAGTAGCTGAGCAGCCAGAACTCTGCAAAAACAGGGCAGGGTCTGGATAACTGGTAAGTCTCGTATTTTGCAGTAAATAAAGCCTTCTGTAGCACTGCAATTGGACCCTTTTATGCCCAGTTTACTTCTCAAAGATTTTGGCTTAGGACCTTTAAGCATCCACCTCCCCAGGGCACTTAATAGAAACCACAGCGTTTATTTCCAGACATTAAAATCCCATCAATTCAGGACAAGTTTCTCAAGTCTCTCCTCTCTTGACAGGCAGAAATTCTACTTGACTCTCTCTGCTCCAGCCATTCCAGCCAGTAAAGACCCCCCTCTGCCTGGGCCTGGGCAGTATGACCTTGTGGATTACAAAGGGTCTCCAAAGCAGGACTGCTCGAGCGCTGTGTTCGTGTCAAATACAGGGCGATGGGCAGGGAGAGGATCACAGGAACATTCCCCTGGGCCAGGTAAAAATAAAAATTGTTCTTCACTACCAGAGACAACAAAACACCTTGCAGAAGTGACTATTCAGTGCTATTGCGCACTCAACAGGAAGGAAGCAATGCACAGAAGGTAGGAGAGCCCATCTGCAGAGGCACGCAGACGCATAGACACCATTTCCAGAATGCACCTCAGCTCAGCAGGACAGAGCATGTAGGATCTTCTGTGAACTGGGGACGGTGGGTTTATGATGGGCACCAAATGTCTAAATCCTTACGAGATCAGACTGTGGTGTTTCCTGACACCTTTAGATGGGCCAGTATCTTCGCGTATCTAGGCTAAATGATCTCCAAAGGGCCACCCAGGAGCAACATGGCAGAAGCAGGGCTATATAGTCAACTGCCACTTCTTTCTGACTTGCTGATCCATATTTTATAATATTATTTTTAAGGGCAAGATTGAAAAAGCATGTTTGCAATGTGAAGGCCATTAAAATATAACTGACTGTCAGCATGTTTGACAAACAGGTTCTGTGAGTTACAGTGCATATGTAGAACTATCACACAGTTCTGCTTGTGGGTACAACAGACATTTCACCTGGGATATTTTACTGTTTTGGTAAAAAAGAGCAGTTGCAAGGAGAGAGGGAAAGAAAGTGCATCTTGTTACAGTAGAGAAAGCCTCCATATCCCAGCCAGAGAGCAATGTTGCAGAGCATCTCAGCACAGTCTCCTTGGCTTTATACCACTCTGGCTGTTCTCTCCTCCATGGGCTTCCCCAAGGGTTTCCAGACATAAACCTGAAAGAAGAAACGTGTCTAGTAGCTTGTAATCAGGAAACGCGTAGTGAAGGGCGAGGAGGGACCCACCCTCACAGAGGAATGGGTTAAACACACCATACTGACCTACAGCAACATGTTTTGCTGCAGTTGCTGCGCACTGGTCCGTACTGGACAGACTGGTAAACTGCCTCACTGGTGCAAGTAGTCTCACAGTGCAAGTTGTTACATTGATGGCAAAGGGGCGGCTCATGCGAGGAAGTGTGCCCAAATGTCCCTCTGACATTATCGTTGATGATAGAGAGGCAGATGTAAGGACAAACTCTGCTGCAGCCCCCTGTGTTTGTCTTTCCTTTTGTCCTTTGTCTCCGGTTCTTTACTGCACAGATTCAGAGGCAGCCATGGGGGGAGGAACGGCTCAGCTGAGCGTGGGTGGAACACGTCCCTCTGTACCTGTTGGCTGGTTGGTGCCAGGCATAAGTAACAATATTTTCTCAGTCAATCAGACTCATATTTCTTGCCTTATTTATTTCTTTTAAGATTTTTAAGTCCTTCTGGGAGGTTACCATAGGGCTAGAAAAGTAAATAATAGCAATTTTGCTATTCTTTCTAGCAAATGAATTTACCCAGCTTCAGAAGTTGTATCAGCCACAACCCAGCTAGGGAACATGTTGGTGCCCTCAGTCTCTCCAGAGCCCTTGCAATAGCACAAATGTGCTTTTCTGGAGCTGTATTCAGCTCACATCCCAGACTTGTAATGTACTGTGTAAACATGCCAAAGTCCATGAACACCGAATGTTAGCATTAAACCCTAATTCTATGGTCAACACCTCTTTCCAGAAGAAGATATGAGGACATTCACACAGGCTGAGGGTTTTGGTACCTGTCTCAATCAAATTTAGTTATACCAGTCTTAGGAATTACCTAGGAGAAAGATGAGAAAGCAGAGCAGTGGGGACCCTTCACAGACCTCATGGAAGATTTCCACATTGTGAGGAAGATGCAGAAAGAGTTTCAGTCCCCCCTGTCTTTGGTCCTCGCTGGTGTCTCTCACAGTGCCAGGACATCTCCAGATGTGGTGTGTGAGTGTCCTACCAAAACACAGGATGCTGCTTTTTCCATTATGTCAGTGGAGAACCGCACCACACACTGAGGTTCTCAGAGCTGCTTGGGTGGTGATGCAAGGAATGAATAAGCATGGGTAAAGACAAAGAAACTGGGTGTTATTTGTACAACCAAATGGCAGAGCCCTCCTCCCAGCACTGTGGATACCAGAGCTCTTGCAAAACTCAGCTTATGGAGTGCTATACTTCTCTTTTTTTTAAATGCATCTTTTTCATTGTAGGTGCTTATTCGCCCAGAACCCTCGAGAAGGATTCCTTCATCTACAATTATGATAGCAAGTGGGTCCCAGTGCTGTGAGCAGGAGAGTCCAGACACCAGAGGGAAGTTCCACAGACAGGACTTTTAAACTCTGCAAAGCACACGCTGACTCACAGTAAGTGGTCCTGTCCTATGAGGCTTGCCAGGGCTGGCTGCCTCATAGTTCAGCAGCTAATAGCAGTATTCAGAACACACTGTATATTGGAAGATGATCATTAGCTGAAGTTGACTTGAAAGCTTCCAGTTTAGCTGGTGGTGAATAATTAATACAATTAATGAAAGTTGCAACCCCCCCCTTGTCTAATAAACTGAAAAGAAAATAGTCCCTGGTAGCTGCTACCGCAAGAAGGGAGGCAGGGGCGTGAGAAGAGCAACGCGGGCAAATCCTACACTTCTGCTGTGCTCATTCAGAGGACGGACGCTTGCGTTTGCCACACAGCATCAGGCCTCGGGGCAGCTGAAGCACCAGGCCCACGTGGAACGCGCGTCATATGTTCACAATGCGGGTGCACGCGGGTGCCCAGGCACCCTCCCCCCCGCACCCGCCAGGTATGTTTTACAAGCCAGTGGACGTGAACCTTTCTGACTCGAGTCAGCACAAACCAGCTGCTGACTGTCCAGAGCAGAGGCTGCTCCAGAGGAAGCTTCTCTCGTTTGTCAGCGTGAGCCCTTTACAAAACACAAGTGGGTTCATACTTTCACACGACCTTTGTTCAGTCAAAGGTGAATCGCCTTCATCACTCCTATCTTAATCTTCAAAAGGAGCTGGTGGGCTCCGGGCAAAGAGTCAAGAATGCATTCGCATATTTGGGAGCTCTGGTTTACGCAACCTCTACAGCAACTCGCCTTTGCTGGAAGGGATGAGCGATACTGAGCCAGTCAGCAGAACGCCCACCCTCGGCAGGGGTAGCAGGGGGCGGTGACTGTGTCTGCTTTTACGCTGGTGTGAATCAACTGGCGTTTCCCCACGCCAGGAAGTTACCGTGATCTGAAATCTGACAGTCAGGCTTACCCAGAACTTGGACAGAAATAGCACCTGGTTCTCTGCCTCCACCCCACAAACAGAAAGGAAAGTAATTTGCGTGGTGTAGACAAGTACAACTCCAGCCAGGGCAGTTTCCACCCTGCAACTTAGGACGGGTTCATAGCCAGTATAAAATTCAAACAAGACTCATTATTGTTGTCCTTTGATTGCAAATGACCTGAAGTCTCCCGTGACATGACTCTTGCTGGTGTAAGATTGGGAATAACGCTACTACATGGAATTACATGGTGTAACTGAGAAGAGAATCAGGTGAATAGCACTAACTGCGCTTACATAGTCTCCTAATAAGACATTTAGAGCAACTAACAAAGGGATAGGTGATCACCAAGATAATACTGCATGCACAAAATAAAACAAAAAAGTTATTCACAACCCTCCCACATCTGTGCTGCACCCCAGAGGCCAATCCCAGAGCAAGCCAAGCAGCAAGCTGCCATCTCCTTGAGCTCCACCACTCATGGGTATCCTCAAGAGTCCCAGCCTCTGCTGGGGCAATGGCACCTCCTTTGGAGAGAGCATTAGCATTTGCAGGAAGCTCCAAGAGCTTGCCCTGATACTCTTTGAGGCAAAAAACCTAGAGCAAGCTGGCAGATGCCCCCATCTCTGTCCCTTTGCTGTTTGCACCAATTCCTTGTGTTCTAGGCCTCTCCACCCCATGTGCAAGGTGCTGCCCAGTCTCAGGGGAAGGTCCCTAGCTTGGACAAGAAGGTGGGGAATGAGAAAATGGCATGCAATGCCTCCACTGCCTTTTGGTAGGCTGAACCTCTCAGTTTCCTTCTTTCACAGAGAGGCTTTCTGCCCAAGCCTTCAGCAGGCAGGTGAAGGAACTGCTAAGGTAGAAGTTTAAAGCAACTAGGTCAAGGTTACCCACCAACATCAGGACAATTAACTGCTATCCCCGTTTTCTCTTCTGTAGCCTCCCTCTATCCTGGAGAGGGAGTAGCACATTAGCCTCCTCCTGATCTACCTACCTTCTCCTCTTACCTTTGCAGCTGGCACTTGTCTCAGTGGTCAGGCAGGGTCAGTCCCCCTCCTCAGGCTCCAGCCTGTGGAGGCAGCTCAGGGCAGGATGCTCAGAGCTTGAGGTCTTGCTGAAGGTGTCTCCATTAGAGGAGCAGGGCCTCTCTGACCAGCTGGTGCACGATGGGATCTGGCAGACTGCTGAGGCACCGGTAGGTTTCAGAGCCACTAGCCCAGCCATCAATTCTAAAAGTATGTGCAGTTTCAGAGCGATTCTTGGTATGCATTTTCTTTAATTGGAGCTGAAATTCCACTGTAATTAAACTGTAAGTGAAGCCTTGTGGAGCTAACACTCTGAATCAGAGAAATTCTGCTGAAGAAGGAGTTTACAATATGAAGACAAGAGGCCAGGCAGAGCAGTGGGAGATCTTCAAAGGTTGATAAGCCACCAGATTTATCTGAGCTTCATCTTAGAGGCCCTTCTCATCACAATAACAACACTTAAGTAATCTACAATTCACCAACCCAATCTATTTCAAAACTTCACCACCCCCCCCCCCCATCCAGTGGGAGTAAAGCTCATCTCCATTTACTGGTTACAGTAAACACAGATAGGAAAAGCACAGCATGAAGCTTAAGAAGAGGCAGGAGAGAAGTCCTCAGTTCTCAGTGGTCAAAAGATAAATGAGAAAATACAGGACTGCCCTTGGTGTTGTTTTACCTAACAAGACACAGCTGCAGACAACTTCCAGCACAGCAGACACCTGGGTGAAGGACCAGCAGCTGAGAGGCAGCAGGTGTGAGGAGTTCAGGACGTGAGAGACCATAGGGAGGAAAGAGGGGAAGGTAACTGTTATCCCTGAGAGAGGATAAGCATCTGCACCTGCACTCCTAGTTTTGGGAGTAGTGGAACTAGTGAAACTCAGTTTCCTGTGATCTTGTGTGTTATGTTCACTCCTTCCGTGTAGCACCAGAGCGGGGTTGCCTGTCTCCAGTTTGCAGCCCCCTCAGCAGCATCCAGCTCTCCCTCTTGTGTCTCAATCTGTTTGTCTAGGCAGGAGGTGCAGGACATGGACCTGACAAGGTACCTTACCAGCTATCAGATAACACCACCTCTCTCCAAAACAAAGGCTGAGCTGGTCTTTTGATTAGTGGAAGTAAACCAGGAAATTTGTTTTTGACTTGCTTAAAATTTCACCAAATCTGTGGAACATAAAACCGCGCTGACGGCACGTCTGCAGCAGCCTGCACTGCACGGCACCCGGACGGAGAGCCCAGCTGGCAGGAGGGGAGGACTAGGAGAGGAGTTAAGCTGCTGTCACCCCTTCGTGGAGGGGTAGTTTAAACTGACAGATGTCACATGCTGTTTAACATCAAAAGCATCAAAAACAACTATGAGTCATTGGTGTGCTGCTGAGGTTGTCTCCCTGCCTGGACTCCTTCCTGAGACCTTACAACGCAAACCTCCGGAGGTGGGTGAACACCGTCCACTTCCCATCTTTGAACCTTTATTGCTATGGAATATCCAAAACAAGAAAACCAACAACACAGTTACAAAAGGAGTTCACGGAGAAATGTGAAGCAGCCTGTGTTTGAAATGTTCTGTGTCACCGTACTGAGTCAAATATAAAACAACGTATATTTATACATATATAAAATATAAAAGGAATAATACATCAGAAATGTATAAACAAGGGTTACAGAGGCCTTCATGGTATTTACAATCAGAGATACGGCAGTTGGGGAACACGGGAGGAGGCAGTGTCCGTTCAACAGCGAGATTTAAATGTATCTGTGAAAATCTCTGTGGATAGAGAGACGTTTGGAGCTGGGCTCAGCCCTACTGAAAACGGTTTGAAGGTTCTGCATGACTGATGGTTTGGGAGAAAGCCAAGGCCCATGGTTGGATCAGTCACGGGCCAAGGCAAACAGCAAGCAAAGGCAGTCCCGTCTCTGCCCGGGCTCTGTCTGACAGCCATGTTAGTGTAGCTGCGTTCCCAGCTGTGAAACAGAAGGTCAGGCCCATTGCCAGAGGGGAATAAAATAAAATAAAATAAAAAAATAATAATAATAAACTCAACAGAGAGAAGTTCATGTTCACATCACTAACAGATCTTCCAAGTAGTCTCCGGCCTGGCACCGCGTGGCCGAATCCCTCCCCAGACGCAGTGTATTCAAGTAAAGGCAACAAGTTGAGGCACTAGGCTGAGTTCTATTGGATCAAACTTGCCGGCTTTGAGAGAAGTCCCAGTAAGTGCTGCCTGCGGCTCTTTATAGCTCCTTGAGGATGACCTGGATCTTGTCCTCTGCTTCCACCATGTCTAGGAGAAAGGCCATGTGGTTGCTGTAGTGCTGGATGATGTTGTTGTCCATGTTCACGAGGATCCTACGGGAGGGGGAGAAAGGCTGGCTCAGACACGGCACAGCTAAAGGCTCGCAAAGCAGCTTGCTCGGGAAGGCTGAGCTCTGGCTGCAGAGCCAGGCTCAACCCGGCCTCAGGACCCCCGGCTGCAAACTAGGGATAACGCCACTGGCGAAGCCTCGTGGCGTGGGGCAGTGGCACGATCGTGTGGCCTCTCGTCCGAAACGTCTCTGCACGAACCTCCCGTTTAGAACGGCCACTACTGCCCCGCTGCGGATCAGCGCCCCGTTAGCAGTCGCGCGCGTGGTCGCCCCAGCTGAGCGCGTCGGCCGTTACGTTCACCGGCCCCTGCCAGGCTGCCCCAGCAGCCACAGCCGCGGCCGGGCGCAGGGAGACGCTGCAGCGCCCGCCCTACCCGACCGGTGGGGCTCAGGGTATTAAAGCCACGATACAACACTAAGAACATCCCGCTTTTCACAGTTCTACCCTCGGACACGTCCAGGCCCAGTGCTTGCTGCCCAGGCAAATTAATCTGGATTACAGTGTGCATTTAGAGCAGAATTGCTCATTCCAATTGCTCGCTTACTCTCTCCTGGATGCTTTTAGGGATGTGTTTTTCTGATACTGGTTTGAAAGAGGACACCCTTCCCCTACTCCAGAAGGGGCCCTCGGCGTGGCCTGGGAGCCCTCTCGGGAAGCAGCACACACAGGCTCCACGTGCAGAGCCAGCCGGGGCAGCGATGGCAAGTTCCTCGCTGTGCTGCTCCAGGGCTCACCTCCAAACTGCCTGCGGACTGCTGCAGCTTCCCTGACCAAGAATCAGTTACGTTACGTTATAAATATTTTCCTTCTTCCATGTGGGAAGAAGGAAACATTTCAACAGCTGATTTAAACCTGAGGCTGTGGTTCTCTGCCAGGCGAGAGTGCCTCGTTATTGTAACGGAAGTAATGGGGCAGTTTTCCACCACCCCACTGTGTTTCCATAAATCAGATGTGAATTTTTTAACTGTTTGGAAGAAACAAAGAGAACAAATGATCTTTCTTTGTGGAAAGCACATCTCCTCTAGGTCCCTGCTGGGGTCATTAATGGGGCAATACCATTAATTATTCAATGCTCCAGAAGCCAAGACTAAAAACGAGAGAAAGAAAAGGTTGAGCATCTAGTAAGTCCAGTTCTAACAGTTCCACAGGCACAGACCGGGGGTCCTGGCGTCCCTCCGGGGAAGGCCCTGGAGGTGGGCGAAGCCACCCCGGGTTATAGCGATGGCTCCTGCCCGCTCAGCCAAGGCGCGTGCAGGGAGAGAGCCCCGGCCCAGCGCGCCCTCCTCTCTTGGGGGCGAGCGGGAGCGCTGCCATCGTGGCCAGCCTGTCCTGGGCGTGAGTCGGTGCGCGGGCTCAGCACTCAGAGATGGGCGTCTCATCCAGCACGGCATGGCTTGAGACATGGGGTCTGGCACTGCCCAGGGCTCTTTAATGAGTCGTAAATCGAACGGCAACAGGCAGCAGCAGAGCTGGGGCTGCTTGGAGGCAACAGGAAAATGTTCACTCCCAGCACACTTGGCCGTCGCATCCTGCCAGCTCCGGTGGAGCTGTTCGCCCTGATCGCCCCTAGCAGTTCAGCTGTCCCCGAGGCAGAGAGCTGCAGCCACCTCCCTGCTGCCCCGGGTGGCCCTGGGCAGTGGAGGCTTGTGGCCACGTCCCACGGGGCTGCATTGCACAACCCTTAACCCAGGTGACCTAGGCTGAGAGCTGGGACCTCTCTGTAGACTCTCACATCTCAGCCACCTACAACTGGGAGGTGACACACGTCACCCATTTCAGCCAGAAAACTGGTGCCCATCAGCAGAGGCAAGAAAGCAGCCAGCCGAGTTAAAAATGCAGGAGAAAGCACTTGCATCTCTAACTCCCACTGCACCTGCTACTGCCCTGCTGAGCTCTATGTACGCAACGTGCCCAGTGAAGAGGTCTTACTCTCTGATTGCCTGCAGGAGCCTGCCTTTTCCCTTGATCCTAGGGAGTCTGGCCACTCCAGATGCTCAGACTGGTGCCCGCAGTGAGATAGCAAGGATACCCAAGGGTGGGTATCACTAAAAGCCTTGCTACACAGCGTTTCAATTATCTCAGGC
Source organism: Rhea pennata (assembly GCF_028389875.1). Lineage (NCBI taxonomy): Eukaryota > Metazoa > Chordata > Aves > Rheiformes > Rheidae > Rhea > Rhea pennata. The sequence goes on from NC_084685.1 coordinate 5,862,151, forward strand.
TATCTTAGTGCAGGAAGCCAGAGTTTTGTCTCTTGCTACCATGTTTACATCTGATTTCTCAACCACAGAAGATTCAAGGGAGTGTTGATTAGGAATCTAAGCCCTGTATTGTTTTTCCAGACCAAACCTCACCAAGATGTGAAATTACTTATTATTGCTCTTGAGTCACCCTGAGACTAAGTTCATCTGAATGAGGACATAACACTAACAAAGACCATGGCCGATGGTACGTCCTCACCTGCTGTAAAACAAGGTAGCGCCACTGAGCTTCACTAGTTTACACCAGATGAAGATCTGTCCCTCAAGCTGTAATTACCAGGACAGGATTATGTAGGGTGGAGCAATAGGATAAAATTATTCAAAGGAAAATTAAATCTGGGAGAGCAGGAAACAGTATTTGACCCTGGAATCTAATAGACTGGAGAAAAGCTTGCACCTCCCCCACACTTCAGCAATAACCCATGGCATCAAGTCGAGCTTTCATTATAATCTAGTTGCCAAAATATTTTATTTGATCTAATTTCCAGGTATTGCCTTTCTTATTCATGAGATATCTCTTTGCTCCTCCATTTTGGGGAAGAGATGTAAAGGACACCTGCCTGTTCTCCCTCCCAATTCTTATACAACATTCACTACTTATCAGATCAAAGAATGACCAAAACCAAAGCAAAACAAAGTATAGGTGGCCTCTCTGCTGAAGCAGTGCCATTTCCTGGTCCACCTACAAATTCATCTGTGCTTGGACCTGTCTTGCTGTACAGATGCTGTCAGGTTGTTCAAAAACACCAGCCCAAGCGAGAGATACTTGAGAATAGTTATCACCTGATGACAGTCTGATGACCTGTGATAGACTCATAACAAGCCACTATCACAGCTAACACATCTGAGCTTTGGCTCGGTCCTGAAGCTGGAGACTGTAAGAATAAACTGAATACCCCTATCCTTCACATTTCTTCTTCAAGGTCAGCCATGAGGCACAGTTGGAACGGAGGTGTAGGGGATAACCCTTCCTGGGGGCTGCCAGTGCTGCTCTTTGTCTTTGGGGAGAAAAATTCCATTTCCAGGGCTATTGGATGTGCATCATCTCACAGCACTAAGGGCCCTAAGTTCAGGAACATGAGTAAGAGTCTCCTGACAAGTTCACATGCATCACTTTGACCACTCACAGGTGTAAAATTAGGCCTATATTTAAGTACCCTCCTGAGCTAGACAGGTTGCTCAGTTGTGGATTTACAGGTGAAGGGGCTGCAACGGCTTCCCACTCAGTAACACCACAGAGCAGCATGAAGGAGAAACCACCCTCTCTCCCCTTCCCACCTTGCAGTTGCCTCCAGGCCACATTTTAGCTCCACTCCCATTGAAACCACAGGCTGAGTCCCACGGGGATCAAATTATGGCAACACCAAATAAATTGGAAGATCCCATGCAAGGAGCTTTAGGATTTTCTCACAGCACTGTCAGCAGAAAGCGAAGGCAGCAAGCACAGCTTCAGACCAGCCCTCAGCTTCCCAAGACATCTGTCACGGCCTCCTTTGTCTCTTTATAGAGAGGACCTGCCTGGGGGGCTGCATTAGTGAGAACAGCAGGGCTGCGTAACGCAGGACCTGTCATCAGCCTTGCTTTTCTGTCTGTCTCTCTCCATGCGCAAACTCTGGACCGGGGCCAGTAACAACAATGAGTTCATCTCCCAGGCAGTCACTGGTGCTTGCAAAGCCTGATGGTATCTTGCTCATTCTGCTAGGAGGACTCTTGATTTAGCTTTATGAAAATAAGATTGGGAGTTTATGAGTCTTTACATCACCTGAAGGGAGAGCTTGCTGTGAGAGACAGGGTCAACCGAGAGAGAGTTCTTTGGGCTGCAAGCCATTTCTGTAAGTAGCAACTGGCTCCACATGAAGGCCACTGCCCTCCACTGAAGGCTCAGTGGCTAGTCCTTGGCTTGTGCCAACTAGCACCATTCCCCTTCAGCCAGGGGGAGATCCACAGGGATCATTCAGTAACAAACACCATGTTGAAATCACTTGAGAAACCATATTACTGGAAACCTCGCCCCACACCCCCTGCAGAGCTGTGCCTATCTCCACCGGCACCTAACCCGTGCCCAGGGCTGGCACAGAGCGCAAGCAGCTGCGATCACCCTGGGTTTGTGATCTGCAGCCTCAGAGCAGGAACAGAGCGTTTAGGCAGAGTGAAAGTGCTCTCAGTGTGATCATTGTGCAACAAGCAGTATGAACCCCTGAATGAAGGATTTGTGAACTTCTGGTGCGGACATCAAAGTGACTGTCTGTACATGAACCCTCAAAGACAAGGAGACACCAGTGTTCACCCCTCAGCAGACATGCCAAGTGGAGCAGGGTGGGAAAGGCTTCCTCTAGCATTCCCAGGGGCTGATTCAGTTGCTGATGGTGCACAAGCTTACCCGGGAAGAGCTGTCCTCTCCTGGAGGAGAAGGTCCCCACTAGGTCTCCTGACAATTCTTTGCAAAGTGTTTTAAAAGGAGAGGCTGATCCATCATTTCCCAAAGTCAATAAAAAGGGATATGGGGATGGGATGGCAAAGCTGGAAACAGAGGCTCCTCCTTCAGGTCTCCCCTCTTCTGTACTGGGGCTGCCCATGCTCTTATTTAGCCAGTAAGGTCTCTTCCTGAGCCAGAGCAAAGCCCAGGAACACTTAGGTAATTGGTTTTAAGAAGCAAACATTTATACCTCTCTGATGGCAATAAGATAAGTTCTCTATAACCTCAGGCTTTCAGCCTGAGACACAAGGGATCACCCATTAAACTACCCAAACAATTCCTCCTTCATCCCACTTCCTTGCCTTGGGAGACTTTACACTCTAAATAAATATAATACAAACAAGCATTATCCCAAATCTTTAAAGCCCAGAGAGATCTGAGTTTTATATGCACCAAATGGTACAGACCTCACATGGTTTTACATTTTATTATCTTGTTAAAATGTTATTTCAGCTCATGGCAGGTACCAAAGAGAATGGGGTTTTAGAAGCACAGCATAAAGGCAGATGAGAGATTAGCTTACCCTCTTTTGCATTTTTTGTAGACTTTATAAATGCTTTCTTCTGGCAGCCCATATTTTTCTGAAATCTGCAAGAGAAAACATGGCATTTTTTGTACTTGTAAAATAAAATTCCTACAAAAAACCCTCAAAGATAACATTGAGCCAAGAGTATTCAGCAGCTAAGGAGTCCTCCTCCTTTTTACTAAAGAAAAAAAGACCCAAAGCAATGATCTGAACAGGCTAATTTGAACAGGTCTTGCAGTAGGCAGACAAAGTAGGCTTCAACTTGGCCTTATTTCTCTTTCTGACTGCCAGACCAGGAAACCTTCAGGAATTATCTTTATTTTCCTTCTCTCATTTCCCAGCCTGTTTGGGTCTTGATACTTCAACCTGTTGGACGCAGAGAGCTTTTCACTCACTGATGCATCCAAAGGTGAGACAATCCTACAGAAAGTGTTTGACTGTGTCTGCTGTGCATGCATCTGACCACAGATTCTACTTAGGCTTTAAGCAATCTGCAAAGCCTTCCTGCAGAAGTCTCCTAGGCAACTACAGTTAGGAGCCTAGGAAGTTTGGATGGCAGGGGACTCTGTATTTTCTTTACAGCATTTTCTGTAGATGTTTTTGTCTCTCTGCAGTGACGGATGGGGGAGGAAGAAGGTGGCAAAGAATCCTATGTGCTGACATTTTTCAAGCTCCATTTTTAAAAGTTTGTAAAACCAACAAAGCCCAAAGTGCAGCCATAAAGCCACTCCAAATCTTGGAGGTTTATTGTTTGTTTCCTTCCCAGCAATCCCCAAAGAGAGGTGGGTTTATCAGGGATGCTGCTGATAATCATCACAGAAATATGTCTGTGTGCTCCTCAAACACAACAGCAGGGAATTCCAGCACAAGGCCAGAACTACCTTGGCTTCAGATTGCACTGATACAGCCTGAGAACAGAGAAGGGTGTTTTACAATGGAAAATATGATTGTATTGTCACAAGAGGAGACTCCAGGGGCTTTTGTACTGTGATCTGAATAAAACATCTTGCCACAAGGTGTGCTCTCTCCTTGTGCAGCAATAACAACACATAGCCCAAGCCAGGGGCTCTGGGCAGAATTCACCTGTTACCTGCAATACTTCATTTTCATTCTCAGAAAAGAGCTGATGTGAGAGGTAAGCACATAAGATCCTGCAGCCCTCTCCATGACAGTCTAGTTTCCTATATGCCAACTACTAACGCTCTCATTATCAGTAGCTAGTTCCTGCACCACAGTTTTTGGAAAATACTTACAGCAGTTCTGAGCCCCTGGAGGTCTGGTGTCTTCAACATGAGAGCATCAAACACTTCCTCTGATTCCCTCCGTACGTACAACAAGACTGAAAGAGAGAAAGCACAGCTCTGAATCAGGGCTCTTCGCACCAGGTTGTCAGAATGATTTGGCCTCATATAACTCAAGATCAAAGATGTCTTGGGTTAAATGAAACACCAGATTCAAGTAGAGTTCCCACCCTGGGAGTTACCTCTTTGAGGATCTTCTTCTTTGGTTTGCTTTGGAGGTACTGGGTCAAACTCATCTGTGAATGAGGCACCACTTCGTTTTAAGGGCAACCTAAGCGAAAGCAATACAATACTTCTATGAGGACAGAACAATAGTAGCAAACAAAATGATTCCAGCAATTGAACTTTTGATTGAACAACTGATTATTCCAACAAACGTCCAGCAATTAATTATAGGTTCTGTAATTATGGAGCAGAGTATGTACCAGAGTTGCAACTTGGCCATGTCGCTATCCTCCCTAACACTTTCAGCGACTTCAGTGAATGCAAGCTGTGATTTTGGTATCACATCTCAAACAAAACCTTTATACATCCTCATGTTATTCAATGTTTTGCCATTGATTTCATTAGATAGTGGATCAGGCCTACCTGTATCTCCCCACCACAGAGATATTACAAGTATTATTTCCACTTTATTCTGTTTTCCTTTACAGCTGTATCTGCCTCTGGTTACTTAAGACCTTCAGTAATCATTCTGTGATCCCTTTTTTCTCCTTTTAAACTTTGTCTCAGAAAGAACAGTCATGGACCAGACTCATGCTGGAGCAGCTCACTGTTAAGAAATGTATCTGGGTTTTCAAATCCCCTGAGTCCATTCTAGACCTAGACTGAATACATATTTTGACAATGAAGGTTCCGGTGAGATACTGTGCTGTGTTATTTTGCATCTATAGATGCACTGCCTGCTGGTGGTATCAAAGAGCCATGACATGTCCAAAGAGATCAAACAGCTCATGGAAGGGAAATACAAATTGCTTTATCCTTACCTGTTTGCAGTGTTGGGAACAGCAGGAGGGAGCACCTTGAAACAGAAAGGAAATATTCATCTTTCAGTTTGCACATTATCACTGTGTGACAATGAAGCTGGTGGGGGGCAACATGGGCTACTCCTGGGCTTGCAGATTCGGTCAGTTCATCATTTTATATAATTCCCCTCCTCACAGTCCATTATTTTTCTTAGACAACACAATTAAACCCAAACATCTATACAAGTTTCTTGCATTAAATGAAAACTAATATAGAGACCCTATCTAGACTCCATTAAGCAGAGTCCTGAACACGCATCTGGCTAGACCCAAAAGAGGCCAAATCAAATAACCTGCTTGTGATATGAAATAATTTCTCAGTAAGTTCTCTTGTTGCAAACTAGATTATTTTATCCCGTTTTTGCTGCTGATACGTCAGTTAAGCAGCCACTGCAATAGGATGCTACAACATTGTCACAGACTTTTTCTTTCACCTCCTTTAACAAGCTGGGACAGAGTATTTTCTTGAGGAAATACTGATGAGCTATGATGGAGGCTGAGTTTAGGTTTCTCAGGCTCAAGGGAACAGAAAAGAGAGGAGGAAAAGTGAGGGATGTCCCACACACAGAGGGACTGATATGCATTTTTCTGTAGTTCACTTTCTGCCAGTGTTTTTGCCATCTCTTCAGTCCTCTGTGGAAGCTGCAGATGATACTTGTAAACCACAGAAATATCTATTGGGAAGGAACCTGGTTATCTTGCCCATCACTGTTTTAAGGTTATCTAGGCTTCTCCTGACAGCTATGTCTTCAAATTTGCAAAAATTCCACAAAAGAGCTGTAGTTTGGTTTTGTTTTTTGCACAACAGAAGTCATGTCTGGGGGACTGATCAGTTTGGAAATGGTGGCGATGACAGGTTGATAAGGGCAACAGGCTGGTTGGTTTTGGGAAGAACTTACCGTGCCACATCTTTGCAGGTTTGAAAAATGGACATTGGGAATAAACAGGACTGGCTGGGTTTCAAGGTCAGTCTCTGGCCTCAGGAACGTGATTTCATTTCCTCTGAAGCCGGACAGCAAACAGCCTTTCAGACCTACAGATGGAAAATTCAGTTCATCACAGTTCAGATGGCATCTGTTGTGCCACACGTCTCTGATCCAGAGCTTTGAGAGGCAACTATGTACAAGTCGGGGAAAGGGGCCTGCCAAAAGTCTCCCAACAGAAATACTAGAAAAAGACAGGACTCAACAGACCCAGATATTCAGGGCTTGCCAAACACTCCCTCCACAGAGAAGGCTCTCTAACAAGATTCCAGGATTTAGGAAGGTTCATTAGTATTAATAAAGCGCTGTGAGAGTCTCAGCAGAGACCAGGCACGGATCTGACTGAAATGCTATTTCTGAATGATGCTGATTTCATCAGGCGTAACAATACTCAGGGCCTGATCTCGTGGAAGTTAATGGACAGGCTTCCATGGATTTCAGCAGGCTTTGGATCAGTGACACACACTAGCACTGACCATTGTTATTGGAGTCTAGGCATTTTCCTTTCCTTCTGAACTGTTTCCGTTCATCATCCCGCATTTTCCTCTCTGCTCCCTGTGGAAAAGATGAGAAAAAATTAGACACTGATAGTTTTGCTGCACCACTAGCAGGAGAAGGTTTACTCGCCTTCCCTGGGAAGTAGGCCCATGAGGTAAAGGCAGCCTTTATTAAAAGAAAGTTCATCTCAGGGACCTCCTACAAGCCATCCAGAAAGAGAAGATAAATTTGAACTGATATTTATAAAGTAAGAAAAAAGCAAAACATGCTTTCTAAAAATCAAAAATACAGTCAAAAATAGCCATGAGAAATTTCCCACAGGAAGATAGCAGAGTCTGGGGAAGAACCTCTAAGGAGCCTCTCATCTTCTGTGTTATTTAAAAGCTTGTCAGAATTAGAGGACTTATTATGAGGCACAATTCCATGTAGGTCTGATAAGGAGAAAACATTCTAAGGACTCTGTGCTATAAAGGGCTCAGCAATGCAAGCACATCCCAACTGCCCTATCTCATTTGACTGAGGGCCTATCCTCTAGTCTGTTTTACAGTCTCACAGCCCTTCAGTCTATCCTCTTGTAGTTGCTGGCCACCAGTTTAAAATTCCTTCTGGACAGCCTGGTGGAAGAGAAATGTTCTACCTTATCGCAGAATATCTTGATCTGGCAGACAGCGCGGTGCACCAGCTGGCTGGTTCCATTGCCATAATCATATGTGTCTATCTGGAGGTTCAGTGGGACACCTTTCACTCCTTTCTGAGAAGAGAAGTCAGTGCTCAGGCAATTCACCCCAATAAATACCTGCAAATAAGAACAGAGATTAATATATCTTTTGGGGGTTGTGAGCATTAGCCTCAAACAGCAGTGAGAACAGGGAGTCAGAATAAAAGCAGTTTCTGAGACATCCTTCCAACCTTCCCAGCCTTGGCTGAGGCACGCAGGCTGTTTGCTTCCCACCTGAGCCCAGCACCAGGTACTTCCCTAGCCATGCCTCCCTCCTCACCCATTGCAGCTCTACAAGAGAAACAGCTTTGCATGGACAACTCATTCTTTGTTGTACTGCATGCAGTCTGTTATGTCCCTGATATAGTCTTCTACTTGCTATTAACTCATGGGCTATCCACTCCCATCAGCTTAGGCAAGCTTCGGACAAGATGCAAAGTCTGCCTGGAAATGTTCTTGCTGATGTTTCTGATCTTTCATTTGAACAAGAGAATCTCACAGTAATGGCCTGGAGGAATCGTGGGCAAGGTTATAGCTTCAGGACTTACTGCTGTTAGTTAAATAAATATTCATCCTGCACTGGTCTCCTTTATCACTAGAATGGAGTTATCTCCAGTGGGAACTTCTGAAAGAGAGCTGAGGACAGACATAATTTGCATTGTATCTCTAACCTACAAACTTGTTTGGGTGACTGTGAAATTTTGTTTCACTTGTTTGGGTGACTGGACTCTTTGGGGACTGATTCACAGCTGATGAATCTCACACAGTTCCCTCAGCAGAGCTTCGGGTCAGGATTTCAGCCCTGAAATCTAATGTCAGATCTAGTCACTACCTATATATAGAAAAGAAACCATTTAACTGTGGTGTGAAGTTTAATTGCAAGAAGAGAAGAAACAGGTGCTACAGACAACCCAAATACCTGACCCCTCTGTCGCGGCTCCCAGCCCACACAGCTCTCTGAAGGCTCACCTTTACCAGCCCCAGGCCAGTGCATGTGCAGAGTTTCACCAAGAGTTAAATTCAGTTTTGCTGAGGTGCCCCTGAGGGCTTGCCACATACCTGACATATTTCCATTTCTGACAACTTTGCCTTGAAGACATTTGTTAACCTCTTGGGTTGTAAAAGACCAAGGTCGCCTTTGGGCTAAAAGAAGGGCTTATTGAGATCCCCAAGCAAACCAGAGTTTTCCCAAGCTACTAGTTTCAGAGAGACAGGAATTTTTTTTCTTGATTCCTTCATCTTTTTTTATATGTGCCTTTCAATCCATACTAGATGACAAAGTGCTAACAAGAGACTTTGAGGAGATGCAGAAGAAACAGCAGAACTCTTCCTTCTCTATGCAGGAAAGACGTTGATATAACTTCTTGTAGATTTTAAGGTCAAAAGGGATCTTGTGACCTGTCTGGCTCCCTTCCACATCACACAAGCTTGAAAAGGGAGGTCAGTAATTTCTGCATCAAAATGCTGCCTTTCAAAGGAGAGTCTTTGTTCCCTAAGCTGTGGTTTATTTAAATAGGCTTCACCTACATGTCTGTAGAGTCCTGATCTAGGCTGACTGCTGCAAAAGGCTTTCTTCAGAGTTATCCATCAGCACTAGAAAAACATCTCTGAGCCAGTCTCAGGTGTAGTCAGAATATTTATTAGCTAATGGCAATGCTTAAACACACAGAGAAGCACCGTGTCCTTTCCTGCTGTCCTGGCAGACAAACACTATGTGGGGCCATCGCAATGGCATTGTTTGGATTTGCTGCTCTCTCTGCCTTTCAGGTGAGAGAAGGGGAACGTGTCTGAGCCACCGGAAAGGAGACTACAATTTTGCTGCAGAGAAAAAGCTTCCCATTTCCCTTCTGCAAGTAGATTGTACCTTTGCTTCTTCATGGATGTTCCACACAAAGGACAGCGCGTTGTAGGCTAACTCCTCAATGTTCTGTACTGTGTTGAAGTTTTCTTTACAATCGGCTGCAATACAGTGAAGAGGCAGTTTATACTTTGGCTACAAAACTGATCACATTACCTAGGCTTTCCACTCCCCAAAAGCCTGCCACTCACTCACTCTAAGGCTACGTAATATAACAGAGGCCATCCTCAATACCACTGGATAAATATTTGTGTGCACATGTAAGAGACAGGCCAGTAATGACTCAAAGATCCTGGCTAGCGACTGCATGAGTAGTTATTTTAGGCAAAGTCAATGTAGATTGTTTCTAAATTCAAACAACAGCGTGCCTCACTCTGAGCAGTGAGATGCTCAGTGAGGGGCTCAGCTCGACTGACAAAGTCTTTGTCTGGCCCAGCATGATGCACTGTAAAACCTGTGCGCTGGCAGTAGAAAAGCACAAGCAGTACTGAAGCCTTTTCTAGATCAGATTCCTACGGTCCAAGCCGCCACAGGTCACATCTGTAAGAGCCAAAATTGTCCCGCTCTTTCTGTCCCTCTTTTTTACATACTGATGTACCCTGAGTTGCTAGGGCATGTCCCTACACTAGGTAATCACCACTTTAAACTCTCAAAAGCTCTTCAGACAGAAAGGATCTGTAGTAGTAGATCAGCCTCCTCCTTCCTGCTTTCCCCTAGGCCAGACTCTGGAGCTGCCACTGTTACCATGTACTGGAAACGCACTAAACTGGCGCTGACAGTTGGCACCCCCACCCAGCTATTGCAACCAGAGAGCCCCACTCCATACCGACATCAATGACTCTCTGCTTGGCTGTGGGCTGGCGGGAATGCCAGTGCTTCCAGAACTTGAGCTGCTCCGTGGGGATCTTTTCGTTGTCAAAAACGATCATCACTACACTCTGTAACACAGCCAGAGTATCCCGTATCAATATATACACCAGACTAATGCTTGGGGCACTCAGTGCCCTTTGCACTGGAGGGCAGTTTGGTGTCATTGTTCACGCTTTATTGCTGGGGAAACTGAGGCAGAGAGGGGAAGGGACTTACTCAGATGGTCTGAATCCCACTATTCATGGGCACAGCCCATGAATTCCCACTGATTCCCAGGCAAGCTCAGTTAGGCTTGGGGCACCAACAGAGGGGCACCTCTCTCCAGCAACAAACTCTTCCCAGGGCCCCCACCCAGCCAGCAGCTAGGGAGGCCTTTTGTGCATCCCTGACCCGACTGAGAGGTTTCAAGCTGCCAGACTAGACGAAGGCTGTTGTTGTGCATCAGAGGATTAGCTTGCTGTGAGTGAATCCATCTCATTCACTGCTTTAAGCCACCATGAGCCACAAAGCCATTACTCTGTTCCCAGGCCAGCACAATTGCTGGATGTCTGATTATAGCATGTGTCAGCAAAATTGTCAGCTCGTCTCTTACCTTCACTTTATTTGAAGACAAGTGTAAACATTTGCTGTCTCCAGCTGTCCGCAGCGTGATGGGGTAGAACTGTCCTTTGTTGAGGTAGGCCATGGGAGAGTCCCCAGATTTTATGTGAATGGCTTTGGGAGACCCCAGAGTGTATTCAAAGTCACTTGTATGGAACAAAGAGAGAATGATGAATAAGTACGCACTGCTGTTTCACTCCAAAAGCAAAACAAGAGAAATGCAAGTCTCCATCCTTACAGATTACAGATACTACACACCCAGGAATCTCTGCCCTATTCCCTATCGCACACCCTCCTATTGTTGTGATCAAGCTCCTTGCTGTACAGAACATACTGATCCTCCCAACACCCTGGGCAACAGCAGTTCTCTGGTATCCTCATTTTACTCTTTGTTTGTGTTTATGGCTTGAAAATCCCCATATATTACTCTAACCAGTATTCTTCTGTAGATGGCTACAGAAGCATTGCACAACACAGAGCCTGAACCAAAATAAATAAAAACAGGTACTTGTGATGAGACTTTTAAAACTTCCTAAACTCAGGTTCCTGTCTCCAAATTCTACAAATACTTGATCCAGAGGGACTGAATGCTAGTCTAGAAACAACAGGAGCTGGAGGACATCTGCTTATTTATTTAGGTAGTTATAAATGGATTTAGAAGCCTAGCTTTTTGAACCCTCAGTCTGGTGGGCAGCAGCTTTAGTCTTTACTAAGAGAAGATTTATACTTGTAGACGGAGAAAGGTATAACTGTTGACAAGTGAATTCAAGAGCTGATTATCAAGAAGCTCTGTACTTGGGCATTCACTAGGACCTGTGAACACTTCAACCATGTGGATACAGCTCAAGTTATTTTCTTCTGTGAGGAACCTGGGCAAGCTATCACCTGTATACAAGCCTTTACACAGACCCTTCAACTGCCCTGGAGTTGAAGATCATTGTATTCCTGTTTAGTCACCAAACCGTCTCTCTGTCCTACTCTGCTTCTCCTGCGATGCCAGCTCTGAAGACATGCTTGGCAACTCCTCTTTTCCAGAGCCAGGAGAGCCAGAGAACTCCTGTGCATGAATAAACAGCAAACAGAAAGCCTCTTCCTAACAAATGTGAGCTGCTGTGTGAAAATCTCCACGTCTGACAGCTGACTCATGGAGTCAGGTGACTCAGGAGGCAAATAGAAAGTGGGAGTTGCTTCAGGCATGAGAAGCAGTGGCACCTTATAAAATCAATGTTGACTGAGTAACAGGGCTAAATCCAAGGTAAGAACCTAAACCTTAGATTATGAGGAGGTTGGTCTTCACCCTGTTCAACTGTTATCTTCATTTTCTCTGTCCTCTGAACTGGACAGAGACTGTGGATTGGCAGTTACCTCTTAACACCATCAGTAGCATAACTCCCAGGGCAAGGTGGCTCTGGTGGGGGCTTGAGGATATCACTGAAGAGCAGCGACTGCAGAAAATGGAAACAAAACAGTCAGAAGAAGAATCTTTCATTGCTTTGCCCATCCACCTTCTCTTAGTGATTAGCAACAGTGGCTTCTGATAAAACAAGGAACCTCACTTCAAAGCCTGACCCTACCTCAAAAAAAATGTAAAAACCCCATTAATTCAATTGTAAAAACCCCATTAATTCAATTGAGTTACATCAAGCTTCTAATGCAAAAGCAAAGCTTCCACTGACCAACATGAGCAATCCCCAAACTAGAAACAGCTTCATGCACTATCCCCTAGGCCACGCTGCTGTCATGCAACCCACTAACAGTTCTGACCTCCTGGGGATCCTCTTTGAAAGTGCTGTCTGGCTGCCACCTCTGCTGTGGTGGGGCCACAGGCATGGTCTCGAAGAGGGAGTTCAGTGAGCCGTTGTCATATACATCCCCTGAGGGAACCATGTAGTTGTCTGGGGTAGCATCCAGCTTGCTAGTGCCTGGTGGAAGCATGGCTGGCTTGTGAGAAGTAGGGACACCTTCAAGACTTAAGCCATTCTTCTTCTGTGGCTCACAATATTCTTGGGTCATGGAAACATTTTCAGACAAGAGCTTCATGAGATGGGCTGAGCCATCGAAGGATGCGATCTCTGGGTCGTACTCCATTCCATGGCAGTGCCTGGTGGAGAAATGGTCCCATCTCAAACCAGGGCAGAGGGTGGACAAACCCGGCAAGTTGTCACAGCAAGAAACAACTGCCTTGATACACAGCTGGGAAGCAAACTGCACAGTCTAGCTTCCAGGTGACCTTGAGTCAGCTGTGTACATCTCCTGCTTGATATCGGAGATATGACAGGCCTGTGGGTGCAGGTCTCCACCCATGCACACACCCCTCAGTGCAATCAGCAGGAGCCAGAGGAGCTCAGCAGATAAGGGATGATCACACGGAATCAGAGAATATAGTTTAGACATAGTTTGGGGCTGCAGATCCAGGGCCTAACTCCAGCTTTTCTTTATTTAGGTTATTAAACACTCAGAGCACCAGGGAAAGATAAAAAAAGATAACTGATGCGTGGCATTTTAATCTTTGTCTTTTTAGGGGTCATTGACATATTTCTCTGAAAACTGTTTTTTTTTTAATTTCTTTTTTTTAAGCGAACCTGATTCTTGCACATATTCACACAACTCTAGGAGCTCAGGTTTGACAAAACTCTCAAGAATCATGAGATCAGTGAAAAACTGAGAAGACTGCAATGCTAGAAGTGAGGTGCATGGCCCAAATTTCACAGCAGGAGCAGGAGACTAAGTATAGGGGCTATCAAGTGATAAAGACATGAACAAAAATGCATTCCTTTCGCACAAGTAACAATCTCTTTGTGCAGCATCCTATAGATGGGTATTTCTGCAGCAGTGACTCTGCAGTCCTGGTGGCTCTGCAGCCATAGCTTAGCTAGAAAGAGGTGGTTTATTGCTCCTATTACCATGCTTAGACAACAAACCAATCTCCACATTAGCAATCCACACACCTCTTGGCAGCATGAACGGGCCCCAAGGGAAGTAAAGCTGAACCAGTAGCTCCCACCCACTCTGCTTCAAGAGCTTCACCTTCAGGGATCTGCTGAAACCTCTGTGGTTCTCACATCATCAGTAAGTTTACCAGTGCTCAGAGAACCACTGTATGTCCTCAGAACATAACTTGTCTCCTCCATTCTGGGCTCAGGAAGTGAAAAAATGAACACACCTTCTCTAGATGCTTAGCAGGGAATTTGATTCCCTTCTGGACAGATTCAAGATTTCAGAACTGCTTGTTTGCTGCTAATCCATTTGTGGAACAGTTCTCAGCTGACCAGTGACAACCCCACTAGAGGCAAAGGAGTGCTGCTCATTTGGGACAGTTAGGTGGATGATATTCAGCTTCTCCAAGAATTCAGTTCTACTGCCTTTGTCAATAAAACACATATCACCCCTTGAAATACTATCCAGAATGCTGCGGCATTTCAGAGAGGCGAAAACAGCTTAGCTCGGCTTACTTATGAAGAAGGAATGAGGTATCATTCAAGAGGCTTATTCTGTCAAGTAGTTAAAAACAGACAATCAGAAAAGGCTGCCAAAGTACATAGCATCCAGGAAGAGGATAGTCCCCAGGAAGGGGAACTGGACTCATAGTGTCAAATAAGCCATTAATTTCATAGTTAATTATCTGAAAACCTCAAAGGACAAATGGGAGTCACTGGAAGAGAATCTTGGGAGACTGCAGTCAGTTGGAACACAAACCCTCACCAGCCTAGTGAACGAAAAGCGACTTGGTCATTCCCTTCTCAATGCCAATGCTTAATCCTTTTCCTCTTTCCCAGTGTTACAAAATGGAAAATAAAAACAAATCCTTCAGCTTCTGTAAATCACTGCAACTCTTCTGAACACAGATACACAGATCCTCAGTTGTGTAAATGGGTGTAGCTCAATTTATACCTGCTTGGGATCTGGCCTAAAGAATTTTAATATATGTCTGAGGGTTAATAACCTCCACTGTTGTCTGTTGTTGGTAATAACATTGTGCTTTGATGTCTATTTTATGCAAGCTAAGAGACCCATCATGCATGCAAGCAGCTGCAGGAGAATTAGACAGCTACAGAGAGCAAAAAATGAAGCTAACCTCTTTCCTAGTTCATTGCGTCCCATCATTCCAGATGGAAGAATCCTCTTTTCCTTTGGGACCTAGAACAAGGCAGAAAAAAGGGCTTGTTTATTGTCATATTTTATCTGTGGAAAAAAAGAGGCAAAATTAGCCTTGTCTGTGTGGCAAATGACATCTCACAGATAAAATACTGGGTGAGTAATGAACACCAGCTGAGGACATAGGAAACCTGGGCTCTGCCATAGATTCCCCAGGTAGCCTTTGGCAAGCCTCACCAGCACTTTCTGGGAAAGATTTTCCAAAGCACCCAGATGAACAGGGAACATCAGACCTATTAGTTTCCATTAGTGCTATATCCTGTCTGTGTTTCATGAAGCCCCTTCTGACAGCAGCGCTGGAAAAAACAGAGCTGCTTCAGTCTACAAGCTCTGTGCCTCTTAAAACACTCCAGTCTTGGTAAAAAGAAGAACCAGCCCGAGATTCAGGACACTTGGCTTCAGTTTTCCATGCTGTCCTGGTTTCCCTCTATGGTATGAGGCTCTTTTGTGCCTCAGTTTACCATCACTGCATTAGGGTTAAGAGCAGCACTCTAAGCCTGGAGGTGTTACTAGGATCACCTGTTCAAGAACAATGTGAAGGGCTCAGGAGGTGGCTCAGTCAGTACATGTCGTACCTCCACGCTTCTCCTCCAGGACAAACTCCCCCAACACACCCAGCCACAACAGGAACCTACCATGTAGTAGTCATAAAGTAGGCTCAGGGCAGCCACGCTGTCATCATCTCCGTTCACCCTCATCATAGCCTTGGTGGCTGCAGTCAGGGGGTTCTCTAGGTAGGTTTTCCAGGCTTCATCTTCACTGGTGTAAGAAAATTTCTGGAAGTTCATGGTATCATTCTTCATCAGACGCACAGATCTAAAACTGAGCCAGACAGAGAAAGCAGGGGATGAAGGAAACTAATTTTCCACAATAATTTCCATGCTACCCTTCTGAACACGTGAAGGGCATCCCCAAGGCACTGCTGGAATGGAGACGGGCTACTGTCCAGGTCCTTGACTTTCAGCCTCTTTGGGACCACTAATTTTTTTGTCCCTAATTCTTCTGCCTTTAGCTATGTACTGAATTAGGCCAATGCCTCCCTGGATAGGGCTATTCAGAGAGGCAGATGTATCTCTGCTTCCCTCCTCCATCTCAAAGGATACAACACACCAGAGCATCATCCACAACTGTTGCCTCCTCAGCAAGTGCCCACTGCCAGCCAGCCAGGTCACGCGCTGAGTGGCAAGGTGGCATGAGGGTCAGTACCTCAAATGCAACAGGATAATGGAAACTTTTCAAAGTTATTATTTGAATTTTGAGCTAAAAGCCAGAGCAGACCACAAATATAAATGATCATTTGCTATTTAGAGAACCTGACCTACCCAGATAAAACCAAACCCCTATCATTTCTTTTTAAATTTAGTTCCATAGGGTTTTTTTTCTCTCTCTCATTTTTTTTCAAACATTTGTACATAATTTTACTTAGAGGGAAACAGACAGGCAGATCAGAACACCCTCCCTTCCACTAAAAAAATACCTGACAGAGGTGAGGCTCATGGGACTACGTGTGCTGAGAAGCAGCATACCAAAATAACGCCCTGCCTGTTCTCTCCCTGATACTTTCTTCATGTCTTTCCATCTTATGTTAATAAACTGTCAGACACATAATTACCCAAACATTGGTCATCTTTCTTTTCCTCTAGCAAATCATACTAGCAACCAACACAGAAGTTCCTCTGCTCATTCCCTGTGTGCTCTGTGCTGGTTCACCCTGCTCCAAAGAGAGGATGAATCAGTGGCCACACTTCTGTCGTGTCCTTCAGCCACAGGTATAAGGTGTCACCACAACTGCTCGTACTATTCATCATAAAAAACAAGCTTCGTGGACAAAAACAGGTTTTTCACAAAATGGAAACCTCCTGGAAGTGCAGTGAAAAAGGTTTAAAAGTGAAAAGGATTTAAAAAAGAATTAGTAAGATTTTCTTAAATATCCACCGTTGCCAAGAACAGAATATTTTCAATAGCTGAGTTATTTATGGAAAATAAATTGTATAGGAATTGTACTGGAATTTAGGTAACAGCTGCTTCATCTTAGTGGCACTGTTGTAGGGGGAAAGATGCTTTCTTTGTGGTGCAAGTAACTGCTGCTCCATACTATTGGATGGTAAGCTATTCTCCGTATGTTTGTAATGAGTTCTGGGCTAGACAAATTTCTCTTGAAAGGAACCTGGCATCTCCGAAACGCTCGATTACTGCTAACCATGAGAGGCACTGCCACCCCATTTGGTCTGAACTGCCCACACTGACAGAGTGAGGCCTTCAGAGCCAGGTGCTCAGCAGATGCTCCTGGGATGGAAATGAAGGGAGTAAAAGCACTTGAGGGTGGAACCTGCACAGGGTTATGGATGCTGGTCCATCCTCCCTGGAAGCCCAACTGTGGAAAGCTGAGACAGTTTCACTCCTCTGTGTGTGCACCAGTCTCTCACTGACATGTTTCCAGCAGGAATATGCATCTAAACTGCACACCAGCAGTTTTGTTGGAGATGCTCCCGGCTCAGGCTCGAGAGCTCTCCCTGACCAAGCACAGTGGTAGCCCTATAATGGTACGTGATCTGTCCCAGAGCAGCACCAGTGAGGCCACCAAGGGCCGCCTCTGCTGCTCTTGTCACCTTTTCATTAAGCAACACGCTGCTTCCGTGCAGAGCCCCTCCACATCTGCCCAGGACAGAGGCTGGAAACTGCTCTCTGCTTGTGGCCTGAGGCACCTAATTCCTGAGGCTTGAGTGGAGCCTGGAGCCTGGAGTTCAGTCCCCGCTGGAGGTCAGAATATACAGTAGCTCCTTCCACATTAACTGTTCTGGCCAATGCCAGCTCCCATCCTGTGCTGGTGTAACGGAGACGCTGAGCTTGCCCCTCTTCTGCCTGACACGCTGGGATGATGCACTAACACTAGTTTCACCCTGCGCGTGAAACTTCACCAGCTGTTTTGTGAGTTTCGTTGTCTTCTGCATTTCTCACGCAGCCCTCCCTCCCCATCAGTGCCGCTGCTCTCCAAGGCGAGCAATCGGCATGACTCAGATTTCACTGCTGTCGACTTGGCGATGGGCTGTTCAGTCCTGTCTGGACAGGAATCCTCACCCATTCTCAATCCGATCTTCTCAAGGAAGAATAGGCAGCAACACAGCTTGCTCTCAGGGTGAGACTCGGCTCCTATCGCTTGTAATCAACATAGATAAACACGTCAGGGTAGGATGTAGCAACAAAGCGTTCAGGAGCTTTAAAAAGCAGATATTATAATAAAAAAAATGCTTTGGAGCTTTCTCTCCCTCACCCCAGCCCTCAACCAAGGCAGTCCTCACCGTGTTTGAGGGAAGTCACTCCACGCAGCTCACAGTTCTGCCTCCCTGCTTCGCCCCTCTGACATGGCACACCACCGCCAGGCGCTAGCTGCTGATGCACTAGCATTTTATCACCTTGTCTGCAGTCTCGAGGCAGAGACAAGATGGGGGGACCCCTTGAGATCTCAGCCACTTGCAGCTGTGTCCAGTTTACAAAGTGCAATTTTGAAAAGTGCCCTAGGAGCCTGTGTCTCATTTTCCCACGTGGCTCCTGGCTTCCCTGGGTAGCGCTGGCTGTGCTGTTTGCAGACATCATCACCTCGACTTTGCCTGCCTCATGCCTCTCCTTGGAGATACTGTCCTCGCAGCAGAGGTGGCACAACAGAAAACCTGCCCCACCTTCAACCTGGCATATTAAAGCAAAGTCACCTTCCTGAAGTAACAAGCCGTTCTCTGAACTGCAGAGACCTAAAAGGTGGGCACACGTTGCCTTATGCTATTCCTGTTAGGGAGCAACAACCCCTAGCAGAAAGGAGGGACACGCCGATTCGGACAGCAGCATTTTAGGCTACTCAAGCAAATTCACTGAAGGTAACAGTCAGTAGCCTATAGGGCTTAGAAACCGCAAAGTCCTTGAAAGTCTGTGGCTCTGTGCTCCTCCGGCACTCCGGGAGCTGCACTCGTCCCACTGAACCAGCAGTGATTTACCCAGCTGAGGAGTTGGACAGAGGTGACATTTTGGGGATGTCACCTTCATACTATCTTACTTCTTTTCCAGAGTTCATATGATCCCTGATAGTCTCTGAAACGTGTTTGAGGGAAGCCAGACAAATCACTCAGCTAAAACTCTGCAGCTGGGAGAGCTCTGCAGAGGAGACATAAGGCAGATCTCATTCCACCTCACCTTCCCGGAGCAGTGTGCACTGCTCTGACCCTCTTCCAGAGGGTCAACAAGGCTAACTAATATCTGAAGAGAGTGATTTGAGGAGATAAACAGATACAATAACCCATTTAGAGGCACCTTTCTGACAACAGAAGCGTTTCGGTCGGTGCAGCTCCAGCACACCGTCCTGTCAGTTTGCCTCTACCACCCCATTTCCAACTGGGCATTAGCAACCTCTGTAAAGTGGAGGGAAAGGGATATCCAAATCCCAATCCAAACACGTATGAACTTTACTTTCATCACCCCCTGCGATGCCTTTTCCACATGACTATTCCCTGTTTGCCAACTGCAAACTGCCTGCTCTCTGTACAGCAAAACAAACTTTCCTTTTACAGGCAGCTGCCTTGGTGCGGTGGCTCAGACAAAGCGAGGATCAGCTACTGAAACGCAAACACGTGGGACCAGCGGCCTCTCTTCTCGTGCGCAGCCTCACCCGCTGGAGCCGCGGGGTCAGGTGCCAAGCAGTGCTTGAGTTTGGAAGGGAGAAGTCTATTTGTTTCTAAACAGCTCAGAATTTGACACAAGGTGGTACCAGCCCCTTTCCCCACTCCATCCCACCCAGTCTCTGTTTCTCCTATTTATCTGCCAATTCTACCATAACAGTGGCCTCCTGATTATGAATAAACACTCAGGGCTATGCTGAAACAGGAGAATATGCCCAAAGGGTCTAGGTGGGGAGATCAGCCAAGCAGGAAAGAAACACTTGTATTCCTCCTGCCTTTTGTTGGGTTTCAGTGGGTGGTTTTGAGGGCCTTTAAGCTCTGTGTTGTTCCTCTTTGTTCTCTCCCCTATTACTGAATAGGTCTGCGACCTAAATATTAGCCATGCCAGCGGCTGATGGCTACAGAGTCACATCACGTTGTCAGAGGCACAGGGAACCCATGGCAACCTGCAGCAGGAATGCAAAGGCGCAGAACAGAGACCCCTCGGGACTCCAGAGATACCCCGGACAATTCACACAGGGGCTTTCGTTAGCTCTGGTTTCATGCATTGCACTCACGTTCCTGTCAAAATAAACCTGATGTTCCCCCAGAGCCTCTTATCAGTAATATGGGACAGGATCAACACACAAGACAGCAGGACAAATAAAGAGCAGTGTTTACCATGACTGCTTTACGGGGCAGAGATTTTAGCCAGTAAACCAGACTCCCCAGCAAAGGAAGAACAGCATCCCACCCTGTGGCCTAATTAACCAAATACAAGACTCTGAGCTAAATTCAGATTTTACCCCATCTCTGCAATATATGAACACATCCGGAGACAATGTGACAGTACAACCATCAGCAAGCACACACTCCCAGGCCCATCCGCGGGGTCAGGCAAAAACCCAGACACAGGCAGAACCAGGAAAAAAGTCACAGAAAGAAACATGTAACAAACACACAAAAAATGTTGCCTAGATGCCAAGCACAGGTACAGTGTGGATTTACAGGTGCTAAGGCCTAGGAGACTGCTGATCTCCTGGATCTTGACCAGAAATATTTTCCCTCGCAGCTGGATAAAAACATGGCCTGTGTCATGCGACATCTTTAGGAGCATTTCACCACCATGACCAGCTTCAGCATTGTGCAACACGTTAACCCGGCGCAAGAGCTAGACATTTCCTAGCCATCCCTCCGCTCCATTTCCCCCCAAAGACAGTGCACAGTTCTCTCTCGCCTGGAAAGAAATGGCCCGTGTGGCACGTACACGAGCCAGGCCAGCCCCGTGGCGCTTGGCAGAGGTCCCGCACAGACGGGACACGACAGGGGCAGATACCTGCACTTTGTAAGCGCAGAGCAGAAATGTGCGGCGGCTGGGATGGAAAGAAAAGGGGCCCTCGTGAGCACATGCGTGGAACGGCTGCTCTTTCCCGGGAACCGGATCCTGCACAAGGGTGCTGATCCAGGCCAGTGGTGCTCAGCAGCACCCAGAAGAGGGCTTAGCTGTGCAGCTGGCTCTGGTCACGCAGCGGGGAACGTGTGGTGCATCTCCCAGGCGGGACAGAGCGGGGTGGGGAGGGAGCGATGCCCGTTGTGCTGACGCTCACGGAGACAGACCCCTGCCAGCTCCCTGACATTAAAACAACTGGTCTAAGGCTGCTCAGTGAAGATGTGAGAGCAGGACCGGACCAGAACCCCTGCTATAGCTCGCTAGCAGAGGTCTGGTCCCCGCCTTTCTAGCCTGAAGGGCTCCATGAGACAATTCTGCAGTGAGTGATGCTGGGGGGTCACCAGCTGGTGTTGTGTTTTACCTGATAACATCATCCTTGATGTATCCATCCATGTGACCATGGTATTTCATGAATGATTCTAGTTTTAGTGCCTTTTCTTGCCTACTATAGTATATTACAACAAGAAATTAGTTTGCAGTTCAGGAAATAGAGCTTTTCTTGTTTGTTTGTTTGTTTTTTCTTTCCCCTCCTCCCAGAAGCAGTTGTGATGCTTCAGTTTTGAGGTGTCCTGAGTTTCAGGGTGATTCACCTTCAAAAGCAGAGCATTAAAAAATAGGCCCCTATCAGTATTTCTAATCGAGCATCTGCTATCTCTTGGCACGTGTGAAATTATGATCTAAACTTCTGCTCTCTCATTCTCATTTTCACTCTGTGGAGAGATAAAGACACTTTATGTATACATATTCATGAACACAAACCTTCATCCTCTCCAAGACTTAACACACATGCACAAACTGTATCGACGCTCCAAGTCTTGTAAGTGCCATGAGAAAGATTACACAGGATGAAACTAACTTCAGATCTCTGAGATTTGAGAGTTTAGCTGCTTTTTGTTATCTTTGTTTTGAGTGCAAATATATGATTTTTTCCAACTTCCACATCCAATAACCTAGCTATTTGCTATTTTATTTTTTAATTCTCATCTATTCATTTGACTCAAAGAGCTATGGCTTTAAGAAGAAAACTACAACCCAGTTTTATAAGACTTGTGATGAGAAAGACTTCCCTTATCACAAACCATCAGAGGATCCTGTGATAACGCACTAAACAATGGGACTATCTCTAGAGTTCAATATCTGTGTGTGAACCTCAGCACTCATTTAAGAAATCAGTAAGAACAGAGACTCACATTAACCTCACCTAACATTCGATATTTCAGTAAGTGTTGAATCTCAGGCTTCCTACGTGCTGCTGAGAGCCAATGGGACAGTTTGACCCACCCATTTTAGCACGAGATGAAAGACTTTCTGGATGTGCTTATCTCTTCCTCTTGCTGCAGAGGAAATTCAGACAACCAACAAAGCCGACACTTGGGTTTTAGCTTGCTAAATGTGGGTGAGATCAATCCTAAGGCGAATTGCCCAAGAGGATACAGGAAGCACATGGCAGGACGCTCAACACAAGCCTCACGCACTGGAGCTTGTTCTCCTGCTCTTTCAGATTACCCTTGTCCAACGTCTGGAAGCTGCTGTACCTGCTTCAGCCGCAGAGCGATCTGTATGCAGACCTGGCAAGAGACAGATTGGTTGGCTCTATCTGTCTTTTCCCCCTCTACTTCTACCTTTCTTTTCCGTCTGAATCTTTCCCTTTCCAGCATCTCCCACACTCCTCCCATCCTTCTGCTTGCACTCCTCTCCTGTTTTCCTCTTTCATCCCACTCTGGAGGGACTTTTCAAGCTGGAAAGATCTCCCATAACATCTCAGCTTGGCTGGAAAGATCTCCAATAACATGCTTGGCTTCAAGAGTATCCTCTAAACATGGATTCCCCAAGACCAGGAAAACCTCTTATTTTGCTATTTAATCCAAAAATTCACAATGATGTCTTCCCAATAATGTATTTGCCAAACAAACTTGACTCATCCCATTGTAGATTTAATCCTACTAAACAACCCATTTCTTGGCAACAGGCTTCATAGCCCAGATGGCAAAGACAGAGCAAAGAAAAGAAACAAAAACTTGACATAGGCAGCTGGCTGGCACCCAGGAGCCGAGTCTCTCGGTAAGTGTCGTCTATTCTTTCCTCTGAACACTTCTGGTTACGACTGCTTTGGGAAAAAGGACTACTTTTGGTTCAGAAATTGTACAGTGTCTAGCACCCAACTACCCTCACCCACAACCACAGCTACTAGCCAGAACAATCCAACACCTAAAGGAGCAACAACAAACAAACCATCAGTTTTTCTTAACTTCTGAGCCTTTGAAACTTGTGTGTTAGCAACAGAGTTTTAGACAGAATACAATCATACTCTAAGTGAATTGCTCTGATTAATGCATGTTTTAGCTGCTGACTTTGTCATTCTTGAGCACAGATTATATGAGGACCCAAGGCTCCAGTCTTCCCTGCCAATCAAGAGAGCTGAAGCGCTTACAGGTGCAATGTAAGCACAAGTGTGTTTTTGGACGAACACTTTACAATGATCAACAATTCAAACGCTAGACTGAACAAAGTAGGAGTAGATCCTCTATCAGTGTAATTGTCTTTATACTACAGACTTCACTGAAATTACGCCAATGTACCAATCGGTTGAAAATGTGACCCAAAGCACCAAAGCTGAGATACTATGTAAATGTTGATTTATCTGTGCTTTGAGTCTAGAGTTTACTCAGAGAGCTTTTATTCCTTTGTTGTGAATTGCATAGCACTTACATGGTTGTTGTTTCTTTAATTTACAAATCTCTCTTTCTCTTTACATAACTTAAAAAAAATAAAACCCACGTCTCCCTTGAAAGTGTACCTTGTTTCAGTATGGTTAGCCCTTGTGTGCTTTTCTGCCAGGATTTTATAAAAGGGCTTTAACTTTTCATTCACCAGGAGCATAACTCAAGTTTTAATAACACACCTTATGCATGACAAAAATTTGCTTCTGGCGATCATGGTTTCGACCACAAAACCACAATTGGGAGTAACTCTTGGTTAACTCTTTCAAGCCCACGCTTTGCAAAGTTAGACATAAGTTCAATATAGAAGGCTATGGAAACTATCAGTTAGAATATTTTAAAATAGATGAAACATCTCATTCTCTCATGCCACACTAGTCTTTTTCCCAAGTCCTGTCAGTGAAATTAAAGTGGCAAAGGCGAAAAAAGAGAGGCAAGTCCTTCCTGTCATTTTGGGCCACAGCATCAGCACATGTGGGTATCACAGCTCCCTGGAAATCAGCTACGTCTGAGCACACGTGAACAGCCCGGATCACCCTCCCTGTGCCCGCACCCAGCTTGCCACGGGCAGCGGTTGTTCGAGGGAGGCATGGCTGTGGGAGAGACACGAGCACTGCTGCCCTTCTCAGAGCCTCGAAATACCGGTCTCCTCTCCTGCCACTGATGTCTAAGGGGCTACACCCTGTACGGCTGTGGCCCAGGTGATTACGCAGAGGCGAACAGCTACTGCAACAGACCCATTGCTCAGATGTTGCTTTTGCAACTCTTCACCAGGTTCCTCCTCCCCAGCGACACCTTTCCCCTCACCAGGACAGTGGACTCCAAAGCTGTCTGACCATTTCAGCTGTGCCTTTGGTACCACGAAGTTCCCAGCTCCCTTATCTCCTATCACTGCTCCCTGCTCAGCCCCTGGGGAGCTTTTCAGGTGAGGTGCTCCAGCCCCACTATGCTCTTAAATGGCTTCTTTCTAGTAGAGCTGGCAATTACTGCCTGCCCCTGCCCCTCTGACAAGGCATCAGCACACTGAATCTGCACCACCCAACTGTCTGGTCTCTTGAGATAAATTTTTTGTCAGATGTGGAGTAGTGAACTAAAGTCAAAGTTTCACAGAGATCTGCAAAAGCGTCCTCCAGTTTGATCTACTGGAGAACATTTGCTGTTCAAAAAGACTCCATTGACTGCCTAGAGCCTTTTACCTACGGAGGTAACCAAACAAAGCTGCAAAGATCTCTGCTAAGATTGAGAGGAGATAGCAACCTCTGCAGTTTTATCAGTCTTTGGAGTTGAGATCTGAATCACAAAAGAGATGCTACTCCCATCAATTCCCTCCTTCTCATGTGAAAGGCACAGGGGTTAACAGCCCGTTAGAAAGAGAAGAGTCAAGCAACCATGTAATTCATCAGGTAACATAATGCCCCAGTCCATAATTAGTAATACATCAATCTAATTCTGCAATACACTGTGTACACACACAAACACTCTTTAGCATTTTGAGAGTAAACCACATGGCCTGACTTTAAGTTTTATATATCTATATCTATCTATAAAATCCATAAATTACCCCAAAAGTTCAAAAAGCAAAAATGTAAGATACTGATTGTTAACTGATCCAAGCATACGGATCCCAGTGTTTATATACAATAATAATTTGTGCTGCACCTCTTCAGGGCTCTTAATTATTAACAGATAGCTATCAACACGCCTGTCAAGGTTGTAAGCACATGTATGTATGTGCTTCCCTGTTTAAATACACCTTCTGAAGCACTATATACACACACAGATGTATGTATGAACATGTATTTCTAGATATATTTTATTATATGCCTATGTATTTCACACATGGCTAGATATATCTAGATAGCTTTCTAAGACTGGATTGACAGAAGAATTCAATGTTTTTCTATATGACTGTTCAAAATCCCTCCAGCCTTTACTACGTAATATCAAACTGTTGTAGATAACTAATTTTGGTAACAATGCCACCCTAACATTCCTTCTTTGCTTTTCTTCCAGAGGTGTGAGGTATAGCATGCTACGCGAATGCATAGCTGTCAGTATCCAGAGTCCAAAACATTTTGGAGGTCCCCAGATTAGAAGCAAGAGTTATTTAGGATGAATAAAATGTTAAATAGTTGTTTTTCTGTTAAATAATCAAAATAAGTGACTTCCCATCAATTATAATTTCTTGATAGAATCACAGTCTGAATGCATTTGCTTAGAAAAAAATAGAAATTCATCCAAAACTAGTAAATACTTTGGAAGATAATTTCTTAAAAAAAAAATACAGAATCACTGTAGCATAAGTTAGATTTTTGTTGGATAGAGGCAAAAAAGGTTTGCCTTGAGATGGAAACTTAATGTGTCAAACTTTATTCTGGGGGAAAAAAATTAGGATCGTGGTTTTAAAAACCTCTTGACAGCAACAATAAGAAAAGACTCCTCCGAAGACCAGCAACAGATTAGTGAGGAACATAAAGTCTGAAAAAATACTCCCATCCCATTCTTTTACTTCCACTTGTAAACAGCTGGACAGACAGATTAACCCAAGGAGTCCAATTCATTCAAATCCAAAGCACTTTAACAAGCTCAGAAGAAATAGTTAGCCTACATACAGAAAGGACTGGGTAAATAAATAAAAAAAAACCCCAAACTACTTACTCAAGTTCATTCGACATATTTCTCCTAGTTTCCAACTCTTTGCAGACGGAAAATTCTGATGACTTCTCTCTTCTAGTACCTGCTAAATACAGACATTGCCCGTGCAGTGTTTGATTTATGGCGAGGGTTTGCGCACAGGTATTTCGCTGACAGGTCGGCCGGGTCCGCGGCGCGGATTGGCTGCCGGCACAGGTGCCGTGGGACAGGTACACCCGAGCAGGTGCAGCCGTAACCCTGTGCGCGCCGGCCCGGCCCAGCCCGGGGAGCGCGAGGAGGGTGGGGAAGGAGGGAAAAGCCCTCGGGGAAGGAAAGAGATGTGATAAAGAAAGGAGTGGATTCAGTTATTCATCTGTGGGATAATTAGTTTCAGTTTGGTGGATGTATTTCGTGTACAGCAATGCCAAAGAGCTGTCATTTTTTGGAATCTGAGGGTTGATTTGTCCTTTGCTCTTTCTTTATAAATAAATACACAGATATAAATACATATATATATATAAAAGCATAAATTAAGAAAAAAAGTTCCAATTTCTTCTTTCTTTCCTTTTCTCATCTTCTCTTAGCTTCTCACTCTAGAAAGTCTGTGAAGTTTTATTATTTCTCCTCTTTAAAAAAAAATTAAAATATGTCTATGAGATGCTGAGACGTATCACACGCGCACACACACTGGCTCATGGGATCTTCCCATCGCACTAGGCATTTAAGGGAAACAGGTCTGTGCGATAACCCACACGTGTATCGTTCAAACACGCTGTCCTGCTTTCTGCTGCAGCTCAGCTAAGAGCGTTACTCCAGCTCGCACAGGAGGGAACGAGAAGCCCAGACATACGCTCTTTGGGAACCGGCTGCAGGAATACCACCCGGGCAATAACTCTGTAGCAACTCACCTGTAAACGGTGAAAAGATTTATGCAATAGAACAAAACTCATCATGGATTCAAGCACTCCCGTTGGATAGTTTCTGTCATTCGTGTTGCAATGCGAAGGCAAAGGATGGGCTCAGCGGGTGACTCATGTTGACTGGATTTGGAAGGCAGGAGAGGATTTTACAAGACAAGTTAGCACAAGCCTTAAAACAAAGGAAAAAAGAACTCTACTGCTCTTCTCTCCCCATCACTCTTTCACTCATTGGATCTGCCCCACTCAGCTGCCTGCATCAGCAGGTGAACACAAGAGAAGAACAAGCTTTTAAGTGTTCCTTTACATAGCAGTAAGTGTAGCTCTCCCAACTTGGTGGCAAATGAACATCCTAGCCCACTCAGGCAGGCATAAGGCATGTCTGTGCAGGTGGATGTGAACACAAAGCACATTAATTTGGGTACAACACCCTTCAGACATGTCTACGTGGCTTCTGGTCTAACACTGGCTCAGAGCATGGCCAATGCAGGAGCGCGGTGTACCTGCAGCAGCAGCTACGGAGCTGCGGGAAGGCTGAGCTCTGCCTGTCACTAGGCGGACCCAGCCCGCAGCCATCGCCCTCCATTCTGCTGTACAAACACCCGCTTGCCAGGCAGCTAGGGAATCAATAGACTCTGCTTTCGGGCAGCAAAGCAAGGGTCTGGAGCAATGCAAGCTCCACTGAGGTCACTGGAGAGCATCAGCTGCCAAGACCTTGTTCAGGAGAGCCAAGACCTTGTTCCGATTATGTCTCTAGATTCAAAAAACCTTGCCCAGAGTTGTGGTCCTCAGTATTTGTCCTCTACGCAGATACAGTGAGTGGCAGCAGCAGAGTATCACCCCAGAAAAGAGACCTAGCCGGAGAGTGCTTCCCTGCTTCTAGGTAGCCCAAATAGCAGCAACATCCCCTGAGAGGATTTCTAAGTTTCTTCTAACCTTTTGGAGAGACTTCCCAGATTCCAGCAATGAAAGGGAAGGAAAGGAAAACACAGACTGAGACAGACCTAAGCAGGGGAACGGCAGAAAACTGGATTCTGACCTAGCTAGAAAAATGCCTATGTCAAAGAAAAGAGGGAGAAATGTGTCTGGCAAAGCTGAGCAGCAACGTGCTTTGCCTTAGTGAAGGGGGCCTGGCCGGCCTCAGCATCAGGCACTGCCAAGCCAAATCCATCCCTGCACACAAACATTGTTCAGGTTTTCAGACTGTCTCTGAAACCACCAGATCGCCTTGTCTACTGGATCTTGAAGCTAGGCTCTGTAACCAGCATGCTGCCAATGAAGCTGGGAGCCTCGTGCCTGTCTTTGGGGACTTAACCCAACCCTCCTGGGCTTGCAGCTCTTTCCCCATGGCTCGGACAGAAGTGGGGGCAGCCAGTGCTGCCAGGCTGGGCTTATCAGGTTCTTGGTCTTGCTCACCAGCCACCAGTAAGGCTACGTGACCTGTTTTGCTTCAGCGTGGCCGGACACCCGCCGGCTGCGGCCAGACTGAGACCACCAGCACCCTGCCTCTTCCTTTCTCTCCTTGTCTTTTTTGTGCTAATATGTTTCATGGCGCCCAAGAGGCCTCCAGGGCTGGACGCCTAGACAATGCCTTTGACTGCAATTTCAGTCAAATTTTTTTAATTATTATTTTCTCAATTTTTTTTCACTTATACTCCACCCTCCAAGAGTATCTAGTGAGGGGGTGGGTTGAAGAAAGAGACCAAGAGATACATTCCCTATGCACAAAGCCCTCCCACTTCCCTTCCACTCCCCTGTTAAATATACCTTGGAACAAAAGCCCTTTATGATACTCTAAAAATAAAGCATGCAGCAGTCAAGATAAACTGCAAAGTTTAAAAGAGAAGGCCAAATTTTGCTCACAATTACACCCTCTCTAAGGCAACAGAGCTGCATTTGTGTTTGGATTGCTAAATCCTCTTTAAACACCCAGGGACAGATCGTGATTACCTGCATTTTGTTAGTGAGAGATGAGCAGCTCCGTGACTGAGGACAACATCACCCTTCGGGTCCCCAGCATTCGCCTGCAGGCGCCACGGCTGGGTCCGCATCTGGAGGAGCTGCCGAGGTGCAGGGTGGCTCATGCCACCCTCAGGTTCCTGCTTCTCTCTCTGCCACTGATTTGTGGTGTCACCTTGCACAAGTCATTTTACGCTCCCCATTCCCAGTCTGGCATCTTTTCCATATAATCTGTAAGTAACTTCAAAGCAAGAGCCCTTATCCCTTTAGGATACACAGCTTTTCCCGCTTGCAGCTGTCAAACATCCTTCCCAATTGTCCTCCTGTGCCAGGAACTGCAGCTGTGCTTGACCAAAGGTTGTTAAAACACTCCAGCAATTATTCCAAGTAAGTAGAAGCAGCCTGAAGCAGGCTAAAGTGAGCTGTTTTCCAGCTGCAGCTGCCTCAGGTGTTTTTACAGCAAAAAGATGGGGTTTCCCATATAAGTTTTAGGAAACTTTAAGATCCAGACCAGACACTCTTACCTACAGAGACTCCCACTGCATTGAGCATTTTCCTCAGTAAGGGCGGAACAAAAAACTAAACTGGAACTTCTTTGGGCTGCATGTCATAGTCTGTAAGACTGTGCTTTCGTTCCGTCTCTACAACACATGGGACGATAGAGGCTACGAAAGCCTCTGTGATACTACTGTGATATTAGCGAGGAGGAAAAGGAAAAAACAAGTGCAGGATTTGGCCTTCTGAAGAGAGAGAGACAGAGAGAAGATCCCTTATTGACCCTTTCCCAAGAGCTGTTTTCCAGTTACGTGAGCAGCTCTATCTGCAGGGTATCTGGGAAGCAGGCTGGCTCTGCTGGATCCTTGCACCACTAAACAATACGACCCAATACTTAAATGTCTTTTTAATAGAGTGAGGGCAGTTTGTTATTATCTGTTGTAGCCCACGGGGCTATAGGAAAATTCCTGTTGTCTTTAGCTAGTTTTACCAGTTTTTACACTGTAACAGGTTTGGGTTGCAAACAACTGACCCAACTAACAGTCTTCAGGGCAGTCACCTTCAATTTAAATAAACAAACATGACCCACCATCTCAGCCAACTTCTCTCTGTGGAAGAAGCCTCACTTCTCCTCACTTTTAAAGGGACCTGAGTCCTTGGAAAAGGCACTGCTGGGCAGCTGTGAGGACTGAGGTCCTACAAAGCCAGGACAGCTGAGGCCAAGTCCCTCCACACTGGGAATGCTCCCTCCTCTCTTTCCGACCTGAGCTTGTCCTCTGCTCTCACTTGGGAGCTGGCTGTCAGGGCATGTGTTTAGCTGACCTCTGACAATCCAAGTGTAGCTAGAAGAAACCCACCAAAGGAAATGCAGTTAGTATCTAGAGGGAGGGAGCTGGCTGGAGACATAGTAGGGAGTAAGTTCTCCATTTCAACCTGTTAAGCCGAAGTTGCTACCCTGGGCCAGGTTTCTGTGACATTCAGCTACAAATGTGTAGGAAGGAATCGGGGGAAGGTTTCTGTGGCTCACAGAGGTAAACTGGGTCTCAAAACTGGATTCTTTTTTAAGAGAGGTTTCAAATTGGCTCCAGGTAAACTTTGCCTTCCAGTCCCAGCACCCGACAGTGAGAACATGCTACAGCTCTTATCCATACCTGATTCACAGGACTTCTCTCCGAACACCTGACTGTCTCACATATGCAACTCAAAGCACAAAAGCACATTTCCTCCTGCAAAACAAGTAGCTGAACCATCATCCCAGCAATCAGCACCCCAAGAAGAGAAGTGCTGTGGGTAACAGCAGCAGTGCTAGGACAGGCTCAGGGCTGGGCCTGTAGTTATTGCAGTGCTCTGATTTCTCAGCTAGAGAAACTTATTTTTAAATATCAAAAAAGTTATTTAAATGGATGAGATGCAAAATATCAGGTTTTGCTCCCAACCATTCCCCCACTGCTGCAGTGTGATTAAAGCTGCATCCCTTCAGCAAGTTATCTGATGTCAGTCAGTGATGCTATAGCAGGGATGAGCTTAGTTTCAGATACCTCAGTTGACTCCATTCATCATTTATCAGCTCTTCATGAACAGAGATATGGAAATGCCACCAGCAGAGCGGTCCCAAACTGCTCAGAATAAATTATCTTTATCAGCCAGTGGGTTAGATCTCAGAAGCAGAGATAGGGCTTAGATTCAGACACCTCCTGGAGCAGGAAGAGTGCTTGGATCCTGGTGTCTGCTTGGTTCATGCAGTTGCAGAGGTGCCATCTCTGATTTGAATCTGAAGAGCACAGAAATGAGATTCCATTCAGTAAATCTCTAATTAGCAAATAAAAAACCATGAATGAATAGTCCTGAAAAGCCTGGTGGACTATAATTAATCTGCTCAGGGAGCCCTGAAAGACATCTTTACGTGACAATGTGACAATTTAGTGTCTGTAGCTAATTAGAAAAGCTCAGACCAGAGATATGTATCTGTGCGCAACATCTGCAGCTCTTAGCATCTCAGGGTTGCCAGCCTTCACGGTTTCATCACAGATCTGCTGATACTTGCTGTTATTGTCAGTTTATTTATTTGCACCTTTTACAGCCTGATTTCTTGTAATCGCATGATCACGTGAAAGCTTTCACTAAATACAAATCTCTAGTGAGCATGACTGTCATAAAAAAAGCCTCATAATACAATCCCTATAGACTCAGGAATGAAGAGATAGAAATGAAAATAACCCTCATCCTCCCCTCTTCTCCACTAAAGCAAAGCAATTTTAAAGCCAATCCTACCGGCTTCTGTTTTCTAAGCCAGTCCTGTGTTTGCCAGGACCACAGCTCATGACATTTTACTGCTGAGGCTTGTCAGTAATGGAATCAAAGCACTGTGCAAATTTTACTTATTTCTCAATTCCATCCTATATCTATCATTAATCATCTTAATCAGTTATGAGATACTGGTAGAGGGGATGTTCTGGAACAGCCCGAATGAGCACTCAGCAGCAGCTGAGGTCCACCCACCCTGCCTTTCTTGGTCTTGGTTCTTTGGCAGGATCTGACTTTCTCACAGC
The DNA here is from genome assembly GCF_028389875.1 of Rhea pennata. Lineage (NCBI taxonomy): Eukaryota > Metazoa > Chordata > Aves > Rheiformes > Rheidae > Rhea > Rhea pennata. The sequence goes on from NC_084685.1 coordinate 5,894,567, forward strand.
ACATTGAGAAGACAGCTGTTGTACCTGATATTATTTATAGAGAAGAGGAAGAAGTTGGCTTTGTAATCTTGATTTGACTCTAAAATTGGGAGTTGGGAGTATGGTGCTTAGCTCCCAAGCCTGGTTTGGAGCCACCCTGTGCTCCCGAAGCATTCAAATGAAAAGGGAAACGTGGAGGGAGGAGAGAGTGAGCGAGGCTGGGCAGGGGTTTGGGACACCAACTGTGGGAACTGAATCTCATTTCCACTGAGAAAACTGGAAACCCCTGAGTCACGCAGCTATCGGCTCCCGGCTGATACTGCGCAGGTAATTTAGCACAAACTTCTGAACAACCTCTTGTGGGAGAAGCACTCGGTACTTACAGTTCTACTCTCAGCTATTTACAGGCCGGCAGGGATCTCCCTTTGAAAATCTCCAGCAAACAGGCCCAGTGCTGGCGCTGCTCCCTCCCCAAGGGCTCCAGCTTTGTCATGCTAACACACAGCCATCAAAGGGAAAAGAGAGCCCCCTCCCAAAATCTGCAGAGCCCACAGTGCTGCAGCAAAAGCAAAGCAAGGCTGGCAGTGCTGAGCCCTTGGCTGGAGAAAGGCGAAGCTCGCACGCCCAGACTTTACCTCTCAGTGCGAGCAAGCACAGCTCGGGGAGCTGCTACACAACACTGTCTTCTAGACTCCTTCCTCTAGCAGTGGGGCAGCTCTCTTCGCTTCCTAGCTGGCACCTGTCTATCATATTTGATACCAAATAAATACCCACTTAATTCTGACTCACTCTGCTTACTCGTATTGCCCACTTATGCTGGCTAGGCCATAATCCAATGTCTCTCTAAGGTGAAAAAATCTTTCCAGCTTAAACGAAACCTAAATTTAAATCCTATCAGTGCATTACCTTCTCAGATAACATATCTAACCAAACCTCAGAAAAACTTACTAGATCCTTTATAGATTGCCCAGCATCTAGGTCAAATGTATAAATCCACCAGCCTTCCTACTCAGCGAATCCAGCAAATAAATTTGTTTTCAGCCAACATATGTAAGGGCAGATGTCCTTTTTTTTAGGGCAGGTTGCTAATGGGGGATTAACAAGAAGTTCATTGCAAGGTACCACTTGTCCCGCAGAGTGGAAAATATCAAGCAGTTTTGCAACATTTAGAGAGATGCACCAAGAAGGGCTTGCTGACCCTTAAGGGCTTGGGGATTTTCCTTCCCCAAAGAAAATGCCTGCTGCAAGACATACATTCCTATTACAACACAAACCACTGCTTAATCTTTGTAAAAATAAATAAATAAATAAATACATAAAACCTTGTTTTACTTCAAGACCTGAGAATCAGTCATTCTTTTTAGCTGCACTTCCATATTTTCCTACAAACTTTATAGGGCACCCAAATATTGGCCAGTGAGGGCTAGGTAGGCTTGTTGAGAATGGCAAATACAGTTTACTTGCAAACCTTAGATGTCGGGTTCGAGCAGCGATGGCATTCATCATTGATATTCAGGAAGGATCTGTTGCCACAGCTTGCATCTAAAGCACTGAAACGGAAAGCAGGAGACCAAAGCGCTGTTCACTTCACACCAGCGTGCCTGAGCCTTGCTTCTCACAACCTTTGTGCCTGTTCCAGCCGGAGGCCTGTTTGGGCAGTCCCGCACTGTACTTGGATACATGCCATCCCTGGGGCTCTCATGGGATTCATAGTCATGACCTTACTTTAAGTAATTTTAGGTGAGTCTTGGAAAAATTTGCCTACCTTGGGTGTCTAGTCACCCACGCAAACCACTAGTGTAGATGTGACTTATAGCAATGCATTTTTACCCCAGTGTGAAACAAGATCAAACAAATCATACTGTACCAGCATAAGCCGTGTCTCTACTGGAGCTGGAACTGGTGGTACTTGTGGCCAAAATCCAAGTATAGATGAGTCTAAAAAAAAAAAAAAAAAAAAAAACAGAAAAAAGGAAGCTACAATTTCATCTTAACGACTTAACCTTGACAGTGAGTCCTTTACCTGTAGCTTTAGGATTAATCATTGCCAATGAAATCACTAACTGCTGCTCTGATTTTCAGCATAGAATTAAATCATTTTTGGATGAACTAGATAGATCCAATCTGGGTCACTCCTGGGAGGCGCCAGATTCAGAGGTCAGTGGAGAGGAAAAGTTGAGGATTCGGTTAAGACTGAAGGATGCCAGATGATGACAGAAATCCTAGTTACTGGGATTTAAATACATCTTCCCCCTGGCTGAATAAAACGTAAGGCTACCAAGACGTGAGGCTCCTGCCTTGCCTGTTCCCCTCTCTGCTTGGGTTCTCCCACTCGCAGGAGCTCCTGGCTGGCAGGGGCCAGCTTGCTCCTTGCCTCGGGTTCCTTGCTCCTAGGCCTGCACTGCCTTTTCATCCAGCTGGTAGAGAGGGGATAACCCCACTGGACCCCACCTCAAACAGGCTTTGGAAGGAGAGTGGTGGACTGTAGATGGGGAAAGGCAAGGCAGCCTAAGGCGTCCTCCTCACACCTGCATGCTTAACCCCGCTGCAAGGGAAGACATTTGGGGAATGCAGGTAGCTGTTTGGAGCCAACATTGAACCCTGAGTGGAGGCAAGAGCCAAACGGGACAGCGCAGGGCCACTGGGAACCTTTGCAAGGGACGTTTCTCTACAGCTTTACTTCCACATGAGGAAAACTGCCCTTTGCAGAGCCCTGCAGGTCAAACTGGCAGTGTGCAGACAAGGGCACTTGGAGAGTCTCCCCCTTGACACGAGCGTGACATTTGGCTGACATTTCTACAAAGCCTGTCCCTGCAATATCAGATGCTTCCTCTCTGTGATCTCCCATGTCCTAAAGACCTCAGGCAGCTCCCCTGGCTAGCATGAACCCAAATCGAATTCTGGCCATTTACTGCCTGAGGTCAAGTTGTAAAATGAACAATCCAAAACTGCCTCGAAAGGCAGATGAAATAGAGAATTAATTAGAGAAACCTTGAGTGACAGTTCTGAGTATGATGCTTTTAATAACTGCAGGGATGTTGAGAAGCAAACAAATTATATGATGAAAGTCTACCAGGCTGCAGAATCCAGATATGTAATAAGCAAGACTGGCACCAAGACTGAAGTTTTGCCCCCTGGGCTTGGCATTTTGTCTGATTGCCTTTCCAGATGAGAAGGCATCTGGAGCTTCCAGTCCTGTTGACTACTTGGCAGAAAGGTATTTCTCAACAACAACCTGAGGAATCATACTGGGAAGGTTGGAATTAGAAAGACAGGACTCACTAGCACTCAGGGAGCTACGGCTAGGTTTTCATCAAGGAAAGAGTGACTGAGGTTTCTCTCCTGCCTTTTCAGCTGAAAGTGGACATAAAACGTATGGAAATTTTAAACTTGCTTCATATTGTAAAAAGCCACCCATTTAAAGATGCTAGCTCTTCTCTTTGCAAATATACAGATAAACATGCTCCGCCAGCCGCAGGACTCCGGACTGCTCTCTGTCCGTCTGTGGCCTCTGATCCTATGGCATTGCCTGGCCAACAGTGTAATGGGTTTATCTTCCCAACTCTCTCATGAAGCTGGGACCTCTCTTTTCTCCAGGCAGATGGAAAGTGAGATATGCCCTGCACCACAGCAGAGTGCAGTGGTCCCTGTGAAAACAGCCACACAGACGGCACAGCATGGCCAGCACACCTGGACTTGCCAGTCCAAAGCCTGTTGTAGCAGGGCACGTGAACGAAGCTCTCCTACTTCCCACCTAAGCCTGTTCACACAGCCACAGATGCCCCTGTGGGGCCAGAGCACCCAAAGTGTCTGGTGCGGGGTCCTGCAAGAGTCCCTGCAGAGCCAGGGCCACGCGCTCGAGACTGTGGCAGCGAGAACGGGAGGGACACCCACTTCATGGCTTTGTGGAGCCTTGGCATGCAGTGAGGCTCCTTGGACCGCTTCCCTCCCTCCCACACTTTCTTCCACTTTGCTGTGACCCCCTTTCTGCCCTTAATCTCTCTGCCCACCTCTGCTCTCTCTGCCCACCTTCCAAAACAGCCTGAGCCACATTCTTCCCTTTGCCAGGACCTGCATGCTCCCACTGCCCCATCTGACACGTGCCAGGAACACCAACAGCCCTCCACTGACACAGCTACTCCCACCCCTCGTGGCTTGACCAATAGCTCTAATAAAACCTACTAATGGGGGTCCTTGATCACAAGAGGTTTACAGCCCTGTACGTCATCACAGCTTCCCCCAGAGCAGACCCTGCTGCTTGCCTGAAGGCAAACTCCCATACACGTACAGGCTGTCTAGCCCAGCATGGACTACCAATCCAGCTGCCGAGGAGCAAGGCATGCTGGAAACGTTTGCCCAGCCCTAGCCCACAGCTGCCCGAGAAAGGAGGCCACCAGCGCGTCTGCATGACACCTATAAGAACTTCCACTCACTCGCAGGCTGTTACACGTCCCAAGCAAGCCACACATAGTTATTTTCAATGGCAATTAAAGACCAGCTCTTGTTTCAAGGGCTGAACAAAAATTGCAGACAGAGCTGCCTGGACCTAGCAACCATTATGGCAACGAATGCACTGCACTGAGAGATCCTGACTCTCATCTCAGCTCCAAATTACCTTTAATTCTCCTAGCCTGAAACCCTGCAGGAATAACACGGGGAGCTTGTAGCCATTGCAGGGGCATTTGGGAGCACCACCTGTGTTAGGAATAATCAGCCCAGCAGGAAGAAAGTTTCTCTCAGCTGGTCTTGGAGCATTTACATTTTTGACCCTGTCTCAGCCTGATAATAGCACACTTTGTCAACCTTGCACAAAACCTCCCTGGGTTCTGCAACTGCTTTGTCCTGATTCCTGCATGGCCCTATTATGATTTTTCAAAAGACCTCCCATAAGGGTTAAATGACCCCACATTAGTGCTAATTTGGGGCTAACTTTCCCATTCAGCACATAACAAAGCAATTGGTGTTTACCCAAGTCCCATAAAGTGACAGGGACCACACACAACCTGACTGCACTCAGCCTGGACACGGATAAAACTCCTCCCCAGCCCTTTCGTAAGTATTGGCTTTTTTTAAGAGAGAGGGAGGAAAGAATAGGAAAGGCTAATGGATAACGAGTATCTTCCCTCAGTCTGTGCCCAAACTCCACAAGGCTGAACTGAGCTTCCTGGGCAAGCCGGGAGCAGCTCCGCTGCTGTCCCCAGCGAGACTCCGCAACGGGAAGGGAGAGCGGCAGGTCCTTTCCTTCCCCTGCGTGGCCTAATTGCAACCCACTGAGTCACAGACCCACAAAACACTTGGCTGCCTCATTCCTTAGCTGTTTTCCTTCTCCACAGGCTCCTTGTGAAGTGAATTTAACTCATATTAATTTGATGCCAATAAATCATCCTGCATAGCTAATAAAGTAAATGTCTCATTGACCCTGCGCCTGGGAAAGGAGAGGTTCGGCGGAGGAAAGCGCTGCACAGGCTGACCGCATGCCGACACCTGCGTGCCTATAGCCACCAAAGGAATCGCCAGTCTCGGCCCCGTCCCGTCCACCTCGCCACGATTAATGACCACGCAAAGTAGGGCAGGCTGAAAATAAGAACAAGCCATGACTGATGTTGCCAAGCACAGAGAGCACATCCTGGCGTCAGCACTGGAGCTTGACTGCAGATTTTACACCAGCTCTAGGCAGCTGCTTGCACTGCTGCGAGGCAACGATACCAAGCAACGCCAACCAAGGATTTATTTGGTGCATCTTTCCGTTTCATGCCAAGCTGATCTGCAGCACAGGAGGGCTTGTATTTTGTGATACAGTTGTCCCTTTCCCCTTGCAATTAAATAAGGTCAGGGGGAAAAAAACGAGAGAGAGAGAGAGAGAGAGAGAGGGAACACAAACATGTTGTTGGCCAAATGAGTAAACATTTCAGGCTCTTTTGCAATCATTAATGATAGTACAAGGGGTGTGTGAACTTCCTGCACATTGTACTGCAGTTCATTCTAAATTCACCAATGCAATTAGGGTGTCTTTTATGCAAGAGCTGAAATTCGCCTCGATTGATTTAACGAGTATAATTTCCTCTTTGGAACTGCTGGAAATTAATCATCACTTCTCCAAGCTGGAATCTGGAATTCACTCTGTCAGCACAACACATAGCTATAGTGGTGGCATCTAAAGAGAAATGCATGCTGACTACACTGTTGTTGATTTTGCTCAAGTATTTCCTATACTGAGAATGGGAAATATCTCAAATATGCACTAGAGTCAACTATCCCAGCACTATGCACATTGGTTTTTTCTCTAGTGAAAACCATCACACAGCCAATAAACCTGATTCTTTTCTTGCTCATAGTAGTTTTCACTGAGGCAACTCCACTAACTTAATTTGACTGATCCGGATTTGCAGCAAGCAAAAGTAGCAGAAGAAATTGATTGCATATTTTAAAAATAAATTTTAAAAAATATGCCTACAGTTACATCTCCAAGAAGCTGCATTTGCACATGCAAATACCAATTTGTGCAGGCAAATCAGGTAACTAGTCACCTAATGCTCTGTTTTCATGGCCATCTGCCTAATTTGGGTATATGGTTGTAAACTGTAGGATTTTGGAAGCTCTGAGGGCTCCAATATTCTCGTCCCTGCCCATCTCAGACTAAATGAAAACCTATTTATAGAGTCTAATAAAAAAAAATGGACAATAGGGATGGACAATTTCATAGTATATGGGGACATTGCTTAGCTAACTAGTAACTAGAAGACTAGAAAGCTCTAGAAAGAAAACTATTTTGTTTATTAAAACAATTAATATAGCTTAAAAGGAAGAACACTGAAGTAGGTGTGAATGAACCGCTCTTCTCCAAACTGAGGTGTGGCTGCTCCAGAGGTTTTCCCACCATTTTGGTGTCTTTTGATGTAAACCACAGAAACTAAACTATATGAATTAAAATCACAGCTCCTTAAAATTCACTGGTTCCAGGATTATTCTTGGGAGCTGACCCATCCTTCAATACCCCACAGGGGTACAGTCACAAAGGAACTCACATGAAACTTTGAGCATGTCTTTGGTGACTTCTTCCACTCCAGTGTTGACCCACTTCTACCCAGTAGTGGTTTTCAAGCTTTTCTTGACAAGTCCTCTGTAACTTCTCCATTTTTCTGCATATAATTAGCTTAAACCAAATGACAAATAAGCTTCCTTTTCTCAGTTTCCACTGCAGACCTACCATAAGTAATGAAAGTTAAAAAGAATTGATCCCCATCCTTTTGCTTCCCCAGCACTGCACATATACACTTCTCCAGCTTCTTGGGAACAGCCGGGATATATTCCAGCATACTTTTGCTCCAGATCATAACAGTGAGCTCAGCCATAGAAAGCTGCTTATTGGAAGTACTCTACAGGGACCATCTAATTAATGCTTACAGCATCCCTGGCAGACATACAAACCCATCTGATTACGTCCATTGATAACTAGAGAAAACAGATTCAAAGGTGAAGTGCCTTGCCCAAGAGCCTATAATGAGACACTGGCAGAAACAAAATAACAACAGCCACTGCTGATTCCTACCATGCTGTTTTCAGATCGGGTCTAGGAGAAAGAAAAAGAAAAAAAAAAAAAAAAAAAAAAACAAAGAAAAACACCCTCCTGAAAGCCTCCTTCTGCTAAGTTGCTGCCTCTCTTTGGAGCCAGGACTGCTGGAAATCAAATGAAAATATCTCCTCTTGAAAGAATTCCATCCAGTTTTGCAAAAACAGACGAGCAGCCAGCCACCCAGTGGGCGAAAAAGATAACTACCTGGGCATGTAGATGGAAGAAGATGTAAAAAATGAAAGAAAAAAATGCAAAGATGGCTAGATGGCTGTGCAGGATATAGAACTATGGACAATCCTAATATGGGAAAAGAGAGTTTGCATTTCCTGGGAGAAAGAAAAACCACAAACAAAAATCTGGGAGAGTCTCAGGAACCACAGGGAAAGGAGCCAGGAGAGTAGAGGAGGGGTAAAACTGCACGAAGAAGGAAACTGCCACAGAGTTTTGAGCTTTAAAAGTCTTCCCTTTTATCTAGAGAACTTTGGGATACGGATGGAGTAAGAAGGAGTAGTAAACATAGGTGCTAATTGTACAGAGCATCTCCATAGAGCTTTAGATTAAAGACTGCAGCACCTCAGGGGGTGAAGGAATCTGCTGATCTTGGAGACAGTACGTGGGACGGGCCGCTGCACTCCTTGGTACTAACCTGCCCATTCCCCATCTGATCATGTAAATGAGGGCTACAAATGCTGGAGTTTACAGCATGCAGCATCTGAGCTGGGATCTCTGGAGACACAGGGATGGATTTATTTACATGTTCTGAGTTATCTCTGCAATCAGACAGGGCCCCCCTCACATCTGTGGCATCCTGATGAAAGTAATAACATTGTACCAGGGTATTTTTGTTTGTGCTTGTGGCACTGAAGACAAGTGGCCAGACTTTCTGCCTGTTTTACGCTCTCTTAGTGCAAGCGTTTGTTACACCGTGTTCCTAGGAGGGCTGGCATGTCCTTGACCATAAAAACATGCCTTTCTCCATGGACCTGAAAGCTGAGGTCAGATCCAGTTTAACTTGCCAGGATCATGTCAGTCTGGCCTCAGACCTTCCCCAGATACAACTGATGATCCTGACTCACCTAGCGAAGCTGCATGGCAGTCCTAACCTCATAGAGAGGGATTTCCCTGCCTTATAGGATGTCAGCGTGGTGGGAGAGCGGAGGGCTGACAGTGTGTCTGCCCCATGCTCCAAGCAAAGCTGAAGCCCTTCCCATATCCCAACCCCCAGGGTTTTGGGGAAATGAATGAATTCTCCACCTGCTATCTGAGTACAGCTGAGCCTGGTGCTTGGCAGCAAGGATCAGCCTAGGCAACTGAGCCCAATTTAGAGTCAGGAGGAAGGCAGGCAGGAGGACAACAGCCACTCTCCTCTGCTGGCAGCAAAGAGGGAAACAACATGAAGCAAGGCCTCAGGTGCAGGAGAGGCAAAAATACTTTCTCTCGCAGATACAAGGCTCATTTGGTATAATACCCTCTGCCCATGCCTGCACAGCTATTCCCCGTGAGAGCCAAGCAGAGGAAAAGCTGCTGCAGCCCTATGATGCAGTGGCCGTTAGTTGCCTGCCTGCTCGGAAATGCTGTCAGCACCTTCTCTCGTTGTAGGATGACAGCAGTCCAGTATTGCTCAATTCACTGTTGTTTATATGCTTCCGTGTGGTCAACATTAGGCCTGCATCGCTGACAAATTTTGCATTTTTGAAGAGTAGACACTCATATAGTAACAGAGCATTCCTCAGCCCCATCAATAGAGCAAACAGGCTCAGTCAATGCCCCACTGCTAATGCCAAAAGGGGGGGGGGAAAGGGAAAAAAAGGCATTAAATAAACCAACCCACGAATCTGCCTCTGGAGCTGTTTGTAACAGAGGCACCAGGAGATGTGTAATTGCCTCCCTCCCATCATCAGCTGGAGCCCAAACAGGTCCCACAATCACCTGGTGCTTTGAGAATCACAGCACTGCAGCAGAGTCCTCAGGAACGAGCTTGGCCTCCCCCCAGTACACCAAGCATCTGCCTTTAATCAAGCATCGAGCTTCTCTTCCCACCTCAACACTATCCTGCAGGCTCAGAGCTCTCTGATGATAACGAAAACCGCTATCATTGAGGAGCACGTCTTCGTCTCAGCCCTGGTGCCTTGAGAGCTGCACAGCAGCTTCTGCCTCTGCTGAATCTAAGGACTCGGGAGACAGACGCAAAGCAAATCTTTGAATCCTCTTATCTCTGAATCCCTTCTTTTTACATAGCCTCCTGTTGCCTGCCTTTGGTGCAGGTTACTCCAGAAAAATGTCTTGTACAGAGTAGTTTGCACCTTTGTCTGACATACCTGGCATAAGGAGTGTCAATACTGGCTTAGAAGATAGGCCAGGTTATGAGGAAGCAACTTGTATTTTCCATTCTCACCAGAGCAGTCACACCTGGACATCTTTGTAAACAATTTTGCTTTCAATAATGCTCTTTCTTTGAAATAAAAAGAATTTACATGGCCACATCAACAAAACTGAAATTCAAAAGAGAAAATCTGAAACCATCTGAAGCTGAACTTTGAATTTATGGATGTATTTTGCTTCAGCTTCAATGTTTCAATTTGTTTCAGCTTTTGATGAATGATATTCAGAATAATGATTTCACAAAATATTTGAGATTGTAACATTTCACCGCAATTTGGGATGCAAATAAAAACTAAGAAGCAGTAACCTGATAGACCTAAAGTTGTGTTTTCTTATCAGCTATCAAAATGTCCTTGTATTCAGATTCACAGGCAAATAGGTTTCTAGACAGATGATCCACCATGAGGCAAAAGAAATTTTCCTGACAACCCTTACAAGATTATCTTAACATTTCACAGCTTGGTTGCTTTCACAAGCCTGCAATTCTCTCATTTTGGAAGAATCTGTTTCATGTAAAAAGAAAATAAAAAAAGGAAATTCTCATCCTTGCTTGCTGAAGAAAAAAACCCCAAAACCTAGAACAAAAGAACACATAAAATTAACTCAGCCTCACAATTTCTGGAGTGCTCGTCACGATTTTTAAATGCATAAGGCTCATTTAAAAAGCAACAAAGTTGGGCAGGGATACAGTCAAGTTTCCCTGGCCTGTGCTATGGAAGGATGATTCAGAGAACTCTCAAGCAGAGCTGCTCTGCTGATGGAGGGCACTGCACAAACTCCACTCTTTGCTAACAGGACCGTGGTGAGAATCAAAGCAAACAGCTCCTTGGGGAGGCTGTGCATCCCAAACTGGGACTCCCTGCCATACCTGAGCATCTCTCTTTGAAGCCATCCTAACTCTAAGGCCAGCCCTGAGCAGCAAGCTCCATCCTGCAAGGTGCTGAGAACCCTGAGCCAGAACCTGTGGGAATAAGCAGACTCCCAGTGAAATTAAAGGGCAGCATATGGCAGCTCCTAAAAGGAAATAGCTGTGTCCAGTGCACAGCAGACCAGAGGAATTTGCAGCCGCAGGAATATGGCTGAGACAAACAATGTTGACTGGGTTTCAAACTAGGGTCGGAAAATTTTATGACTGCAAATAACACTGGCAGTCATATAAGCCAAGGGAAAAAATAGGGGTAATGAAACCTTCTGCTTCAGGGCATGAGCTAGTGGCCTCTAGGGACGAGTGAGGAATTTTTCCTCCCATGCACAGCATTGCTTAAGTAGCTGGGTGCATTCTGCAGGGGTTTCACCATCTCCAGAAATACCAGGCATTGACTGTCGATGGAAAAATAAGATATCAGGCCAGACAAGACAAGCCACTGGCTTGACTTGGTAAGGACATATGATATCAAATAAGCCAGGCAGCAATACTGCCATGGAATAAAAGGGACATGGGAGGAGAATTCAGCCCTGGGTTTCTAAGGAATCAACAAGGATGCTTTCCATGGACTGGAGATAAATAGTTCAGACACAGAGAAAAAAAAAACACAGGCCAAACCATGCTTTGTCTCTGAGCTAGTGCAGACTATTCAATTCTGTTATGCAGGCTGGCCAAATAATACATCTTTGGAATTGATTTTAGATTTCCAAATTTGGTGGCCAAAGACCGGGCAGCCAGATCTGAGGTTTTATATGGGCTTCAAAATGTGTTATTTCTAATGGGCAGAACTGTCTCCTCATTGTCAGTCTAAATCTACTCAGGGCCTCTTTAAATTCACTTATTTTTATGCCAGTATTATCCCTACTGTTAAATAGTTCTTATTTTCCTTGTGCTGGCTTCCTGATACATATTTATAGAAAGTGGCCATATTCCCACTTAGCCTGGTCTTTGCTGGGTTGCAGAGCCAGCTCGTGTGGGCTGGTTGTCCTGGGCCCCACTCTGAACCTGTCCCACCATCTATCCACCTTTCACTTGCCATGGATGGCCACATTATATACCTTAGTTCTGATTAAGCCTTCCCAGACTTTGTGCAAAGGCACTAGTACTTGTCAGGCTCTCCTGGTAATACTCTCTTCCCCCATGCATCCTAATATCGTATTTGCCTTTCTTTTACTTCTGTCTAACCTCCACGGCTCACAGATCTGCTGTGATCACTTAGCACACTCAGGTCCTTCTCTTCTTTTGCTATCTCCAAATTAAACATTCCCTTTTATAGCCAATTAGTTATTAATCCCTGAATGCATGACTTTGCATTTTGTACTTTGAATATCATCTTGTTTCTACTGTTCCAGTCCTGAAGGTCACACTGTCCTTTCTGTCACGTCCTGACTCTCCTCTGCTTTTCATAATTTTGATGGGAGTCAGCAGCAGATTTCATCAACACACTCCTTTCTCCTTTATGTTTATTCCGAAAATGCTGAATAAGATCGAGTCCAAAAATGATTCTGGAGGAATTCCTCTAGTAACGTCCTTCCTGCTTTGTACCTCAGCTTTCAATGTTTACCTACTGGGTAAGTCCTGCTGCCTCAGTTTTCCTGTCTGCTTCAAGCAAATTAGCATGTCTGGATGGAATCTCAGTTTTATAAGGTCTCAGGCATCGCTACGTGCACGTGCACGCACGTGCGCTGAGGATACCTGCGAGGAATACCCTTTCTCAAGGGGAGGACGACAGTTTGTGCAGTCCCGAATCAGTACAAACTCTGAGCTTCCAGGGAATCCTACTCCCAGACCTCAGCTGCCTCCCAGCGAGTTGGTAACCTCACGCCCTGCACCTTTAGATTAATAAGTAGTTTATCTAATAAGCAGATTAAAAACCTAGACATCAGGACTCGGCATCAGGCAAATGGGCACAACAGGATCTTCTGTCCCATAACGCTTTCAGCAGCTCTGAAGGCACTCAGGTCCCAAGGGATTAGGTGCTTACAGGACCAAAGCTTGGCAGATTTCCCTCGAGGGCCCCCAGCCGTTTGCTCTGTCGGTCATCATTCCTGTCAGGCTAGTTCAGAGTGTCTCTGCCTTTACTCTTAGTGGATTAAGGGGTGGTTGAGTAGTTATTTTCTCCTGCTTTGTTGCTTGGAGATGGGCCTGCAGAGGGGAACGAATTACACCAGATAAAATACATTAAACTGTCACTCTGAGAGTTAACTGGCAACCCCAGTTCCTCCAGGAAAACAGTACAAATGGCAAGAGACGGAAGAGCGACAGAAGGCATCTCTACTGTCATTCATGTGCAATTAACTTCAGGGTATTATTAATTGTATTGTCCAGCAATTTCTAGTGAATGCACTGGGTCTCATCAAAATCCTGGCACCTAGCTGTCACACTTAAAGTAACTGTGGTACTCCCTGATCAGCGAGCTCAGTCCTTCCATGTCCTTCCACTCAGATCTGAGTGCTGAGCTCTTGATGGCTGGGAGGAAAGCCAGGAGGAAAGCCAGGTGACTACAACGTTTGCCTAGGGCTTGGGGTCTCTGCCACAGGTTCTCACCTTGACTTTGAGGAAAACTCTCTTCATCTGCACCCCATCCAGGGAGAACATCATTCCTACACTGCACCGGTTTATTTGGAGGTAAACGTGTTAGAAATACAGGGACAATCAGCTATTTAGATAACAGGATCCACATTGTGCTTTCTGCTGATGAAAACAGCGTGTTATGTAATGTAAAATACCTGATATACCTCCAAATAAAGATACCTAAAAACACTTCCAGAAAAAAGACCCAAGTCAAGTTCTAGGCATTCAGCTAGTTTAAGCCAGCACAGCTCCTCAGGAGCCGATGACACTAATTCCGAGCGCAATCCCGGACCGGCACAGCGACAGCCAGCACGAGCGTTCGTCACTTCCTCCCAACAGCTTCACCAAGTAGAAGCCAAACAATGGATTGCTACATGTGCCACTAATCTTATCCTTTTCACACGTACATTATTATCAAATATAAAGAAACAAATAATAATCATAGCATGAATATCTTAGTCACTGTGACTGAACAAAACAAAACCCAAGAATTTTATCATTAAAGACAAATATCTTTCAAATGTGAAGCAAAAAACCACATGAAAACATTGATGGCATCCCCCCGCAGCAGTACTCTGTTTAGGATAGGACTATTTTTTGCTCTAGGTCACTACAGCACTTAGCCCAGGGGGTCCTGGGACTTGCAGACACTTCTACAAAAGCAACTAAGTTTCCCACTTGCTTACCTGTATCTTGTTGCCAAAAGACAATAGTCACCATTACTATAGCAAAATATTCAAGGACAAGCTAGTAAATGTATCAATTAATTGTTTTTCTCCATTTCACCATACTCCTTAGAAGAACATATTTAGACAATAATATCCAGATGGTAAGACCCAAAATATTTAAAAGGCCGAAGCTTTCAGATCAGCGTTAAGGATCTGATGTGACATTAAAGTTCACTCCTCTAACCCTGTGAAGTGCAGGACTGCTACTGAGAGCAAGACCTCCCAGTGCGTTTAGTCAAGGCAAGATTTGCAGCAACGGGCGTTAGTCTTTGTAGCTCCTGCTGATGCCAGTGGAAGCAAGATTTCACCGTGTGCCTAAGCAAGGCAGGATCTGCGGTGAGAGGCGTTATCTTTTAGAAACCAGCTGCTATGGCTGACGGAAACAGAGTTGCTTTTGGACGCCTAAACCTGCCTCTAGATCTGACTCAGAAGCTACAAATTTCAGGCTACTTTCAGGCTAAGGAAACTCTCTCTAACTAAATTATACTAATCAATTAGACAAACTGAGAGAAAAAGAGTGATTGGTATTTGTGCCAGGGTTTTGCTTGTTAGCGCAAGTTCACGTGATGCTAATAAAGCTACCGGACATCCAGGCTGCAACAACTTCATCAACTTCAGATCTGGTTGGCTCAGGGTACTGACGGATGAGGTGCCTGACTGCTTGCGTCCGTCCACATAAATACAGCCTGAGATGTGGGCAGTTATTTACTTAGTCACTTCCTTGCTCTGACATGATCATGATTTATGAATCGTGTAAGTAGGTACAATGTTATCACTTAGTAATGTCTTTTTAATGAAGATTTTTGGTGTGGGACTATGACCCAATGAAATGGTGTAGGACAACAGGTGAATCTCAAGATCTCTTGCTGTTGTAACCTTCATCCTCCCTTCTGAGTCTCCTCCCCTTTGTTTACTGCAACTCTTCCTCGTTGCACTGAGATCCTGCGAGCGGGGCCCTGCCGAGCCTTGCTTGGGGCACCGCACACCAACAGCCATTTGCATTCAGTGGGAGACTCACTTGACCCACAGCTTGCTCCAAACGGTGGGATCAAGATTAAATACATTTACATACATGTAAATTTTTGCCATTTGCTGTGCAAAAATATCCTGTTTCTGAGATACGGGAAAATATGGTTCTGACTCAGAATTGATGCTATCTTTGCAGTCAAGATTAGAGTCAAAGTTGTGCAATCCAGTTTAACTCACAGTATCAGTTGCTATGCAAAAGCCAATGTTTCATACAGAGGTGTGGTCTTTCTGACGATTGCAACAAATACAGACCACAGTTCGCTTGTTATTTACATCCAATATTAGTGGAAAGCGCAGACAATTTTTCAAGCCTGATCCTAAAAGAAATTGATTATTCCTCATGAGATGCTGTGTGACATTAAATCATGGTGAAATTAGTGAGATCAAAAGGTTTTTAATGCCAGTGAAGAACCTATTCCTGAAGACAAAAAACAGAAAAGGTGAAAGCACTAAAAAAAGAAGAAGAAAAAAAGCTTTTTTTCCCACAGGAAACTTCCATCAGTGCTGTATTTTCCCTAGGGTCATTTCTGTATCTATCACTAAAAATTACTGCTGTCAGCCGTAATGCATCAGCAAAAACCAGAGGGCTGGGCTTTGGTGGTCTGAAAGGGGATGTAAACTGCGGTTGTTTTTAACCGCCACTTCACCTTAGCTCCAGTTAACATATTTATTATGCAATAAATCCAATTCTGTCTGGAGCAGAAATGACATTGGAAAGAAATATTCTCTGTGTTAGTTTCGTAAGTGGATGCCTGATACCTAATCCAGGCTAAGAGAGAGACATTTCACTCGCACAAGGCTGAGCAGCTGCCAAAACTTAGACGAGAGAACTAAATCAAAAGTACTTGATAGGGGAGCAAACGTAGATGAATGTCAAAATCCTTTGAACCCCTGAAACAGCAAATTTGTCTCCATCCTTGGCCTCAGTTCACCAGGACCCCTAAACAAATGTCTAATAATTTCAGTGGCAAAAGAAACAAGCCTGAAACAGATTTACTCCATTAAACAAAATAACCTCCTGGAAAATTACACCACCAATAAAAAGCCAGTGAAAAGGCCTAATGGGAATAGTTTTGCCCTACAAATAGCTTCTCCCTACTGATCTCAATGAATTCACTTGCAATTTTGACGTGTTTTTATTATAGTGACACTCAACACCCTAGAAATCTCAGTGCGCTAGGTGCTGTTCAGAGATGGTCTTTGTAACAGGGAACATGATGTAATTCATAAAAAGGCAATGACAGAGGTTGCTAATTATTCATGGTTTGCACAGGGGATAGAAAAGGTTTATATGGAACTAGCATGCAGGTAAATGTAAGTATCATTAGCAGTAATTATAGTAACTACCTCTATGATCCTCCTCTGTTATATCTGAGGCAGACCTCACTTCATAACTACAGGCTTAGTCTGCTAAAACTCCTATTTCACAACACACAGCCCATTACACGCCAGTGGCTGCTGTCACCGTCCGCCAACCGGTCGAGCTGTCTTCCCGCGCAGGGTGCTCTCGAGGGGAAAGCCGCAGCACAGACCGGTGCTGGGTCCTTTTCTCAAAGGTGTTTACCAAGGGCTTTGCAAGGAGAGGTTTAAAATGCCCAAGTTGGCAAATCATCCAAGGAAAGGGATGGCAGAAGGTGCTGACACTCTTTACACAGGCAAGACTCCATCTTGCTTCCCCCATAAAATTTTCTTGCTAAGCACCCTCTATACAACTGGGGAAAATCCGACTCAGAGAGGCTGCGGTGACTTGCCCAAAAACTGAGTGGGGAAGAAAACCAAAGGGTTTTTGCTTTGCAGCTTGACCTATGAAGAATATGGTACACCCACAGCCTGACTTCTCTTTGCCTTTCACCATGTCCAGGATTTCGTACTCACAAAAATAGCATGTGTAACACTGCTAGCTCTTAAGTACTGTTTGCATCCACACTGCCCTCGTGGCAGCAATGCAACCTGCAAGGCACCGGCAAGCCAGCCCTTGCTGCTCCCTTGCATTCGGCGCAGTTCTGCTCAGGGCTGGGCCATAAACTAATGTAGAAAAGGGTCTTCAAAAGCTTTCTCTGGCAGAACCCCTGGGCGAAGGACAAAGTTACTCTTCTATAGTTGAAAGAACTCTTATCTCCCAGGCCAACCCACCTGGATGTTAGCAGTTGCTCTCCTGTCATGTAACTCAGTCTGGAGAGTATGAACAAACATTAGCTGGTTTAAACTGCCACATTTCTGCATTTGGGCAGAGCAGAGCTCAGGGCAGTGTTCCAATGTCGCCTTTGTTTGTACAAACCCATCACAAAAAATAATTAAAATACTGAGTTCTGGTTTCTGCTCTTAGTTCCTTTCAAGAAAGGTTAGAAATTCACCCATCCATTGAAAATGTGGGGCCCCTTTAAAAACTCTCTCTAGATTATATTTGTCTGCCCAGCAGGATAGTTGATGCATCAGATTTCATTTCTTTTTTTTCACGATGTGACATTTTTGTTGGCTCATGTAAAGGGAGGGTATCCCATGCCTTTCTAAAGATTTTCGCATGCATGAACACACCATATAGCAGATGAAGCCTTTTCCCTTCCCAAAAGAGAGATTTTGAGGACAGCTGTGCTATGAGGGGGAGACAAGCTTTTCTAAGCAATGCCCATCACAAAGAGAGAGTAATGATTTTGGTATGGGCAGAGGTTTGCGTCCTTTTGGGTCCAAAAAGGTCCCATGGGAGCTATTCAAAATAACCATAAGACCTGAGCAGCTGTGTCTTGTCCATCAGGAAGAGCCTTGTGCAGGCTGAGATGATACAGGGTCAGGATTTCAGGTGGAAATGTCTAGGAGAAGACTGCACAGCAAGTTGGGCTCCTTTCCTTTTCCTCACTGGTCTCTCTCATTTTTCATACCTTCACTCCAAGCTAGGTGGTGCCAGGAAACACACGTAGCTTAATGCAAGCTGCTATGGCTTGGGGACCAGGCAGCTGGAGGCACTGACACATCCAGTGGCAGCGGTGCCAGCAGGCTGGTATGCAATTCCACAGTACCTGAGTCAGCTGGGACATGGGCTATTCCTAAAGGACAGGTCTGGGAAATCTCTGCCTGCCCTAAGGAACCAGGAAGAATTACTTGCAGCCATGAAGGATGCCACAACAGCTCCCCGCATGCCTTCAAACAGGCTGAGTCAGACTTGTCCTGAACTGTTGTTCCACTGTCTTCATTGGACTTAATGGCCTGGAGAAACCGTCCCTTTCCTTTCAGAAAAAAGATTGGCTATTTTGACATGTTCCTAATAGCCACCTCAACAGCCTCCTCTTCTCATTGCTTTCTTACTTTTCTCCAAAATAGCTGAAGACTTTTGGAGGCCTAGTGGAGTCATTTTAGATTGATACTGCTGAAACTCCTAGAGCTTGTCTACACGAGGGACGTGCAGGGAAAAAAATGTGTTCATGAATGGTGATAACTTAAAAGAAGTCAGTAAACTGGCAGTGAATTCTCAGGTAGATGTTCCAGTTCAGAGTCATATATAGCCTTCATTCAGTTCATCTGAACGCACTTTGAATTAAATTACAGTAAATTCAATGAAGACCACTTTATTTCTAATTGCGTCTAAAGGTGTTTAACTAGCTCATGTTTGATTCATACTTTAAATTCTAAGACATTGCAAAGAAAAGCTTGAAAACATGCAGCAAGTGGAACACTAAATGTTCTCAAACAGAAAGACAAACAAAAGCAATCCAAAATAAGTCTAGATTTTTAAAACCCAGTGGGTTTTCTGAGTAAATATATTAAAGTACAGAGATATCAGATGGCAGTGCCTTGCTCACTACTGATTCAGTGAACTGACTAGTGAGGAACGCACACATCATGTGCAGCAGGCAGGCAACAGAGTGGAAATCAGGACTCCAGGCCCTTCTCTCCATCCGCTGGCTGACTCACTGGGCCACCGCAGGAGCTTGTCGCTGAGCAGAGGCTTCCCCTGCTGACCTGGCCATGCAGCACACATCAAAGCAAGATCAGAGCCAGGCACATGGGCTAAGAAATGGGAGAGGCCACAAACGGAGCTACACACTTACTAGATGAAAGCAAGGGGCTTGCAGACACTAGAGCTAATGACCCCATTAGGCCTACAAATGGTTGTCTCTTCTAGATTTAAAGAGACAGCTATGGAAGAGGTTTGCTGGGACAGAGGGTCTCCAGTTAGGGTGAGCCAGATCTGCGATGGACCAATAGCAGCCAGGAAAGAGGATGGGAGTTTGGACTTTCTCAAGGAGGTGGGTGAGGAGCAGTCTGAGCTCAGAGCTGCCATGCTATGCCGTTTGCCTGCTGTCACCATCACTTTCACTCATTTATTAGAGATGCCAGCAGAAATGAGAGCTATACCATGTTGCTCGTGGTATAGATCCCTAATCTTAAGAAACAAGTGGGAAAAAGGAAGACAAACCATAGTCAGAGAGAGGACACCCCTTGCTCAAAGTAACACAGGACACCTACAAGCAAAGCCCAGCTCAGATGATCCCAAGGCAGATCCTTATCCACTAGACCACACTGCCTCACTCTCTGTAGACAGGATTAATGGGGAAAACAGCCTCACTGCTTTGCTCTCAGTCCTCCGTTTTGTCACAACCATACTAGGATTTCAGCAGACCAAAATTAATGCCTATACTGGTTTTCCTCAAGCCTTGTTATGAAGTTTGTGTTACCACACCTGCCTCATCTGGTAGTTAAACACAGCCTGCACCATCCCTGTAAAGAAAACTCTCTGTAAGAAATATGTATACTCTCAATGCAAACACATTCCTAGGAGCACAAAGGCTCCTGCTTAAGATAGTTCCTCATTGCTGGGTGCATGTGCCCAACTGCCATTAGCACTAATGAGTACTAACAAGAGCCTGGGAAGATCCTGCCCTGGGTGGTGGCTCACCATTGTACTAGGTCTTCAGAAGAGTTTTTAGGATGATTTTCAGAGACTAAGACCTCTCATTTCAAATCATTTACACTTGAAATTTCCAGTTCAGCTGCTAATCCAGTAACTCCTAAAATCACCAGAGAAACTGAAACCGAAAGAACTGGAAACAAATCTGAGTCCCCCCTCAACCCTGGCAATGCTGGAGCTCCCAGTTAACTGAACTCTTGAGCAATTTTTTGTCTCTGACCATTCCCAAATTGGTTTATTTCAACTTATCTGATAGAGTTAGAAGAAAACTGCCACTGCATCACAAGAGAGGCTTTGATCATCTGGAACTGCCAACGTATTTGAAGCGTGTCAAACGTACATCTTGGGTGACTGCACCTGTCTGTATCCACTAAGCGTACCTGTGATGGAGCCACCGGTGAGAAGGGGCAGCACGAGGGAGAAATGACCTGCGGTTTGCATTACTGGATACTCCTCAAGGCTTTTCATAGAAGGAACTCAAGAGCACTTTGGGTTTAGCCTCATGTCACCCACCTAAAGTAAGCAAAGGCCAGGGGAAAGTGCACTGCTTTCTGGGCAAGCTTTCTGCAGGAGCTGACCTTCCCACTGTGGTTCTGAATGGAGAAACCTTCCAGCAATAAAAAACCTGCAAAGGTTTCATCAAGTTTGGGTGCTGAGATTCAGCTCCTTGCATAGTAGATGGTACCCATCCCTGCTGCTGATCCAGAGGGCAAGGCTAGACGCTGCTGATGTCGGGATTCAGCCCTGCACAAGTCTCCCTGTGTACGAAAATCTTCCAAGTCATAAACAGCTGTAACACTGCTTAGCTCAAGTATCAGAGCACAGATTTTAGACTCAGCTTTCAAAGATCCAGTTTAGGGAGAAAATAAAGATAAAAGATGGAGTAGGAGGCTGACAAAATGCTGTAACATTTCGATGCCCACAAGCTGTGTGGGGAGATCTCAGAACTCTCCTCTTTGGTTTAAAACAAAACAAAAAACAGTAGTACTCCATTTCCATTAGCCATGTATTTCCTGCTAATAGGTCAGACACTTTCCAGTTCTCCTCTGGAACATGAAGCACCAAGGCCACCTCATTCCCTGCCCTCTGGGAACACGATTCTGGCTTTGTGGCTCTGTAGAGTTGGGGGGCGAGGGGAGAAGGAGCAGGGAAGAGAGATGATGGGATGCAGTGAGGATGATCCTCATTAATTTTGGAAAGAGTTATAAAAAATAAGCATTAAAGTCTATTCTAAAAACAAGGATTCAGCTGACTGAGAACTCCTCTGCTTCTATCTCTTGGGTAATCGTGAATACTGTGTCACTTCAAAGGCTCGACACAGCTGGGAGGGTTTTCATCAAAGCCTCTGCATGTCTGGGGGAGCTCCCCCCCCCCCCCCATGAATATACATCACTGGAGGCTCCTTTTCCCAAATTTTCCCATGCCTCTCTCTGATTGATCCTCATTTCATTCAGATGAGCTCTTCCTCTCTGGATGGCTAAAGGGCAAGAGACTGCTCTCTCCTGAGCTTTCCCACTCGCCTGGATGCCTCTCTGAAGAATTTCCTCCCATCACAGTGGGGGAGGGAGGGAGCTGTTCAGACAGGAGACTGAGCCTTTAAATTAAATTCTTGTCATCTGAGGGCTGGGCCTGATAGTAGCGGGGGTGGGAAGCATATTCTCCCAGTATTGGGACTTTGGCCAGATCCTCATCTGGTGTAGATGTATGCCAGTGGGCTGATCTCAGCAGTGGTGTCCTCAAAACTCTAAGTCTCGTAACAGTTCCATTCCCTGCTCCTCACCGCAAGGCTGCAGGTTGCTGGGTGAAACCAGCATCATCCTCAGAACAGCAACACGCAGCCAGGGTCTGCCCTGCCGAGTACGTGAGCTCCACAGACAAGGAACACTTGCTGAAATTGCTCAATTCCCCACTTTTTCAGTGGGGAGGGCGGGCCCCGTAGCTTGGTGGAATTTCAAACACTCAGCCACCCTCAGCCAGGCTGGGATTGCACAAGAGCCCAGACCCTATGTGCACCCAGCATGTGTGAAGTGCTGGTAGCAATCTGAGCCCCTCTCCTGATCTCGGATGGGAGCTCAGCCCTCCTGGAAATTCTGGGCCTCTGCCACTTACTTACAGCACGTCTCTTGGCTGGTGGCCAGATCAGAGGAGTCTGAACCTCATCTTGACTCTTCTGCTTTCCACTCTCTAATTGCATATCCCCTAGGACCAAAATGACCTCAGGAATCAGCAGGGTAGGACACTGCTGGGGCAACTGAAGTGCACTTTATTACACTGCTGATAAAGCTGGCCCCATGTGAACAAGGTATTGTTGCTGCTGACTCTTTCTTTAAAATGTTATGAATCTTCTATGCAATGGCCCATGGAGAAAAGACAGCCTCGGGGATTATCAGTGTCTGCTTGTCCAGAGAGATTTTCCCCCATTCAGGTGATATAGCAGCTGGGGACCTTCTCTGAGAGCAGGAGGGTAGTTTAGCCACTGCCAACCATCCTCCACTGAGCTTGCTGAGCAGAGCCTCCCTCAGGTCCTTACTTGCATCCTCACTTAGCTCCGAGCCCTGTCAACCCAAACCTGGAAACTTTGCAGGCAGGCCAATGAGTTCCCCAAGGATATGTCACCCTCATGGGGACTCTTTTAGCACCACAGTGTCTATTGGTACCTATAAATCCTGTCCTCCAGTCTCAGTCCCACACTGTAATGGCCCCCACAGCAATAGTCTCTCCAGAGAGGCGTTGAAAGCCTGCATCAGTTGTGCTGGTGCTGCGTGTGATTAGGACATTTCTTCCCCAGACAGTGAGGGGATTTTCCCTCAACAGTCCCATGAATGGTTAATTGGACCTTGAATGGTTTATCACTTCTTTTACTGGGGTTTGTGGCTGGATTTACTTTGACAGAAGCACCTTTCTGAATTGCAAGTTGGCAACAATAAAAGGGAGAAGTCTTTAATTAGTTATCTGGTTAATTAACTTTTATGGCAGTGTATAGCTTTGGCATCCAAATACTGCAATGCAAAACATTGCAAACATTCAAACAACGGCTACTCTCCCCATCAGGAAGTACAGCTGCTGCCACTAGTGGTTGCACGGGAATAGCATCTCGCAGCCTTGGCCAAGGTACATGGAAATCCACCTCTAATTATGCTGTGCTCTGTTGGACTCCCTGCCCATGCATTTCTGCAGCTACCTCAGCTCTCCTGATGGTGTTCAAATGAACAACAGAGGACGTACATGGCTTCCCCACGCTGCATTCCCCCTTCCCAACATGTGCACTAACTCTATCACTGGGTGAAATACACTCAACACACAATCTCCTGCTCAGAACAGAAATGTAGACATCCCTGGATTCCCCTGCCATGCAGGCAGGGGGTTTCACAGTCAGGTCCAGCGTACTGGCATCCTGAGTCCTGAGCGCAGGAGCAAAAGCCCTGGAATCAGGACGGGTGACATCATGGCACACAAGAAGGAAAGGATCTTGAAGACGGACAAGCTCTGAAGCCTGTGGGATGACCCCCAAGAGTACACTTTGGCTTGTAGACTACAGCAGACAGGTTGCTAGAATTAAGTCTCTCTCTCTCTCTCTCTCTCTCTCTGTTGGAACATGCAGGGTCCTCACCACTTTTCCCACGCTGATCAGCGAGAGCTAGGGGTTTCGGGAGGCACGGTGCCCCCAGGAGGTTCCCGTGTTTTTATATCTGCAGCTTGTGGGCTAGCACATGTTTTACTCTGTGTGCAGTGGAGTTTCACCGTTACTGCATGTCCAGGCAAGCTCTGTGACTGCCTTCAGCAGGAATAAAAAGGCACTGTAAAGGGGAAGGGACAGGTTGCAAGAAAAGTGAGAGAAACAGCATAAAATGAGCCACAGATTTGAGTCCACTGGCTAAATAGCACCATCCCACGCTTCTGCCCCACTGCTCCGGAAGAAACTAAGGGAAGGGATAGCTCTGCCTGATCTCAGGCTAAGATCCAAATTAAGCCCACTTCAATGTAGTTTTGACTTTAACTGAGATTGATTTAACCACCAAATTCAATCTGTTTGAGGTAGAATAGGATTCTGCTTGCTGCTGGGCCCAACTCAACCTAGTGAAGACAAGTGTGGTGGTACTTTGCTCCCTTCCTGCAACTGACCCACAAGGGAAAGTGGGAACCACTGAGCTGTCAGCTGACGGAAAAGTTGTCTTTGCTCAAGAAGCAAGTTTTTACCTTTAATGCCATGCAGCCTGCTACCCAGGGAGAGGGTTGTTACAGGAGGATTTCAGTACAGCAGCACTGTGTGCCACAGAGCTGCGCCCAAAAAGCAGGTCATGGAGAGGCACACCAGAGACTTCTCCTTAGTCACTTGCCATGAACAAGCCTTTCAGAGAGCACGATTTCACTCCATGAGCACAGGGATTGTACCTTGCTCAGCAGGGACTTGTCTTTGCTGTAGAAAACAAAAATCTCCACGGATTTGTCCCTGATAAATGAAAAAGTAGCAGGGGACATTGCAGGAAGGATGGGCCAGATCATTGATCTGACTGAGATGAGGAGAAGCTTATCCCCTCCTAGTACTGACATGCATCTTACCAGCTCTCCCTAAAACAGAGAAGGACCTAAACCTGGAAGGGATGAGATGCCTGTGAAGCCCCTCCTTTTCCCCTGTAATAGTACTGGCTCCAGTCTGAGCTCTGTGTTATGCTGGGGTGGCCATGCAGTTGTGCAGCCCTCCTCCATCAGCATGATACTGGCAGCCAGTCTGCTTAACTGCAGTATTAACGGTAATGAGGTTTAGAAGGGAGGAGAATCCTTTGGCCTGTGACTACATGCTCCTAGGGCAGGTCGGAAACAGCTGTGAAACGCCACGCTCTCCTTCGGCAGCTCCTAAGGCCTTGTCTAACCACACTTGGTATCTGCCAAGGAACGACGGTCTAATGCAACTACGACACAGGGACAATCCCTAACACAAAGGCTGGCCTACAAAGTCCAGGGGTCTTTCCAGGATTACTGTCTTCCCTTAGCATGCTGAAAAGAGTAGGCTAGAAGTATACATACTTTTAAACTGTGGCCCCATGAGGAGAAACTGTACTAGCCACAGCTGCTGTGTACAGGCAAGGCCTTAGATTCCTTTAAAAACCCTACTCTATAAGAAAAAATAAAGGTCATGAAATGATTTATAGTCCTTGCATGGGGAACATTTTATGTTTTTGTTTTTGCTTTTGGTTTTCACTTTAAGTCTTTTCAGACTCAGTTTAAAAAAATCAAACCCATTCTCTTCTCTTCCCCTTGGTGACAGGTTGCCCAGATGCCTGTCTGGGTCAAGGAGGCACTGCTACATTTTATTTTATCATCTAGTATTGCTCAGCTCTGCAGTTTTTTTAACCTTTAAATTCCCAATAGAAGCTTTTTCTTTACTCATCCCATTGTTTCCACATATTTGCTTTCCTAAACTTTTCCAATTTCCATCAGCTCCAGAAACTAAAAGTTCCTCCAGCAGCCTGTGGGGCTAGGAAGAGAAAAAAGTAGAAAAAGCAGAAAGAAAGGGGTATCCAGCCACTCTGAGATACTTCAGCAGGCATGGAGCAAGTATGACCAGCTTTTAAGGACATACATTTCAGACTGCTAAGCCTTGGGCTCGTGCTGCTCAACTTTCATGGCGAAGGCACTGATTCTTTTCTGTGCTGTAGTCCCCATCTGCACAACACCTGTGTATACATCTGTGTTACAGGGATATAGAGCCATGTTCTGGAGAAGCAAGGAGAGAAATGCTGTGTAGAGTGCAGGCTGCCTCGGACACCATGAGCACACGGACCCGGGGCAGCAAACTCAGCTGCAGGAGAGGGGAGCGGTGGCACAGGCACAGGTGCTGCCAGAAACATCTGCAGCATCATGCCCTCAGTGAAGTGCAGAACTTAATTGCAGGAAAAGAAAAAAACATTTAAAGAGCTTTCAGTCTGAATGACTAAAGGTTTTAGTCACTCATTTACCAAGGTCTTAGGCAAAAACTCCTTTCAAAATAATTTTTATCGGGATCTTGTTCCTTCTCAAATCATCCAGCAAGAGCTACCAGGAGACTTCGTCTCCTATCAATGAGACTCACTCTCATGACTAAGATTTTCAGCTTCCAGTACGTTTGTGATGACTGCCAGCTCCGTGATCTCACCTAGCAAAGCCAATGAAAGCTGGTAGGAAATAATGATTTTTGTCCTGCAGAAAATGTTCAAAAAATTGGAAATTTTCTTCAAAAAATGTAGAGCTGAAAATTTCCGGTGTTTCAACAGAAAACTTCTGTGAAAAAAATCTTGTTTTATCGGGGGGAAAAAATCACTGAACAGAAAGAAACAAAAAACAGCTGGGGAAGACTCCATGTGGGCAGAAAGGCTACTTTACATTTTAAGAAATATTGAAAACATTCAGCCAGTCCTTCAGGCAATCTGAAATGTTGTGAATGCTGGTAACCATCACCAAAGACTAAGCCCTGTCTGCTCATTCCTACAAGTGATGGCCAAGAGAAAGGCTCTAATTTGCACTTATGGATTGGTGGCTGGTTCCCCACGGTGCCATTTATATCAGAAATGCCCTGTTAAATGTTTTCAGTCTCTGAGGTTTTTCTCAGCTGGATCGGTTGTCCTTTCAAGCTCACAGTACACAGCACAGACAGCTCTGCCAGCACAACTGCGTGGGTGGTGTGAGAGCACAAGGGAAGAGCTGGGATGACATTACTTCATGCTGGCTATTGCCTCCAAAGATTTCATAGAAGTCAAACCACAGCCCAAACCGTGCCTTCCTCACAAGACTGAGACTGCACTTCCTGCAGTGCCCATCCTCAAGAAGGAAAGGTATCAGTCAAAGCCTGACTCAGGCAAGATTGCAGGGTTTGGCCTAGTGATCTGAATCACCTATTGCATGCAGGGAGGCAGGAGGTGGCAAAATCAAGAGAGTCCTTACTGGTATTACAGTAGCATGCAAAGGGCTACCTATGGATCAGGCATTGTACTAAGGAGTGACAACCCCTGTCCCAAAGCACTTATGCTCCATATGAGTAAACTGCTGGGAGAAGGTGGACATGGTGGGGTGATTTGCCCAAGGTCACGCAGCAGAGCTAAGGAAAGAGCAGAGGACAGGGAGACACCGGTGGCATTACCAAACCCTGTGGTGTTTGTGGCTGCAGCAGGTAACCTTGCCTACAGCCACAGAGCTGTCATGTGACAAAAGACCCCAATTCCCACAGCAGGACCCCAGCACAAGAACGGGTGCAGGGTGCTTCCTGCCCTTTACACAGGTAAACAACGCTTGCTCCAGTGGGTGCCTCATCCATCATCTATCCGGGTACCCCATGGTCAGGGACACCAGCTAATCAGACAGGAGAGCAAACCTTCTCTATGTACAGTGCAAGCTCAGTGCCCACGCTTAGAAGACGCCTTGTAAGCCACTGTACAAGAGAGTGTTGGCCAATGCAGGGGGTGGAAGGAGTTTTAATGAAGCTTGCCAGGTTTCTAGACAGGTCCAGATGAGAACCTGTGGCTTGGAGGAATTAATGGATTTTGTTTGACAGGCAGCGACACCTCGTGGCACAGGTCTCCCCTCAGCTTGGTTTCCTGCCAGCTGTACACTTGTTTCTCCTGGAACAAGAGCTCAGTCATGCTAAAATCATGCCATAGAATCTGATGGAGCCCAGATTTCAGAGCAGATGTTTCATGGGAAACGATGATTATTATGAGATTCACCTCTTGTAAATGCTTGCTAAAAAATGCATGCCATCTTTAGGAAAAGCTGCCTGAGGGCTCTTAGCAAGACCGTAATGGGACTGGCCTTTGAATTGCTTCCTACTTTGTTCCATTTGCTACAGGAAATGTAAGAGCTGTGTGTTGGTATTTACTTCACAATTTTGATGATGAAGGGGAATAGATCTAGGGCATTTCTGACCCCTTAGCTTTGTGTTTTGTCCTTATATATTGGCCAAGTGTTGCAGAAATCTGAGAAGGTGTGAATAAACTAGTATAACTCCAGGACACACTCTGACATGCACAGCCCACGTCAGCTGCTTGCTTGCTTTCTCCTAGATGTTCTGGTAAGCATAAAATGAAGGGTTCAGAAGAACCAGGAGCTGCTCTCCAACTTTGTTAGCATATGTCGAAGATCTTTCACCTAGACCTGAAGCATCATAAAGAGCTATTGCAGCCATGGATTTGAGTGTCCCCCACGGGAAAGACAGGAATATGGTGCAAATGAGGGTGAAACAGTATGAATAAAGCAAAGGCTACAAACTCCCTCCCACTCTGTAACTGCCCTGCAGTGCAGAGGATCTGTCTTTAGGAACTGGAAGAACAATGTTTGGTCCATACCATGCAGGATTTTGCTATTTTACATTTGGATTCATCAATTTAGAGCAAAATCCAACATTCCAGAATTCCCCAGGAAAGAGAAAGGAGCCAGAAATGGAAAGAACCCTAGTTACCAGACAGGATTGTATTGGAAACCCCAGGAGACTGGATTCCTGCCTGCCAAAAGATAGCCAGGCAAGTTGCCTCGAGGGGAAACCACCAGGGTGCTAACAGAAGTCTGCTTCAATGAAACACATCTGTGAATTATTTCAGTTCCAATTGATTGACAAAAAATAAATTTCATTAGAATTTGGTAACTGCCATTCTTCCATCAAAATAAATGGAAAACATTCTGTTATGGACTAGGTAGCTGAAACAGCAGAAGGACCACTCAAAGTATAGGCCACAGGTAGAGGCTTGATTAAGGGATGAGTCATGCATGTGAAATGCCAATAGCAGCCTGATAAAAAGAGCAATCAGAGGCTGCAAGGATTATGGTTCTTTGTGCATGAGAGACAGAAAGAGAAACCTCACAGAAATTTAACAGGAGGCAGCAAAATATTCAGGGAGAAAGGAAAGTACTGGTAACACAAACCCATGTAAAGAAGGAGCAGAGCTTTTTGGGAGAAACTATGAGTGAAGGAACCTTGCAAATGGGTCAACCTCCCATAGCCTGAATCATACCATGTTCAGGGAAATGAGACATTACATACCTTCCTGGTATACACACAAACTTTCATCAGTACAAAACCCAGCTCCATCAGCTATTCTCTTTTAATAAAAACAACCCACTTAGCACCCAGACCCTGGCAGTTCCTGCTCATGCCACAGGGGATGGCAACAGGCTGTTTGGCTTGGTGAGTTTTCCATCCGGGGAAGGCCCAGAAAAGCCCCTTTTCCCTATGCTGCTGTTATCTTCTGCGCAGTAACATCATCGATCCGTTTACAGGCACAGGGCTGGAAGTGATTGTGATAAGAGCGGTAAGAGAGTGGCTCTGCTAAACAAACAGCATGAGCGATCAGGCTATTTTCCTCTCCTGGTCTGTGTGTGCACAGGGTGCAGGGGCACAGCTATTCCGAACACAGACGCCTGAGCGCATTGTACCTCGTGGCAGAGATCACAGCTGGACTAGCAATGTTTCCTGCTATGTTTCTGATACCCACAGAACGAAACTGCTGTCTCTGTGGCACTGCTTTGGGGAGATGTCTGGGGCTGCTAGGTACAGCAGCAGCTTAGGGACCGAGCTTTGCCTCAGGAGAACTCTGCAATTTAAAGGTACTGTGTGCTGAAAACAGAAACACCTTGAGAGTTTCCTAAGTGCACATGCCAAACCCAACGACCACCATGCTCATCAGGCAGTTACCGCTGCAGCCCAGATCATCTGTGTGCTGGCACAGAGTCTTATCAACTGCTCCTGATCTTGATTAATATTTTGGGAATGATGACAAATAACTGACAAGTGATAACAAGTATCAGGAGAAACAAGCACTGGCATCCAGCAGAAGCACAGGATTCATCAGAAGGAGCTACGTCTTTTCATTCCTGCACACTGTGTCTAGGGCAGATCCCTGTCACAGTTCTGCACTTCGCTTCCCTCATCATAAAGTGGGGGCAATGATGTAACTTCTGAAAAATATTCTTAACCAGGTAACATAAATCGAGAGAAATTCCTTGGCTTCTCTTAAAGTATATCGTAGCATTACATACTACTAATTATTATTTTTATTATTGCTAGATTATAATCAGTCAAATTTTATTTGATTTCTACAAATATTTTACTACCACACAGGTAAATTCCTGGTGAATTCCCATTTTTTTTAAAAAGCACCTCATAAGAGAAGGCTGGCACTGTTTGATTGTGTTCCTTCCATAAACAGCCTGGGACAGAGATCAGTCATATTACACAGGAGGGCGCAGTACTGCAATCTTTACAATGTTTTGGTTTCACCAAAAGCTCCTCTCACCTCTGTTCCTTTATCTATTCAATGTGCAGTGCTGTATTTGGGCTGCACCAGGAAGTGAGGCTCTGGGCGCCTGCGTGCGTGCACAGTTCATTATCGCATGGTCCTCTGTGTAATTCATACTACCTAATACAGAAAAACACTATGATGAAAAGGTAGCAAGAAAAGAAATATATTATGAGTGGAAAAGTTCTCCTTCAGCATGTCTGCCTGGAAAATCAGAGTCCTGACAGCACTGTGCTTCCTGCGGCACGTCAGAGGTACGGTACGGCTGTATTTGATACTTTCATTTTTCTGTGCTATGTGGCTTTGCTTGCGGGAGAAAAGACATACTCAGATACGCTTTAAGTACTATAAGTGGGAATGGTTCACATAAAGTGAAACACTCTGTAAAGAAATGGCATTTAAAACCTGCCTATAGGAAGTGTCTTGCCAAAGGCTAGAAGTGTTTGTTTATCCACCATAAACAGCGGTACTGGGAAGGTAAGAGTAGCAGGCCTGCATGCTGCCTCTTGCTTTAAAACTCACTCCTGGAAGGATGATCTGTCTGTGAAGAACAGGGGTTGAACGAGCTGTGGGAGCCAGCTGTGCCTGCCAAGTCCAGGGGCTGGGAGGTGGGAGCAGCAGGGAGTCAGGCTGGAAGTTTTGGCATTGTAAACCAGATCACAGGGAAATCCAGCGTGACGATGGGGGAAGCAGCTCAAAGTTATAGACTAGAATGGTTCACACATGCTTATGTCTTAACTCTAAAAGCTGTTGAGATGAAGATAATATATAAGAGATGGGGAAAGCAGGACTACATCACAAATGTACCTGTCTCCAATATCAATTTCCAGTTTTAAATGAGGTAAGCTGCTATGCCCCCAATTTTGAATTCAGTTGAGTCAAAAATAGGTGGAATTTCCTGCCTCCCAAAGCAACACCTGATCATTCACATAGCATTATATTTCAATCAGGTCACATTCACCTTCCTCCTCCTCAAAATGTCACTCTGCTGTCAAAAGATTTTGATATGATTTTGATGTGGATGCCAGGAGAAGGATCTCCACCAGATGTGACATACACAGTGAAATATGAAAGGTAAGTGCTTACAAAGTAAGAAATTAGAGGACTGACTGAAAGTTTGGCAGCAGGCAAACCTCTGGGGATGTATAATAATTAATGTCACTATGATTAGTGGCCTGGCTGCCAAAAACAATCCTTAACTGTCTGGGAAGTACTCCTCTCTCAAGTTTGAGACAGATTCAGTGCCATCCTACAAAACACCTTCTCTTGCTCTACAATTTATAACAAAATGGTATGTTTACTATTGTATTCGGTGTGTTTCTTCTTTTAGCCAGGAACGTATGGACAAATGGATAAAGGTTCCTCATTGCAAAAATATTTCCAAAACCTCCTGCAATCTGACTTGTGTGCTTCCAAACTTCTTCATTAAATTCCGGGGTCGAGTAAAAGCTATTTCTGGAGGACTCCAGTCACGTTGGGTAGAATCAGAGTTCAAGGAATACCATCTGGATGGTGAGTGCTTGTTACCTTACAGATGGCTGAAAGATCATCCCAACAACTGCGTTGTGTGAGGACAGAAAAAGACTACGAAAGATCGCTGGAAAGGCGGCTGCTGTCAGCCAGCAGATCAGACACAGGATTATGTGTTTACTCACGAGGCCTCTCTCTTCTATACCTCTGCTTCATAGGATCAGGGACATTTCACTTCATTTTACTTTAAACACAACTGTAAATCCTCATTTTAATACTTTAGCCTTATTCTGTATTATATACATCAGTTTTTATCAAGGAAATTCAAACTGCTAAAGATCAGGTGAATCTTTGCCATTGAGAGAAAAATTTAAAAGATGCTCAGGCTGCCACACGAAAAGCCAGAAGCTGAACACTGCACAGTACCATATGAAAATAATTGACCTTGCTTTAAATAAGACACCTCAGGTATTACTAAAAACAAAATGGTTGCATTAGGCTGATGTTTCTTCTAGGTTGGTTTAATACCCTGGGAAGCATCTGTTTTATTTTCCAAACATCGGTCAAAGAAAAGCATTACTTTTGCAAAGCTAATACACAAGCAAGCTCTATTCTTATGTCTGGTCACTTGATTACAGTGGAACTGGCTCCTCCCGTGCTAGATGTGAGTATAAAGGAGAATTTAATCCTTGTGAATGCCTCCTTCCCTTTGGCCACCTGTGTGGAGAGTTTCCCTTGGATGTATGACTTGGACTTCTGGGAAGCTGGATCTGAAGACAAGGTCAGTAAAAGTGGTACTTCTCAGGGTGAGACCTTGGGTTGCACCTTTGTAGGCAGGGAGGGATTGGATCCAGAGACTGGAGAAACTGAAATGGCCAAACCAGAGCTATACTAAAGCCAGAGGAGAAATGTGTGTGAGATCCAGTATCTTTTATTTTATTGGTAGCTCCTTCTACCTATTCTATTTGAATTCTTACCAGGAAAACTGAGATGACAGTGCTACACTATAATCAGCATAACAGAGAAACATCTGAGGTTTAAACCAGCTAGTTCAGGTACTGATAAAAGTGTAGCAACGGCAGCACAGAGCACTGTACCAGCTGGAAATCCCACCCAAGAAACAAAGCAAATGTTCAGCTGTGAAGGCAGCACAGGTATATTCTAAGACCTAGGACAGGTGCTACAAACAGCAAGCGAGGCGTTTAATACCACATACACCTTGCTACCACCAGAGCAACACAAGATAACGAAGAGAATCGTGGGCTAAACGGGTAGAGATACACTGTCCAAATATTGCAAGAATCTTGATTCTAGCCTTCTGTTCTTTTTGTTTCTGAACAGAAGCGATATGAAAGTATTTTTAGGAAGAATACAATGAACATTGACACCACTGCGCTTAGCGGCAATTACTGCTTGAGTGCCAGATCTTCCTTCCAAAGCATTGACTTCAAGCACAGCAAATTCTCCGACCCAGTGTGTGTGCTATTAAACCATAAAGGTATGACTCTGCTGAGAAAGAGGGTGGTGAGCCATCAAATAGGATTAGGGCATGCCAAAGATTTCTATCAAAATTAGCTTTTCAGCAAAAAAATGTGGCTTCCTATTAAAAAGACTGGTTGGATTTACTAGTGAAAGCTTTCTATAGAAATGCTTTCACACACACACACACAAAAATCCAATTCTGAAACATTTCCTAAAAATCCCGAAAAATTAACCTTGAGTTATGATCTCACTGTAATTTTTCAGAATATTCAAATTTCTTCTAAAAATTTTTTGAAAGGGAGCCTCATTTTTAATTGCTCTGAATAAAACACTGTCTGGTATCAACTTTCATTTTTGACTCTGATTCTGACTTAAAGTACGGTCTTAGGCATGTCTGTTATCCTTCCTTTACATTGACAAAATAAGGATTTTGAGCCCAACATCTTCTGAGATTTCTGAAAGAAAAGCTGAATGTAAGAGCTCATTATTAGCAAAAATACAGCACCAGCAGATTTTTTTTCTCTTTTTCAGCAGTGGAATGGAAGTTCCCACTTTCTGCCGTGACCCCTGCATTTGTCCTCCCCTTCCTTCTCACAGGTGTCCTCATCATCTGTTTGCTGAAACAAGATTTTAGACGAACAAAGATGCCTCGTGCTTTGGTATGGCCCAAATTCTGGGGTCCCCTGCTAAGTGAAAGTCCTGGTGGTTTTCAGAGGGGAATTGGGGAGGACGGGGAGAGTTGCAGATGCTCTGCACTTCTCAGCTTTTCATCTGGAAGTGCCTTTGCAAGAAAGTTTTGTTTCTGACATGTCCCTTACCCCAAACTTTTATTTAAAAAGCATCACTAATTTTCTGATCTGTCTGATTTGCTCCTCTTCCCTGGTAGGATTTCTCCCAATTAAAAGCTGCTGGAACCACCTTTCACTGTGAGCTCAGTGAGAAGGAGTTCTTCACAGACAATCTTATCTGCACAGAGAAGCCAGTATCACAAGGGAAGACCAGAAGTGCAGCAAGCAACAGTCTGCCATGGATGGTTTCTTTCCTCTCATCATCATCATCATCAGAAGAGGAGGAGGAAGAGCAGGAAGACAGCAGTACTTTCATCCCATACACTGAAATGTCTCAGTTCCCAAAGAGAGGTCTGAACTATCAGCCGTCCAGAACAGCTCTGGGGGAAGCCAGCTTGAACTCCAGATCTGGAGGACTCTGTGTAGATGATGGATCTGTGCTTGACCTAACTACCTTGGGTTTTTCTCTCTTTCCAACGAGAAAGAATGAGATGCATACCTCAGGATCCCAAAGAAATAAGAAAGCATCCCTTTCTTGCAGTCCCTCTTTGGGAAGTCTGTCCTTCACTGATGTGAGGTATCCAGGTCCCAGGGGACTCAGACAGCATGACACGGACAGGGATGAATGTGTGGAAACGACCCCTCTTCAAACACCAGCGGAGGAATTTAGTGTCAAACCTCTGGTTGCTGAACAGTTCCTGCATAGCAAGAATCATTTCACTAAGTACTACCAGAAGCAAATATTTGGTCAGGGTTTCCCGACCACTAAGGATTCGCAGCTCAATGAGGATCCAGACGGGGAGCAACTCATTTGCTTTCAGACATTACAGGTGGCAGAAGATGAGAGTATTGCAAGTGACTGCGACAGTGGTAACTTTACAGAAGGGACACCTCCTGCATCCACTGTGCTAAGTGAAGCATTTGAAACTTCAAATATGGAGGAAAAATATGGTCAAGAGTTTAAATTCAAAGGCTATCAGCATATGCATTACATGCCAAGGAACTAGAGTACCCTAGCAGCTCTGTGACATGCATGGAAAATGCCGGAGAGTTCTACATAACTAGGCAAGAGGAACACAAGGGCAAATACCTGATATCATTGCTTTTTGTATTTATTCACCTAGACAGTGTATTTCCTACTAAAAAACAGTAGTGTAGCTGTCCTATCAAGGCATATGGCTTTAAGAGTCACAAAATTTGTATTTTTACTGCCAGGTATAATTA
Source organism: Rhea pennata (assembly GCF_028389875.1). Classification (NCBI taxonomy): domain Eukaryota; kingdom Metazoa; phylum Chordata; class Aves; order Rheiformes; family Rheidae; genus Rhea; species Rhea pennata. The sequence goes on from NC_084685.1 coordinate 5,929,886, forward strand.
ATATATATTCACTATCCCTCTCTACCAGTATAGTTCTGATAAGGTTTTGGAGCTATAATACAAGGTACATTACTTAAACACAGCTGGGTTGAGGCATGCAGTGCTAATCTCATGTACGTATCACATAGCACACATGCATTGCCTTGGGTTCACTTGAGACTTCAAACCACGATAACTTCTGCATGCTAGTTATGAATGGCAAAAATACCTCTGGGATTGCAAAACCAGAACCAGGGCCAACAGTTGAGGTCTGAAAATGTCCTGTGTTCTGCCTGCATGTTGCCTTTGAGTCTGGATGAACTGCAGACATTACATTTGCTTCTTTGTAATGGCAAAACTGCCCCGCTGCTTGAATCGAATGGAAGTATCTTTACAGAGACATTTAGCAACCTTTGCTTTTTGTGGGACGAAGAGAGCTCCCTATCAGCCCACAGAGGACACCCTCTGCGTATCAACAGAGTGGACAGAAGTCAAAGTGAGAAATGTAGTGCACATTTATTTTTGTTATTTATTTATTTTGTTTTTTAATACAAACATAGTTATTGACCCTGAACTTTCCTCTGCTGTGCAGAATATCTGAGAGCTGTGGAGTATGTGGAGGCAATAATATTTTGATAGATAATTCTGTGTGTACGTGTGTATATTTGTGTGTGTTTATGTTTGCCCAAAACTGCAAAGGGTGACTGCAGCTCACCTGGAAAAACATTGCATTTTAAAACAAGACTCTGTCATGGGCTTCCCAGCCCCACTGCTTTGGTTTGATGGAGTCCTATGCAGCCAGACAGCCAAATCTATCTCTGCATGACTGTTAAAAGGTCTTCCACTGAAAGACCAGGAGTATGACCATCCTTCCGAGCCCGCAATCAAACCAGAAGTCCCAAACCCAACAAAAAGCACAAGAGAGATGAAGCCTCTCCTGACTGAGTGATACTGACCTTCTCAGTGTATTTTTAGTTTGCATTCTTTGTGTCTGACAGGAATACTTTATTCCAAGAAAAGGACATGAAGAAAAGCAAGGCATTAAAAAAGCGGGGGATACACAGTAGACATTCCCTGAACCCAAGAGAATTTTTTCTTGGATGAGGTAAGGTTGTTGTAGAAGGTATCAACGCTCACAGTTTTAGAGAATCGGGAGAACAAAATCAGAAGGAGTTGGGGTTGTTACGGGTGGTTGAGAACAGCTTTCAAAAGGAAAACAAGACCTACTAATTAGGATTCTGGATTCATGTAAAAACAGGAGGTGAGAGAAAAGATTCATCCACAAGAATTTTCCTTTTATTCTTGCTTGTCCCCCCAGGTGTCCCAAGGTACATTCTGTATTGCAATCCCTCCTGTTCATTTAAAAAGATAAAGATCATCTAAATATAATCACCACCCATTTTCTTTTGCAATCAAGGAAAAACCCCTACACCTTGAGTTACAGGAAGCTCAGGAGAAGTTGTGTAACTTCTGCAAAATTATTTTGACGTGTCACTGCTCTGTGATCAGGGCCTAGGATCAGTTTTTCATCTTGTTATGGGTTTCTCAGGAAGAAAGCTGGGGAAAAGGCTGCAGGCCAGGTCAGTTGTACTGGCAGCAGCAGCATCCCAGTCCTAAAGTGCCCATTCATCACAGCTTGAGACTTCCTTCCATCACGCCAGGAAACAGACAGAGGTGGCGGAAGCCCAGTATTCCCTCAGCCAGAGCAATCAGCCTATAATTTAATCCTTACTTAATACTTATGGCCATGTAATGAGGAAAGCAACTCTCTCGCCCCAGTGGAAGAAGAGATATGACCCAGTTTATCAGAAAACTTCGATGTTTTTCATCTAATGAATAAGCACAAGAGCCAGAATCAGATCTCCTATATCCTTTGGTCCACAGTCACAGGGCTTCATGCAGTCCTCAGCATAGAGCTCTACAGCCTGAGCCTGAGCCCTGCAGCACCTCAGAGCAGATAACCATCTTGGTCTTTTTGGCCCCCGTCTACCATCTTCACAAATCTCTTAAACACAAGATTTCTCTCCTCTTTCCGCAGCTCTGCCAGGTTATGAGCAGAGTTCCACAGGAAACCTGTGTTAGGAACTTCTCAGTGTCTTTTTGTCCTCAGGAACTAACTTCTGATACAGGTTCAGGCTCCACAGTTTGGAGGTTGAAATCCAGCTGTTGCATTTTAAACTTGGAACCAGATTTCTGGAAATCTTTAGGTGTCTAAACATGTGGAGAAGTGCTTCCTGAGATATTCAAAAGATAATGTCACTCTCAAAGAAAGGGCAGAAATGAAGTTTTAGGTGCTATTCTCAAAATGAAAGTCGAGTGCAGTACAATTCCTCTCACTTCTGCTCTATCATGGGTTATCACACAACAGCAGCATGAGACAGCAACATGAGGGAAGGAAAAAATTAGAAATAATTTAGCAAGTTATATCCAAGAAACATCCTAACAAAGAGCTGTACTTAATTAGATGCAGGCCATACTGATGGATAGGGGGGTCTTCTTTAATAAACCCATCAGACTTCTGCATCTGTCAGAGTGAGGTGAGAGAAACAAAAATTATAGCTATGCATCAGTGGCATCGTTTAGAGGATGCATCCCCGTTCATATCAAAGCAGAGCAGGGAATAGAAACTACTTCAGGAATAGAAATTCGAAGAGAGGAAGGGGTAAGCAGAAGGGGTAGTAACTTTTAACACATGTTTTGCTACCAGGATCTAGTAGTAAAAATAGTGTGCTTCCAGCTTCAGAAGCACACATGGTTTGTGTTTTGATTAAAGAGGCTGAAGGTCTGGTGTTGCTTGTGGGTCCCCAGGCTCACTTGTAATATTGAGGGAAAAAAATCTAGCATTTAGGAGCTTTAAATAGACTTTAGACAATACAAAAGTACTGCTCACAAAAAAGGTGACAGATGCCTGAACTTGTTTGTCTAGTACACAGTTGTCCTACATGGCTCAGGGCAGCTGCTTCTGTTAAAGCTTTTGTAGGGCTGAAATGATTGTAGTATGAACAGTTCTCAGTGCCCAGAAAGACAAGCTGTTTCATTCTGCTTTGGAGGAACATCAACCTAATGTCTAGTTAGTCCTAGGCAAAACGTAGGCCGCAGGACTCTACCCTTTTGTGAACAGTTATGATCATTGGATTAAGTAAGTCAGAGAAATAATGCAAAGAGGTTATCCAGTGTGTGACAAGGGAATAGCTATATCACAAAAATTCAAAAGTAGTGACTGAGGTAGTTCTGATTTTTTTACACATCTAGTAGTTTTAAATCCACAGCTCCTGGAGATAGGCAGTTAGTTTTCACTTTCAAGCAAAGAAGGAAATGTCTCTCCCACTTCTGAGAAAAGTCTGAAAATGTACTGAAGGACACCCTAAAAACTAAGAAAGATAAGGAAAACGAACTATGTCTCTTTCATTTTTTAGATTTAATGCACACTCCCAGTTTTTACTATACATGATCCTCAGAACAATGTTTATATTATTAGCAGCCACTAATATAAACTGTAGGTCTATGGTTGCCTCTGGTGAGAGCAACAAGGAAAGCAGGGGTAGCGTGTGCTCCTCCTACCAGAAGGCTACCTCCTTTCTCCACAAATGAAGAGACTCTCTGCAGCCACCTGGCCACACAGAGGCCCCAGCACACCTAAGGATCTTGTGTTCTGCCCAGTAGACAGTAGGGCTACCTATTAGTCATTTGGCTCCCATCCATGCTCAATATAAACAACAAAAGAGCTTAAAACATGGAGATCTGTTTGACTTTCAGTTCAAGAAAATATCCATAGGTGTTTTGTAAGTATATAGGTGTCTTGTTTGCAACAGTTATAAAACCAGCTATGTGCACAGCACTAATTTTTAATTTTTAAGGTCTAACAAGTCAAAGCTATGCAACCAGAAAAACAAGCCCAAAAACTGAGAAATGTCAGTGAAGGCTTCAGGCAGGAAGCTCTTTATCAGGAAACTGGTATTTGGCTCTGTTTCAGAAGCTGAGGATTTTCTAAGCCTCTGGCTCATGCACCTTTGTACAGTTAGGTATATAGACTCAGAGGGGAGAGGTGCTCCTGTTGTCAGTCTTATATTCTCTCTCTCACATACACACACATGCGCACACTCATCTTTAGTTGGTGATCTCAGATGGGAATGCAGGCGGGATAGTAATTCTTCTGCCTGTTACTGGGCAACAAAGGCAACCTGGCTTCACAAACAAGAATTTAACTCTTGTAAAAGGTGATTCACCTGAGCACAGGAGCAACTGCCTGTGCTCACATCCCAGCTTGCATAGTTATTCATGAAGCAATTTCTGATCTTCTGGGCTGTATCTTCGGTGGTCGGTAAGTCCTTACTTCTTTCCTATCACCGATTGCAGTTGTTTCTGTTGAGTCCTGTAGCATGAGAGGCAGTTCAGTCATGTTTCCTCAAACAAGACTTAGAGAACGAGCCACTGCCTGAGGTTGTTCAAAAGCTCCCTGTTGTGTTGCTTTCCTTTAAATATTTTCAAAGTGCCGTTGGTGTGCTCAGCGTTTTATTAGTAGGGAGAAAAGAAGCTTCCTTCAAGGTGTTTGACACTGATGTGTTGCAATCCAAATCCTACAGGAAAAAAAGATATTCACTGACTTTGGGGGGCTTTGTATCAGTTCCCCTACATCCTAAATGGAGAGGCATGTGAACAGGTGAACAACTCTGGTTTTAAAAAGCTGCAAACGTATAATTTATCCCTAAAAGCCATTTAATTCTGCTCAAAATGTAGCAAATTAATTCCTGGGTGAATCAAGGATAAACTTGCCATGTTTTCAAATTCCAGCTTTTCAAGTCACTAATCTGCTTCTGCCACACGAGAAATTGTTCTTCACATTTTGCTGCTCTGTTTATGTGCCCATGATCTCATGCAGTAGGGGAAGGCACCTAAAGAAACAGAGGGACTTCATGCTGTGAAATATCCTGGTTCTTCCCTGCCCACACTGACTGTGCTTGTGTTACCGCTGCTTTGCATAACTGTGTTTTGGTATGGATAAATGTGGGAAGATAAAGATTTCCTACTTCTGATATGGTCAGCGTACTATTAACTCATTTTTTTCTGGTGCCTAGAGAGAGACAACCATTCTCTTTTTACTGACTGCTGTATTTCCGCCTCCTAAGGAAGATTTTGCTAAGCCGTGCATGAGAGGAGGCAAGTGCTGAGGTCAGGACAAAACTTGGACTAGACTGCAGCCTATTTCTATGTTGCTTCTCTGCCCAAATGCCCTAAACAACAAGACTGAGAACGGAATTTATGCCTTTCTGCCTAAATCTCCCCTTACACAGCACAGTGGTTTAAACTGGTGACATTCAATAGTCTATTATGGAGGCAGCTGGAAGGAAAGCTTAAGGTGAGGATTCAGGAACTGGTGTGTTAGTCCCTGTTCTACCACATCTGGTCAATGGGTCACCCCCATTTTGGTCCTCAGTTTTCTCATCTGTAAAATGGTACTATTTCCAATTGCATCATTTTTTGAGGAGGGCTCACTGATTTTTTTTTTTTTTTTTTGTCCATTTACAAGCATCATTATGAATTACTTTCAGCAAGTGTAGACTGAAGCTCACACAAGTTCAAGATGTTTATCAATATCACAAATGAAGAGCTGGGAGTAATGCATAAATTATACATCTTTGAGGATGCGTCTATAGCGCCAATTCACACAGCTTATCCACTCCACAGGTTACTCTCAAGTTAGAAGGTTTTATGGATCAGCCTTGAGGAAATTTTATGTTGAGAAATTCCCATGACAGTGACCACTTTGTAGGAAGCCAGAAGTCTCTAGGACATTTCTCTGGTACCTAGTCAGACCTAGCTTGCTGCAGATAGATCATGGTGATACTCTGCTCAGATCAGGGGCATGTTTTTATGAGGTACATGACATTTCTGCTTACTAAAGCCAGAACCTATCCTCTGGGCGAAGGCAGTACAGGACTCAGACTGCAGGGAGCTGTGTGAGCTGTTGTTTGCCTTCATCCTGGCACTCCCAGATCAGAGTCCAGGCCTCAGCTTTTGGAGCGTCACTCTGTACAGGTCGCCTTTCTCCAATAAAACTCGGAGCAGGAGAGGTTAACAGCACTCACATCTGCAGTTAAGTGAAACTGATCTCAGCATGAATATCTCAGCATATTGCTTCCCTGACTCTGGGCAGAAAGCAAAGAGAGAGAGAGTGTATAGGTATGAATCTGGCCTTGAAAACAGACCGTTCTTAGCTTCTCAGCCACTTAACTGCTTTAAAAGAAATATTACCAGGGACTCCTGGACTGTGCTTCTGACCCTCATTTTTGAAACCTTTCTGTAAAACTTCCTAACTTTCATTTCTTTGGCTTGAGCCAACCATCTGCAAAGCCTGTTCTGTGATGTGCTGGTTGGGTTTCTGTTCTGTGCAAGTTTCTGTTTTGCAGCCCATCTTTAGCTGACTGGAAGCGACATGCCTACTATTTCTGTTCACTAAATGGCTGATCAGCACCAGACCCATATTCATCTGAAAGCTGAGATGCCAGAATAAGCATTTTAATACTAGCTACTTTGCTCCCGTAGGCATTATCACTACAGAGAGATCATCATGTCTGAAACATGCAGCATTTTCTTCTACAAACTTTGAGAACATCCTGATATGGGAAACTGAAGCAGATATTCCTCCTGGCACTGCATTTGATGTCCAGTATAAACAGTATGTGAAGTTTGCTTCTTTCTGGAGCTCTGTTGTTTAGGGCCATTGTTTTCAAAGGGAGAAGGAGCAAGAAAGAAAAGCAGGTTTTGCTGTTTCTGCTGCTTGTTTTATTGCTATGAAAATAGCTCTGCTTAGACAAGAATCAGAAAAGGACAGGATTATTTCCACTGGCAGACAGTGCTAAGGAAATTAGGAAAGTTTTAAGTCTTGGTTTTTCATCTTTACTCCATTACTGAGCTGCTCTTTGCCTTCAACAACTTCTCCTCATTCTGCAGTTTCCTCGCCTGTAAAATACAGGTAATAATTCCCTTCCTTTGATTCAGTGATGAGAAATAAGAGAAATAGGACTAGTGCTACACAATAGCTTTGTTACACTTGGACAAGTACACAAACTCAGCACTGAATTTGCATGGAATGATTCAGTGCCTGAGCTGGGCAAAGAACGCAAGAGTCCCGACTCTCAGGACACTCCCCTTAAAAATGAACTGCACTTCCTCAATGCAATATCCACGCAGGTACTGTCAGTGAGGAATGGATTAAGGGCTGTAACACAGGGGAAGCTTTTTGGCCATTCCATTTTCAACTGCTCGCTAAGTGTAACAATGAATTTGAACATTTCTAAGGGTTGGCACAACTGCCTGTTTGGCTCGTTGTGGAGAGGGGCTGTATCACACCTGTTCTACTAAACAGACTAAAAGCTTTTGTTTGGTCCTCTCAAAGGTATGGAGAAAAAGTCTGGCTCAACAAGCGTGAGTGCCAGGGTATCACACAGCCCTTCTGCAATCTCACTCATGAAACAGAAAACTTCACTGAGCATTACTATGCCAGAGTGAGGGCCACTGGCCAGAACTACTGCTCCTCCAAGTGGGTGCGCTCAGAAAGGTTTGAACCCAGAAAAGAGAGTAAGTACCACTGCTGAAATCTGTTAAAATCTGGTTACTAGAGACTCATTCTTAGTCTCATTGATGCCTAGGACAGGATTTGCTCTAATTTCAGTGTTGCAAGACTCTATGCTTGATAGGAAGGGAATGTAGGCTATTCAGCCTAGGAAAAGGGTTTGTTACTGGGCAAGGAGGCAAACAAGCAGGAGGTCAGGGCCTTCCCTGAGGTTTGATACCAAAGTGGGATTAGAAGAGAGGAAAAGCCAGATATCCCTGAAGGAAGAGCTGCTATTAAGGCTGAAGAGAGGCAGAAGGATCCTAATAACAGACATGATGGGCAGCCTAAGGAGAACCAGTGATACAGTCAAAGATGCTGTGACCTAAAATGCAAACTGAAATGCAAACTGCAGAAAATCAGGATTAGTAGCCAGGCCAGTGGATACCTAATGTTTCCAACCCCTAAGTGAGCTCTGCCACAGAACAGATGCAATGAGCTCCTTTATGGACTAGAAACATGAAACGTTATAAAGACAAACTCTGAGGTAGGGTTGGAATAGGAAGGTAGATAGGAGTTAGCTGAGTGGCCTGTGATGGGATTTCACTCTCACCTCATCACCTGTGCGTGCAGGAGGGCGTCTCTGTGCAGCATGGAAAAGCAAAGAGGAAAGAGTGAGATCGTGGTCCTAAGAAAAAGCTTGGGGAATGAATTTCTCGGGAATTCTGGGGAACAATGGCTAATGTTGGCAGAATCCTGGGTGAGAACGGTATCTCTTGTTGCCTGGTTTTTCCTATGCTCAACGAAATACATCTGAAATATTGTTTGTATATGAACAGAAGTAATAAAAAATTACATAAAATCAGCTTTTCTACTAAGTAAAACAATCTTGTTGAGCATTATCAGCATTTTGTAGAGGTTTCATAATGCATAGTCAGTCTGCGGTGTCTGGATAAAGCTCAGCCTACCTGTTTGTATAATCATCTGATAATGTAACAGCTTTAATCTTAATCATTGACACTCCTGTTTTATGTTTGCTAGCTATTATTGGAGCACCAGAAGTGGAGTATATTCCTAAAGTGCGTTCTATAAAGTTTCTTATACGGCCCCCGTATACTCCGCTGAGAGGTGAAGATGACCAGCAGCTGAACATAGAGGACATTTATAGCAGATTTGGTACTGTTGATTATCACCTAACAATATTCAACCAAAGGACACACCAAAAGGTAAAGTACAACCTCAGGCCATTAGCCACTTACTTTGTAAATCACAGTTTGCATAAGATGGAGAAGGACATGAGAACTGATCAAAGATGGACGCGATTTCTGCTACATAAGGGAAACTCTCAGTGTCTTTGACTTTCACTAGACAACAGGAACTTTGTTTCACTGAAACTCAGGGAAAACTAGTTTCGCAAAGTACTGCATAAGAGGCGAGAAGTAAAACTGCTAAATACAAAAAAAAAAGAAACTGATTTAACTAGTCTCAAGGAATTGAATGCAAAAGTAAATAAAACAACAGTGGAAAGTAAATTATGTATTTAGAATTCCATACATCCAGAATTACTAAGTCTTGTAACACATTATTAGCAAAGAAAATTTTATGTTGAACTTTGCAATCTGAGTTGAAGTAACTCTGTAGATTTAATCTTTTTTAAAATACAGAATTTACCTTTATTTTAAACAGTGGACAAAGAATGAGCACAACAAAGAATTTGAAGTTTCCAACTTGGACCCAGACACTGAATATAATGGAACAGTATACATATGTCTCCTTGAGAGAAGCAGCAAATCCCAAGTATTTTGGGTTAGAACATTAGCAGGTGAGGCTGCTAGCTCTGCTCCATTAAAACTCTAGCTGGGATACTGGGTGCACTACAGACCAATTTTCAGCTGGTATAAAATAACATAGTTTGGCTAAAGGTATTGAAGCACTGGATTTCCTCCTTTAAAAATCTAGTCCTAGCAGACTAGATCTGTAACGTCATTTAGATGATCCCACGCAATTTTTCTAGTCTAGCTCTCTGAAGCAACATTTTCCACTTGTTCTTTCCTCCACTAACCAGATAAAACCTGGCTCCTCTACTGTTTTGTGGCACTCGCATTCTCTGCAGGACTGGTGTTTGCTGCAATTAGTTATGTAATCTATAAGTACGTCAAGCAACGCAGTGCGCAGCCAATGTCTTTGGTAAGTGTTCCTAAGCCATTGCAGCAAGTCTTTAAAATGCTCAGGACTGCGTGCATATATCTGAATAGTATTGCTAATTCAGGAGGATGAATAAGCAGACAAGGGCATTGTCTGGGCATTCAGTGCGGACTACTGGCAGTTTGAATCCGGCCATCCTAACACAGCCAGAGAAAATTCATTAGAGGAGTTGCAAATACGACAATAAAGATGCCTGCAGATTTGAAGAACCTTGGTTATTCCATACAATTAGATAAGTGGTGTATATTGTCCCTGGAGGAGAACAGGACTTCACACTGATATGTTAGAACTCCTCTCAAAGTCACAGACCCCCCAAGTTCCATTTCCACTAACCTTAAACCTAAAATTTTCAGAAGTTTCTTATGATCTTGGTTTCCAATTTTTGAGTAACCTATTGGCAATAATTTAACAGAACTTGATTTATAAAAGATGAGTGCCTGGAATTTCCCTCAAATAGGTCACCTCTAAAAGTGGAATCAGGCTGGATAACTAAAATCTAAAGCATCTTAAATTACAAGTGCCTTTGGAAATCTTGGGCCTTCTAGGGGCAGATTTAGCTCAGTTGGTTGGAGTGTGGTACTGCTTATGCCAAGGTTGTAGGTTCAATCCCCATATGGGCTATCATGAGGGTTGGACTAGATGACCTCCTGAGGTCCCTTCCAACCTTACCATTCTATGATTCTTACCTATCACTCACCTTTGAGATGATACTGATATTTTTCCAAAGAGAATTTTTAAGAATCCTTTAAGCCTTTAAAGTCACAGACTTCTTGTTAATAATTCATGTTTTTCTATCTACTTTGACAGGATTTCAGAGGGATTTCACCCTTCCAGCCTCTTACACTGACTGTGGAGCATATTATAAAGCCCATTAATTTATCCAAACCTGCACTTCTCATCCCTGAAGTGCAGTTACCACAGATCAGCCAGCGTTTGGACCAAGCATTGGACCCACAACAGTCTTTCAGTCCACCAGAAACTACCTATCAGCAACAGGCCAGTGTACCAGCATTCCAGCTGCCCGCCCAGCCCCGCTGCTTGGCAAGCACGTCTCCTCCTGGTTACACTCCTCAAGTAGCTGAGAAAAGCATTCTTTGTGCTCCATCCAGCAAAACTCTGCCCCTCAACTATGGCATGTGTGTTGACGGCATGGACTGTGTTGACAAGAGGAAACCACAGCCAAACCAGACGCTAAAGGAAGTTTCTCCAGATTGTTTTGTTGGTGGAAAGCCTGTAATCCAGACGCTGGACAAGAGCTGCAGTCATTGGAATTACAAAGAACAGAGGCCAGAATTGTCATTATGGGAGAGCAGTGACATGAGAGAGTCAGCTCTCTTACAGGAGTGCCCTGGGCAAACACAGCAACTGCTGCTCCAGCCTGATGGGCTGAAAAGTAAAGTGCACATATCCCAGCTGCCACTGTCTTTGCTGGAACAAGGAAGCTGCTATAGACAACAGGGAGCAGAACTGCTACCATTATTGTCTTCAGTGAAAGTTGACAGAGACTCTGTTCCAGAAGATGAATCCCTGTCATCTCTTTCAGCAGCTTTCCTCCTCTCAGTCTGTACTAGTAACAACCTCCCTGGAGAGCACAACACAGAATGGTGGATGTCACTAGATTCATTCTCACATTCTAAAAGTGAATTGCAGTTCCCAGAGACTCAAGAAACAGAGATGTTAACAGCAACAAAGGAACTAAACTGCACAAAACTGAATAATGCTGTGTCCCAAGACACTATCTCAGACCGGGACAGTGGCATTCCCCTCACTATGTTGTTCAAAGATATAAATTTAAAGGTTCAGTGGGAGCAAGGTATGGAGGAGAACACAGAAATTTATTAGGAAAACATAATCTGTTTACTTGCAAGCAATAGGAACCTACCTTGCAAAAAGTGCCACGGAAATAAACATACCAGCTCCTGGATGTATTGTAACATGGTACTGAGAGGTCAGACTATTTCCACTATTCCTGTATTATGGATATAGTTACTTTTACTAATACCACTACTTCTGTGAAAACTGTAATGCTTTATCTTTCCACTTACAATAGGTCTTTATTTCTTGGATTTTCTTCAATAGATTATGAATTGGAATACTTTAAAAGCTGAGTTAGGACTCAGGTTCAAACTCCAAATTCAGTATCCTCAGAATCCGGGGAAGTTCAAAACAGAAATGACATTTGCTCTTTATCAGCACCAAAGCTCCAGGTCCAAAATACAGCCAAACTGTGAAAAAAATCAAGTGCAAATGTATGCAAAGCTAAAAGAATTAAATATATCATGGTATAGTAAAAGAGTTAAATATATATTTGTGCTCTACCCTTGGACATGATTCTTGCAAAACAATAGACTACTTCATGTCATGGACTTTGCCTTTAAAGTAATCACTGAAACTGATCTAGAAAAATAATAGACAAAGTACTATGGCCATGTTGCATGAGGCAGCAAGGTCCAAATGCCAGATCTGATGCAGAAGCTTCATGGAAAAGGGTATGAAAGGTGTGAACACATACATGGTCTGGGCAGTAACTCAGAAAGAACATTTTCATTGTGCTGGCTTTACTTAGTGTCGTTCGACATCAGAGGTTTTGTGGAATGTCATTTGAGCTGTCTCATGTATCATGTGTCCAAACTATACCATCAAAAATAGTACATACAGAAATGTAGTTACAGAAGTTGCAGCTTCTGAGCAGTGTTGTTTCCCAGGAAAAGCCAAGGCCCCAGGAGTAACATTCCGCTCCACCAATTCCCCCCAGGAGAGGTTGCATTTCAAGTCAGTGATGCCAGTTCCTTTATTCAGAGTTATCTGTAGGCTGCATATCTTGTGTCAACAACATTTCCAGTGATGCTACTCAGGGAATAATCAAATGCCACAATGTCATCATTTTGGCTCTTGTTGTGAAATATAACCCACAGTGCGAGGTCAGTATGGGCAACATAGTGTAGAAGGGAAGGGGGCCTAGCGAGAGCATTTGAAAACACTGCTAAAATACACATTTCCTATTTAACAGCCTTCTCAAAACCCTCTGTTGCCGATCTTAAGAACATCTACTGTCCTCTGCCATAGGGTCTGATTATGTCATGGCCCTTAAAAATGTATCATCTCAGTGCCCTAGGGGGAGGGATGGGAGCTGAGGTGTAGAAAATCTAGGATCAGATTTTTGGAGTGGCTGTAGGTGCCTAAAGATGTAAAATGGCACACAATGAAACGCTGATCTCTTCATCAGGCACTTCAAATACTTTTAAAACTCCATCCCTTCTGACAACACAAGCTGGTAAAAGCTACCAATAGCAGGACTGATGTAAAGGCTGCTGACCCAGCTATTGCACCATCCTGCCCTCATCTGTTCTACCCCTAACAGCAGCAAGTGCAATGAACAGAGATCTTCACCAGCAGAAAGACTCTCCAGGCCAAGGCTTATGGAGGTGACTCCCTACAGCTCATCCATCCCTTACTACCATGTGCTGATGTTATTGCCTGCAGTTTCATTGCTCTTCATTATCAAATTGATAGCCTTGTTTGTTTCAAAATTCACCATGGAAAATAGCTATATTAATTATCTCATTCTCCTTCTGTGTAAAGATCCTTTTAGATAAACAACATTATTTCAACATTGTTTCAAAGGTCTTCACAAGCAAGCCATCTGTATCTAACAAGAGATTATTTTATGTTTACCTTGACTTTTCCACAAAAGAGTTTTGATAGCTCTAGATAATAAAAAGTAGAATTGCCTTGTGACAAAGACCATGCTTATTCTTAGCCAGATGTCACAACGATGACAGGTGAGCATTGCAGTTCCAGTTGTCACAAGGATATGAGCGCAGCAGGTGGCAGCTGTAACCCTATAGGGAAGCATTACTGTCTTTGTCTTCTCAGCTAAATTTGGGGAGCTGTCACTTTGCCACTCCTCATGCCGGCAGCCCTACTTACAGCTCACCAGGGATCTTTGCACAGGGATGAACATACTGCCACAGACTGAGGCTCACACTCTCCCTTGTTATTTGTTATTTGTTTTGACATTGAAAGGTGTCCCGCTTGAAGAGTATCAAAAGCAACTGATGTATTTTTCACATGTTCTTTGAGGAAAATCTCATCCAAAGAACAAACGGAAAGCTCCAAATTCTGGAGGCAGAATGAAGCACAGCCGAGGAGAAGCTCTGCAAGTAAATGGGACCCTGATAAAATAACCTTCCTCTCTTAGTTCTGACATCATGTTGGCCAAACAGTCTTGCTGCTAGTGATAGAGGGTACGATGCAGCAGAACTGCATGGAAGAACTTACATAGCAGCTGGATCACTGTGCTGCACTGTGACCTTAGAGTTGCTAGTTCAGAGCACTTAAAATGGCCATAAATATCTCATTCTTTTCAAATTAAGGTAATGAGAGAAGTGGGGCACAATTATAAAATAATTTTATAGGAAAAAGGTGACAAAAGGGTCAAAGGTATGAAATGACTCCCATACAATGAGACAATACATCAGGACTCTTCTCCTTAAAAGATACAGGAGGGTCGATATGACAAAAATGAATAAACTTATAAATATTAAGTAGAATAGACAATAATTATTCATTATTTCTCATAATACAAAATTCAGGAAAATATTTGAAGTGGCCATGCAATAGTTCAAAACTGATGAAAGAAAATTACTCCTTCACTCTGACAGCTCAGCTTATCCCAAAATGCTCTAAGTCACACCTGCTCAATAATACCTGCTTAGTGCTTTCTCAGGAATGTCTAAAACATAGCCACTAAATAAACTCTTCACATAGAAGTCCTTGTAGTTCTTGTGCTGATGTTGCTGGACTTCAGCTTTGTTTTATTTGCATGGTGAAGTGAAGAAGGATCCTTGGAAATGGATCCTACTGATATAGACAGGGTGACTCAAACTTGCCAAATCTGATTTTGGAATTCATTTCCACAAGGTCTTGTGGAGGTCAGAATCATAAAGAGTTCAAAAAGAGATTAGACAAATTAATGAAGAGAGGATAGGACAATAAAGCATTGTGTCCCTCTCAGGAACAGCTACAGGCCACTGTGAAGAGTCAGGATACTGGGATGAATAGATCTTTAGCTTGATCCATTATGGGAATTTTATGTTCTTACATCTCCCTTTTACTGACTTCTAGCTGCTCTGTGAGGTTCATTATTGATGCACTGACTCCTCATCTAATAAAATGCAACTGGAAAACATCTGTCTAACAAATTGGTATCACAGCCTCAAAGCTCTGCTACTTTCAGACTTTCATTTCTCCTTGATACCGCATAAACTATCACCTGCCCCTCACACTGCTCTGAAGCATTTATCCTGAATGCTGAAATTGAAAGCCTATTTTAAATAAATGGTAAAACAGCAGTTTCTGTATTTTTACCCTGTGCCAGACTCTCAGATACCACTATGGGCAGCTGGATATGCAAGCTCACCCACCACTGTGGCAGCCAGCCTTCATCTTCCTGTAATGGGGAAAGCGTAACAGTCTCAACCAACCAAAACACAGAACTGCTGTTAGCTCCTGATCTAATTATACACTGACATAATTTGGCTGGAGTTGGCATTCACTAAAGAGATGTCAAAGTAAATGAATCTCCTTCCATTATGCAGCAACCGCAATGTTAACCTAAGGCAGATTCCTGGAGGAGATTAAAACATTCATAATTCATTTTAGATGCTTTGTGAGCCTCTATCCTAAATGAGCAGAGGATAATACAATGCTGTGATGCCTAAAATTTGGAGGCACCTGTCTTCCCTTGTATCATTTGGCAATGGCATTAATTTGCCCAGCCTAAAAGTGTTTGTGATTAGTTACCACCACAGTAAATGGCTCAAACAGCATAACCCCTGCATGGGTCTCCCCATGGTCATTGCAATGACATGGCAGGATGCTATATTTAAGACTTCAGGATGGGCACTCAAACATGGGGAACATTCTTTTGGGGACAGTCATTCTTAGTGTCATCAACAGGGAAAAGGAAACGCTTCTTTGTCTATCTTTCATGAGGACAGGCACTCTCACTGTAGTCTTCACAGGGTGAGTTCTGTTTATCTCTGGGTAAACTACTGTTTTAATCAAAATTTTATGACTCTTATCATCTGCTATTGTATATGATAACTTCACTTGAATTGTAACTAAGAGATAGATTATGTTTTGTGATTATACCTGCTTTAAAGTGTCATCACTGTATTTCCAGTGTTTTCGTTGTGAAAATATTTTGTTTCACTTCATGGTATTTTTGGCAAGGATCTATTTTGTTTTATTAATCTATTTAGCAAATATTACATTTGGACTGAAAAACAACAGACTGTAATAAGCTTTAGTAGATCAGAACTCTGTATCTTCACAGTAAACACTAGATTATAAGGCACTGAATATTTATTCAAAATTATCTAGGGAAAAATTGAAAACAGTAGATAGTAGAAATGAATTATAGCAGAAATGAACAGTAGCTATTCATGAACATGAAAATAAAAGTTTGATGCCCAGTAGTCATTGTTTAGCTGAAATAGTTCTGAAGGGAGTAGTGTTCTATGAAATTAGAAAGATAATATTTCCATAAAGATCTGTTATGTTTTATTTTCTCTTTCCTCTACTTGCCAATATTTCTGTTATCTAGACAAGTCTCTTCCAAAGTTAATGTCTACTGAGGAAATATTACTATGATAATTCTGTATTCTCACCTGCATATTGGGGTATTTTGCATTTACCACAACTGTGCTTTACGTAGACTATTTTTAAGCAGTTACTTACATTAACAGAAAATTATACTAGCAGTTGAAGCTGATTTTTTTGAAGTGTATACAGTTTTTGGACTAAAAAGCAGTACAATTAAAATCCAGGCAAAAATTTCCATGGGAAAAATTCTATCATTGAACATGATCTAGGGAGAGATTTACAAGTACATTTGAACAAACATTATTCAGCAACCACTACACTTTTGGAGAGACTCAAACGTTTTTTAAAGTAACCTAAGCTCTTAGAACTTGAAAATCTGTACAGTTTAGGCATTGTGCTATCGATTTCCGAACCAGCTGCAGGATGGAATGAGATAAGGAGGGATACCGTTTTAAAATTTACTTTTGTTTAATGCTCACTCATTAGCCAGTGCCTGAAAGCAGCATGCTGCTTATTCAGAGCAGGGGCTGCAGCAACAGCCTTGTTCTTTAGCAGCTAATGTAGGAGATGGATGGGAGTCAGGAACTCTGATCTTTGCTCCTCATATTTCACCTGTAGGGGAGACCTCTCTAGGATGGTTTCTCTGGTCACTTTGGGGAAAATCCCGCAGCTTTCTGAGAAGCTTTTTAGGGGTAACGTTCTGAGGAAGGCTATGTTCTCTCTCTGATTCATGAGTCATTTTCCAAGATCTAAGGAAAAATATCTGATCTCTCACGATGAGCTCAAAGGATGGATTAAGCATTATCCTGTTGAAGTACAGAACTGTAACCGTAACTGTCAGTGACGTAGGCTTGCAGATGTGATATATGGGCTGAAGAAGTGCTCTGTTTCCACAAAGGCAACTGGAGCTGGTTAGTTCCAGAAAATCTGCTTGGATTTTCCAACCATTACAGGCACCAAGTGATTTCTGCACTGCAGCCTGTGTGTTTGGTTCACCACCATTGCCTTATCTAAGTCCTGGCACATGTAGGCAAGGTCAGAACATGGTGCAGTTACAATCTGGATGGCAGTGCACAAGCTATTTGGTATCACAGCTACTCCTGCATCTCCTGATGAGCAAAGCAAAAGGAAAGCAAGGTTGGAGCTGCCCGAATGCCTATGTAATGAGCACTTAGGGAGAGCTGCTAATGAGGGGATGAGGTTACTACAAGTGATGCTGATTCAGGGTTGCTTTGGGAGAGGAGAAGGAGGTGGGTTTTATTTACTTTTCCTTTTCTCTATACTTTTTTACCATTTTATAGTCTGTTCTTTCCCACACACTTTTATTATTAGCCTTTCCCTTTTTTAAAGGGAAAAAATGTGAAAAGCTTCCTGATGTGGGAATTAATAGAACCCAACACTGCTATTTCATTTTGCTTTATGTGATTCTAGGAGCACCACCAGATTCTTCTGTGTCACTGTACAGAGTGATGACTTCTAAATCAGCCAACTGACTTTGCTCATCTCTTGCCTTCTGTTCATCCTCTCTTATTACCACACCCCTGTAGGCCCAACTAACTGCTGTTTTAGGGCAACAGCTAGTAAATCTATTACAAAGAAAACTGAGGTCTTCAGAATACTAATAAAAGAACATCTGGCTTTTAAAAGTTTGTGGGTCAGCCTGTACAGTTTCCACTCTAAACATCTGCTTATTTTCTATGATTGTTCTGCATATATCATTATCTGATGTTCCATATCTTATTTTGTCCCTAATCTTCCATGTTACTTTGATCTCCTGTTTTGTGATGCTCCTCATTTGCCTGAATGCTTTATTGGGGGTCTGATCTAATGAAACTCCCTGGAAAGATATCCATTGGATTTATTGAGCATAAGATCAGTCCTAGGAAAACAGTCTTCCCACAAAATATAGCCTACTTTTTGTTCTGTTATGGCTTCAGCTGCCTTTAAAGACTTCATCTGATTCCATTTTTTACTGAAGCATCACAAAACAAACCTCTTCACAGTTTGAATGCCAAAATGTAGTATTATATAAGCTTTCAGTCATGGTTGAATGTCCGAACAAAGTGAGGACTTAATTGTAACTTAAAAAATTCCTGTTAGCACGTCTTATTTGAAAGCCACATTATTTTTTATTCTATTCCAGCAAGAAAGTTCTGTTCTGACCTCCCAACATGGGAACCCGAACCTTCTTCCACTACAGAGAGGAGGAGCAAAAGGAAGAGAGGCAACAGAGCTTGCAAATGACCTCTACAACCAGAAAGAAAAAGTTCAAAACCAGGTAAAGCACAGAGTTAGGGACAGGCCAGGTAAATCAGGTCCAGAGAGGACCTTCTGAAGCATTACACTTGGTACTGGACATTCATAGATCTGTTGAATTTTTAATTTATGAAATTATTCAACTTTGTCTGGATTCTTTCATGTGTGTCTGCCTCTGGAAGTGAGGAAGAAGAGACTTTCACCCTTTCAGAATTATCCATAGCAGCTGCCCTTGCCTTGACCTCCGAAACACTACCGTAAGTCAGAAATCACTACAACTCAAATACAAATATAGTATATACTATCACCTTTGCATATAAATGTCACAGGTTCCAGCTCATCTTCTTGGAAGCAAAAAGACCAGGTTCAACCAAGAGGTTCTTCCTTTGAAAAGAAAAACATCAGTTCTCAACTAAAATACAGAAAACTATATTATATTTTCTTGGTAGCTCTGATGATAAGCAACATCTCCCTGCTAAGGGAGCAAGAGCTTGAAAGAAACTAAGTTTCACAGGGATAAATGGAAAGTATAGAGCCAGATTAATAAATTAATGGTGACAGATGGAACTCCCCCTCTCCCCTAGAAAATCTTGGCAATGACCCTGCTGACATCCTCCTGTGATGGCTGAACAACTTAAGTAGTCAGCATCATCCCTTCTCCCTTTAATCCTTCCCAGTTCCCCATCCAGGATTAAAAGTGTCCACATAGCGGATCCCCTCCTTGTGCCACAGTAGGAGAATCCTTCATGGTAACACTGCTTGGTTTCTAGGCTGCATGACTGCCTGTCATCATACCCCCTACTGCACGTGAGTTGATGTTTCTGTCCTTAGTGATTTTTTAGATGTAACCAAATATATGTGCTATGAAACAAAAACAAACAAACAAAACCACTTTCCTAACTTTTGTTGGCTTTTTAACATTCTCTATTGCAGCAATTACAAGCTAAAAAGAGAAGCCACCATCCTAGAGCTAGAGCAGAGGGGACAAAAGAGAGTTCGGTTTGGGAATGACATGGAAAAGTTGGAAAAAGAAGTTATTAGGAACTGCAGACTGCTGCGTGTGAGAGCTGATCGGAAGGCCCTTCGGAGGAAGGTCAGATGTAGAAAGAAATAAGACATTTTTATGGGTAGCAGAAATGCCCACAGGATTATAACTGCTAACACTAACTAGCATTTTGGAGAAGATACTAAACCTGATCAGGTTTTAGGACAACCTCAAAACCATGAGAAATAAGAACAAGACCTTCTACTGCTGCTACTGAAGCATCATCACACATGTCCCTTTTCTAAACAAATTTGTATAACTAGAATATAATCCCTTTCCATTGCCTTTATTCATTCTGTCCTTGTTCTAGGCCGTAGAAAAGGCACATATGGAGAAGGAATACATTGAGCTGCGTTCAGGGAGACCACCTATGTTCTGGATCCCACTCAGAGTACATGCAGTCTGGGAGAGGATGGAAGTGAAGCTGACATGTACAGTCCTGGCTTCCCCACCACCACAGGTTACTTGGTATGTCAGTCAGTGGTGGTGACTGACGCTGTTCATGTGGCTAACAGAGCATGCACGCATTTCAGGAAGCACCCAGAGGAGTAATATCTGTGTCCTGTTTGAAAGAAGGAAGGGAGAGCTTAAGAATTCATAGAAAACACTTTCAATTCTAGGCCACTTCTTCAGTTCCACTGTTAGATTCAGTGAGGAGGCTAAGTATTCAGTGGACCCTGGAGACAGTGGACAGTCCTAAGGGGCATCTTTTGGAACAGGACTGACATTTATGTTGATAAATTGGCACAGAAAGATTGATTTCTCTGCTTCCCTTGGTATTGTATTTCATCAGGCAAACTGAGGATTTAAACCAGAATCTCTTGTCAGTGCTAAAACTTTGCACACATACACACCATCAAAGCTTAACTACCAACCAGGATACCATAAAAGTTTTGGCATTACATTGCCATAGATCCTACAATTTGTAAAATACAAAGCAACTCTTCTATTTACTCAGATTTGCTTATTTACAAATATATAAAAGAAAAAGTGCTATATACTGGGCCTGACCACAACATTTACTGTTAACAATGAAGGGACAGAAATAAATCAAAGATCACCTCAAAAGCAATTTGCAAAGTGTAC
The DNA here is from genome assembly GCF_028389875.1 of Rhea pennata. Classification (NCBI taxonomy): domain Eukaryota; kingdom Metazoa; phylum Chordata; class Aves; order Rheiformes; family Rheidae; genus Rhea; species Rhea pennata. The sequence continues at coordinate 5,950,618 of NC_084685.1, forward strand.
TTTGATCTGTTTGTTAAAGTCACTGACCATTCCTCTCATAGAAAGTCTGAAGTATGCAAACATTTGGATTACTAATGACTTTGTAGGCAGCTAACTCCTCTACTGTCAGAGCTCCTGATGTCCTGTCTCCTCTCAGAACAACCCCTTTGAATTATTCAAAGCACAAAGAGAGTATGAACCTCCCACAGATCCCCAGCGAACACAAGGAAGCAGGAGACATCTGCTCAAACTTCCTTACACAGCCTGCAAAGCAGGGAGCATAAACTGAGGAGGAAGCACCAAGCCAACGCAAAGCAGCCGTAGGCAGCCCCCGGCAGCACTGGGCCGCACTGGCGAAGAAGCACAAGCGGCGCTATGGGATGGGACGTAGGTTAGCTGCAAGGCTGTTCCAGCTTGATGTGGGATGAGAGCCGGAAAAAGGGAACTGTTGTCTACTCCTCTGTTCTGTTGCGCCCCTGTTGTGCTTGACACTGTTAATTTTAAAATAAGGTGTTAATTTTATCAGTTTCTTCATCCCTGTTAAGCAGCATGTCACTTTTGTGTTCAATTAGGTACAGAAATGGAGTCCGTATTGATCCTCGCCTAGCCCCAGCAGGGAAATACCGGATAAAAAACAAGTTTGGTATGCTCACCCTGCACATCAGCAGGTAATGCATGCACTCTTGTCTCTGAGTTAGCTGGGGGGGGTTTACTGGAATAAGGCCTGCTTTCCTGAAAAGCCCAGTTTGCATATGCTAAACAAAAAAAAGATAATTATTCTGGAGGCTGATCTTGTTTGACTTTAGTATGTTGTGTTTGAGCTAAATCTGCTATTAGGAAGAAATCTCAACAGTAATTCATGTGTGTATTTAAACCCAAATAACTGGAGGTAAGTACAAAATCTTACAGCGTTATTAATCTTTCCTCCTTTGTTAGGCACGGCAAAAGTTTTGTCCTTCAGGGCAATGTCATACACATTAAGAGCACTTTATGAGCAGACCTGCCAGAACCATCCCAGCTGAGATGGATTGATGCAATCAGAATGAAATTAGGACTAAAGCCCTATGTGCTAAACATGGAATAAGTACAAATGCCTATCTTTAGTGAAACCAAGTGTTCCACAGGGCTTTTGCTTGCTCATTACTTGAAATATTTTGCTTTTTTATATCAAGAAAGAAAATGACCACTAATTATAAAAAATCTTTGCACTCAAAAGGAAAAACAGCTTCTAGATTAAAAGGAAGTAACTGCTTCTAAATTTTGGGATTAGAGAGAATCCCATTGGAATATATCCTGCCCTAAGTTATCTCTAAAATATGAACAAAACCAAAAACCTAAAAATGAAGGAAAATATTTTTTTCCAGATGCTCCATGGAAGATTCTGCTGAATATAGTGTTGAAGTTAAGAATCAGTATGGCGAGGCTTATTCATTTGCTACGGTGCTTGTCAGGAGTAAGTAGAAAATGTTTTGTTTTAGATTTTCAAATTTAGATTTTTCAACATATTTTCAATGCCATAAATTATATCACAAGAACATACAAGCACTTTGGAAAACAAAGAGAGAAGTAAGTAAGTCCCCTACAAATGAGGGGAGAATTTCTCTCTTATTCATTACTGAAGGGGTTTAAACACAACTGCATAAAATAACATTCAGCTATCACCAACTGATATATACAATGGCTCATTTCTATTTCTCAGCCACTTCTGGACTCAAGCAAAATCTTTTAGATTCCAAACGGACACAGCTGTCCTTCCACTCTGCTGAAGTTGTACTAAATTTAGATACTTATTTCTTCTGGACTGATATGAAATAGTCACTCAGTTCTATACAGGATGGGATGAAAAGAGTCTGGTGCATTTCTAAAGATAGGCAAACAATTGATTAACAAGTAATGTGCTTCCAAGGGAATCTCTCAGTGCAATATTACATAGAATACCAGTCTCATGGGATCATAGTTTCATCACTGATCTTTCCAATACTGCTGAATATTTCCAATATACACATACATACATGTGTGTGTGTGCGTTCCCACACACATATATATGCATATATATATTAAAAATCTTGTCATAAAAAGACAGATCAGAATACACCCACAGAAGTGTAGACAACTAAATGTTGTCAGTTAATCTGACAAGAGTCCAGGCAGTAATTCAAATGGTAACAGTCGCAATTTTTGAATAAGAAGTAAATAGATTTGCTCTGTAAATCTTACTGGTAGCCAAGCCAGCTAGAACTATCTTTTCAGATAGGAGAGGTTATAGATTGGTACTATAACCTAGTAGATAGGATTGTTATAGATGGTATATTTGATGTTATTCCTTTAACAAATTATTGGATCTGTCAGGGGTTATGTTATTATCATCCTTACTCTTTGAATGTCATATTTTGATCACATATCAGTGTGTGAATGCCCTTTGGAGATGCACATGCACGTACACCCCTCAAAAGGGGAATCAAGAATCTCAATAAATGTGTATTCTTATGTTATCTTTCAAATCCTTTAATCAAAAAATGTCACTGTAAAAAGGACATTGTCAAATGTCCTTGTTAAAATTCAACATGTCTGCAAATATGTAGCATACACTTACCAATTCTAAAGGCACACTAATAACAGACCAGAAAATCATCACTTGCAAACCTTTCCAGATCCCTAAATTCCCCTTTCCCTAACCCTCAAAAGTCACCTGGTATACAATGCCACTCTGAACTGTAAGAGCTGGGCCTTTGCCATGCAGCAGAAGTAGCTGTCTGAAAAGATCCATGACAACAGTTGCACAGTCCTTCTCCCCATTTCCCTGTCAATCTCATTAGGATCAGCGCTGGCACGATGATACAATCATGATCTGAAATGCTGTGGTCTGTCACAGAAAACCTCCTTGGATGGGACTGCTCTCTTGATCTCTAAGTGCCTGATGAAACTGTACTTCATCAGGCCTGATCAGCATTTCAAACAGCTTGCTAACAATCTTCCTTGTGCTTGCTGCTGAGAGGCCCGCACTTTCCTTCTCCCTTGACCCTGTCTAATGCCATCCTAGTAACATGACTCTTCCTTTTGCTATTTGTATTTAACATTCTGAAAATAGAGACTATACCAAAGCCTTAATCCTGCCTCCACTGGAAACATTCCTCATCCCCCAGGCAAGCTGATGGCATCTCTTCTCGGGCCCCACACTGTCTGGAATGCCCTTGATGCCAGGGGAGGGTCTCAGGCTTGGTAATCCCCTACAGCAAAATTTCATTCTTCCTAAAGACATCACTGCAGGGCTCACAAGACCTGGGCTGAGGCTGTGGTTTCCTTCCTGTGCTTTCCATGACTTACCTCTTCAACCATTAACACTCATTCCTCACGTTTTGCTTACGAGTACTGCTATTGTCAGGCTTCATTCATTGAAAAACATTAATGGTGTTATTTTACGTGCACTTCTTTGGGTTTATAAAGATAGGAAAGGAAAGCATCTCGATCTCATCCTGTTTAAATGCAACTGTTCTTAGATTCCAGGTCCAAATTGCTTCATTTTGTGCTGTGATCCCAGCAGTTCTCACAAGCTAGAAAAGGTTAAGTGGGTCAGCATCCACGTGTGATGCCTCCAAAGAACCCACAGCTGTTGTAATAAACGATTTGACAGAGACACTCGTCCCTCACATTCAGGGATGACCTCAGTATCTCAGAGCAGTCTTTAGTTCTGGATGCACTTTCTTTTAGCTAAATCTTGAAGTCCAAGTCAACAGTAGTCTTCAAGAATCCCATACTATCTTCTGTAAGGGGAGGCTGTTTAAATATAGTAGTTTGGCCATATTCTGTTTTCAGTAATGTATATGACTCTGACATTTTTTGCTTTCCATTCCTGTGCTGTTTGTGCCATTGAGTAGCTACCCTGCTCTTACTCAGTGTAACAGTGGCCTCTTCTAGCGTAGCTTGTAATGATATAAGCCAAATTGAAAAAAAAATGTGAGTTGTGAATAACCGAGTGCACACCAGCACTTAAAGCAGTACAGATATACTAGTATAGTCATATCAGCAATTTCCTATGTAGATACATCCTTGATGTTTGTGAAGCTGTTAAATGTAATAATATTTTACCACACAGTGAGGCTTTAAAGGTTCAAATTAAGTGCTTGTTTCAGGGAACAAAATATTTTACTGAGCATCATACTATGTTTTGGGGGAAAGATAAACATCCTTACAAGATTTGCTGAATGTATTTTCTTCTTATCTTACAGAATATTATGAAAAGGGGTCAGGATTTGATTCAGAAATATACAGAAGTGAGTAAATGACTATTATTATTTCTTTGATTTTATAGCCTGAAGCAATCTGATTCTTTTTATCTGAGCTATAGCTTTTCCTATCAGCCTGACTTCATAGGAAAAGTGCAAGGTTCAGGTACCACTCTAAATACATCATAATCATTATCATCATAGGAAGAAGGCTCTGGGAAGTCTCTTTTATCATGCTGTATTCTGTTCTTATTTCACAGGATCTCTTATTGCCAGAGAAGCAGATTTTGCCTTTTCACTGAAACCCTTATTTTCAAGGGAAAAGGAACCTTTCACCCTTTCCTGTTACTTCTCTTCCGATCTACTTGAACACCAACAAGATATCAGCTGGTTTAGAGATGGTTTGTATGCAACAGCTAAATTTATATATATACATGAATATATTGTTTGATCTCATAACATAATGCTTACAGAAGAGAATTGGAATTCAGATTCTTGAGTTGCTCTCAGGTCTTCTTGAGCTACAAGCTATGTTATTATTTAATTTGTACTTTTTCCTATTTGTAAAAGAATGATAACACTAAAATGTTTTGGAGGTAGTGACTTATTTATGTTTGTAAGAAGAGTTTAAGAGCCTTAGTTCCATACATTGAAAGCTCAAATTCTCCGTTGTTCTGTCATTGAAAGGCCAGTGGCACTCTAGTAAAAAGCTTTCTGGATATCCTCGACTCTTTTGCTGCCAACAAGGATGTCAAACTTAGCCAAAGGGCTAAGCTATTTCTGTGCTATTAAGTTTGGGCAAGCAGAAGTGACACAGTAAGTCTGTTCTTGCCATTCCAATCCTTCTGCCAGAATCAGCTGTGAAAATAGCAGAACCCACTGAATTTTTGTGATTTAGAGAATTTGGCTAGTTTGTATTTCTTAGTTCTCCCAGAATTGATTAAATATATACAAAATGCACAGTATGTGCCATCCAGCTTTCCGATTTGGAGGGCCACTCAGGCAAAAGATCCTGCACACTGAGTGGTATTGTATCCTCTGGTAGAGATGGTAAAATACATGGCAGATGTCAGAGCATCCAGTTACCTGGTGGGAAGAGCTCCTCTGAAGCTGAGTACCTTTTACTCACTAATCTGTCTCAAGTCATATTTTGCTACTCTTTTTTGCTTGGCTTGCAAGCTCTTCAGGAACCATATTTTTTGCTCTTTATTTGTGCACAAACAGAACACAGTGGGACAGCAGCAAAACAGGATTAGAGTCCATGACTACAACACAGTAATAGTATCAGGAGTGTCTTACAGATCTCTTATCTTGCTCTGCATTTTATTTGCATCTGGAAGTATGCCACTCCTGACCAGTTCAGATGGAGTTCCTTTATCCCTCTTCATATTTCACAGGTGAGTTGCTGCAGAGTTCTGAATGCCGGAAAATAAAGTATCAAGACCAGGAGGCTTCTCTGACAGTGTCATGCGCTTACAAAGAAGATGAGGGATTCTACACTATTCGTGTTCCCACACTGGATGGATACAAAGAACAGACTACCTATGTGTTTGTTAGAGGTACAAACAGAATTCTCTCCCAATTAGAACAAAAGCTCCTTTCCTGATCCCATGGCATAAAGGAATTCACAACCTCATTCAGAAGAAAAAGTCCCCCAATTTTGTGCATGGGCAAAATTAACAGAATTTCCAAATCCTAATTTCATCTATGACTTAGGTACTAGAAAATGTGACTTCTACTACTGGGACACTAATGTATCACACACTTAAATTACTGTCTGAGTGAAAAGTTTAGTACAGAGAAGAAAAAACCTTAACCACTGTGGCTTGGTATTTATATAGATGCTGCAGCAGAAACAGCTGGTGCACCAGGATCCCCACTCAATGTGAAATGCCATGATATAAATAAAGATTGCTTGATTCTTTCTTGGGTAGCACCCAGTGATAATGGAGGAAGTCCAATCTTGGGATATTATGTTGAAAGGTCTGTATGTTGATCATCTTAGAGCAAAAAGTCTCATAATTATGTTGCAGAAAAAATATGAAGAAACAGCATGGGCTGTATTTCATTTCAGATGTGATGCAGGTTCAGAGGATTGGGTGCCATGTAACGACAAACCTGTGAAAACCTGCAGATTTCCTGTTCTGAACCTTGTTGAAGGACAGACATACCAGTTCCGAGTAAAGGCTGTCAATAAAGAGGGCATCAGTCTTCCTTCAAAAAGCAGTGATCCAGTTACAACATATGACCCCAATAAGAACAAAAGAGTGACAAGTACGTACTAGAAACTGGAAAACGTCCCCATTAAGTACCCTATGAGGCTGCAGGTAGAGCTGACCACAGTTTGTCTAGACTCTCCTTACTCTCACAAATAGTGTTGCTACATATTGCCACACGGTACCTTTGCTGAACTCATCTAGTACTATTCTGAAAGGGAGAAGATCAAAAGACCAGAGCTATGACATTTCATTTTAGTGTACTTGAAAGCTACATCATTATGTGTATAATGAAATAACACAGTTCTGGTTTCTCTCTTTTTTTACATGCCCTAAGTATCTTCTCTTAGAGCATAACATTGTCCTGTTCTACATTACAGTTATTCCGTATGATGATGGCAAGACAATAGAAATTTTCAAGGATGACTTGGAAGGTAATTTCAAATTTATATTGAACCCTTCTTTCAGAAAGAAATGATTGTTCTAGAACCATGAGATCTGTAATAGCATGACTCTAGAAAAAATACACTCAGGAAGACACACCCTTACACCTCAAAAAAGCAGAGGCATTCCAAAATATAATGGAGCCAGCCAATACTGTTAGATTGATACCACTAGAATAAGCCTGGTGTAGCATGGTATTTATGTAAAAGCAGAGGAAGGAAAATACATGAAATTTTCAGAAGTGTTACAACCTCATTTTCAAATGTGAGCTATGGAGTTAGTACCCTTAGTCTCATTACATCAATGGAATTCAGATTTTTAAGTTGCTTTTAAAAACAAAAAAATCCTTGTTCTGGTGACACATGGTGGTAATGGTGCACAAGGCTTAGAATTTATCCTAAACAGCACAGCCTCTTGTAATAACCCTGTTCTCCGTGTTTGGGACATCCTCAAAGGGTTCATGTCCTCTCCATTATACTGAAAAATCTTACTTTACAATAGGAAAACAATCTGTTTTAAAATATTTTTTTGGGCTACATTATAAAGAAAGAAATATAATATTCTGACTTCCCATAGGGCATATTAAAATTCCCTTGCCACCCACCAATGTCCATGCAAGTGAGGTCAGAGAAGACTACGTGGCCTTGGCTTGGGACGAACCAGATCCAAGAGGTAGAGAGCCACTGAATTATTATGTGGAAAAGGTAAGAAAATAATACCACACAGATGGACAATAGTTGCTGTTCCTGAAACAGAACCATTTATTTCTCTGATGGCCTACCGCACAGGTCTGTATTTACTGAATGTAATTAATTGCTAGTGGCTCTTTAGTGTAGATTGTGGGAATGAGTTGTCACCACTCCTAAGAGATAGATTTCCTCTCATAATAAAAAGGCCTATATAATCATGTTTCCTCCTGATAGCTCTGGCAGAAAGTAGAAAGGAAGCAAAGAAGCTGAACCACCCTTCTCCCCTGAAAATGTGTTCAGTCCCTTTCCTGGAGTGAGACACCTTGAGAGGACACTCTGTGGGGAAATTTCTACTGTTTCTCCAACACTATTCGTGTGGGTGACTGGAGAATTACAGCCTTAAAAGCGGCCTGTTCAGCCTGTCTCCAGCTCTGCAGTTTACTAAAGCTAAAATCCCAGCTCTGACATCAACCTAAGTTGCAGTGACTAACAAAAATAAGCAAATGAGTCTTATACCACAGAACGGTTGCAGAGCTTTAACAGGAAGACTGTTCCTGCCGAATGGGCCAGTAAGCGTGAAAGAGCTGGGAAACACTGCCCCGTGGTTCACTTTCCTGTTCACCTCTAATCCTTTTGTTGGTTAATAAGTACCTTCTACCAACCTCCTTTCATACATATTCATTTCCCACCTTCTGTACCATTTCTGTTGCAAAGGTGGCTTCTGTTGCCATGGAAGAAACGTTTGAGTATTACAATAATAAATATACAATTTAAGCCTTTTCTTTTTTAAAAGCTACTTTCCTATAAAAAAATAACTTTGTTATTGCTCAGGAGGGTTTTAAGCTTTCATGAGTTATAAATCATCTCCTTTTTCTTTACAGTCAATCGCAGGCAGCAACTCCTGGCAAATGGTTAATCTGGATATGCCAGTTAATTCCCCAAGATTTGCACTCTTTGATCTTGTTAAAGGAAAATCATATTGTTTCCGCGTGAGATCTGTTAACAAGTATGGAATCAGTGAGCCATCCCTGCCGAGTGAGCCCATAACTGCTGGAGCAAAATTGGGTAACAATTTAATTAATATGCACTACACTAATGGATATGGAAAAGGATACATACTATCAAATGAACATGTGGGCTTTTCCTCCCTTTCCTTTAAACTTTATGGTGTATTATTACACAGCAGTTACTTTGATATAAGGAAATATCTTAAAGCCTTAAATCCTTGCTTAATTACTTTGCAGTTGGTCAGTGCACAGTGTAAATCTATCCAAGCAATGATAGGGGAATTACATTTAATAAAATAAGAAATTGTTGAAGCATGTGTTTATATGCTTCCAGTAGGATGTAAGAGAGAGGTTTCACAGACCAGTGTAGGTCTCTGCAGGAATGATATAGCGAAGACTGCCGAAGGAGCCCATTTCTTGGGGCTTCAGACGAAACAGCAGTCTTTGCTGTTGTTTTCTTCTCATGGCTGAGCTGACTACAGTAAGAGATACAAAGATTCATGCTCTTGTTTTCAGTATGCAGAATGATGAGCACTAGTTCCTTTTTTTTTTCACATTATCCCACATAACAGCTGCTCAGTGCTCATTCAAACTGTTCTTTTCTCTGTAGATTTAGAGAAGCATAAGCAGATGTAACTGCTGAAATCAATGGGCTGTAAGGGCAAGGTGTATGGTGTATGACAAACCCAAACACATATACACATAAGCTGTAGACTGGAACAATGTCCATGGCATTTTTCTCTAATTAGAAAACGATGCTCTGGAAAAGGTGAATAAATCAAACAACTCAATTATGAAAAACAGTCTGAGTTTATAAATAGAAAATATCATATCTTCTCTGTATTTTTTCTTTTTTAGCTACTCTACCGCCTCCATCTCAGGTTTTAGCTTTCAGAGACACCAAGACATCTGTTGTTTTGCAGTGGGATAAGTTAAAAGATGGTCTGGAGCCTCTTGGCTACTACATATATTATCGGGAGAGTGGAACAGATGAATGGCAAACTGTCAATAATAAGCCAGTGACATGTAACAAGTGAGTTCAGCTATTATGCTCCTTTGGCAGAACACAGGGTGCCAATATGGATTCCTCTGCTAATGGCTGGAGTCATATTTCAGCTAAAAGAAGAACTTCCTTCTCTGCACACACACAGGCATGCACACACGCAAACACCACATCCTACTTTTAGACTGAACTATTGTTCAAATACTCCGACTCATTTTCATATCCAAAGCTAGACTGATAGCCATGTCCGTGTATATTTTCATATACTGTCAATCTGCAGTAGATGTATCTTTTGGGATTAGTAGAACTACATCCATTTTTTTGCTCATTTTCTAGTAGAGTAAATTGGCATCGTTCCCAAACAGGATTTAGAAAAGCTCTCTAGCTGTAGGGTCCAATGCCAACTAGAAAAAGTCCATTAAAAAATCCCATTTTTTCTACTGGTAGTGCCAACCAGCAGTGTGAAACTTTTCAGCATCTGATTTACACTTCCTGACTGATTTACCATTTTCTGTGATATGATGCACTTTAATCTGGAATGGCAAATAATGTAAATAGCAATACCTTATTAAAATTTATATGCTGCCTGTTCAAAAGACCGATTGCCTGCACTTTGAACAGTCAAGTGTAAACCTACTGATTTTCTCTCCTAGATTTACTGTTCCTGGGCTGCAGCCTGGAAAAGAGTATGTTTTTTGCGTGAAATCAGTCAGTGAGGCAGGACTGAGCGAAAGCTCACCAGAAACAGATCCTATCGTTGTAAGGCCTGCTATCGGTAAGTAAAACATGCTCACCTGTACACACAAAATATCCCTCAAAAACCTATCTATCATGCATAGTTATTATTAGATGTAGTGGTAAGAGCGTTGAGCAGCTAAGCAATGCAAAAGGGAACTGATTTGTTGTACCCCACAGTTTCTGTCATCCATTATACTTGTCAACAGCAGATACTAGCATTTTGAATTAGCAGTGTGTTACACCTCCAGTAGTCCTTTGGCACTAGGACAAGGGACCATTTTAAGTGCAGTATTATCCTGGTATCTTAAAATCAGCATTGTGATTTTCTCTAGCACAAAGCCCACCAGCAATTACACAAAATTATGAAAAAACTACCAAATACATTAGTCAATATCCAGCCTTTGCTATTCTCCATTATATCAACCCACTGCTTTCACCTCTTCTATCAGACAAACCATAAAGCAACATGCCAAAAAAGCTCTGAGACCTGTCCATGACTTTTCTTGTGAAATCTGCTTAAGAATCTGATCAGCTGAGAATATTTCTACACTGCAAAAGTGGTATTAAGGGGCCTTAACGCAAATAAAATCATGTCTGATATGAACACAGAAATTTTCTCAGTTCCGTTCAACCAATACCTACATCTCTTTTCCTGATCCCTAGATCTCAAACCTGTATTGAACAATATCCTGTTTTCTCTCTTGCTTTGCTGTGCAGCTTGTCCATCTGCACCATATGGGTTTGTTCTTCTAAACTGTGGGAAGACTGACATGACCATTTGCTGGAAACCCCCAAAGCGCAAAGGAGGAACAAAGATTCTGGGTTACTTCCTAGATCAGCATGATGCATCTGAACTAGACTGGCATGAAGTCAATATTCAGCCAATTCCTCAACGAGTTTACAAGGTATTAAATTCAGATATAATAGTATTCTTCTTTAGGCATAGTAGGATTCAGCAATAAAAAGGAATGAGCTGTTTTTCCCCTTTCAGCTCTTCTAGAACTCTCTTCTTACCACCATAGGACTGTATCTTGATGACTGTAATTGCAAAACTGTTCTGCCAAGCAAGGTTGTACTAATAATCTGTTTGCACTTCTGAACTCAAAGGTGAGCAACCTTGAGGAAGGACACCTGTATGAATTCCGGGCTCGTGCAATGAATATGGCTGGTGTTGGGAAAGTATCTGAACCTAGTGACTTGTTCAAATGTGAGGAATGGACAATGCCAGAACCAGGTATGTCTGATGTAAAAACAATAGCCAAAAAATATTGCCAGGTATGTTAGTTAATCTCCTTATTCTTCTATGAACCTGAGGGACTTCTGAAAACTATAGAGTTAATGGTGTTATGGTGGGTTGGTTACAAGCATACAAATGCATTCCAGACATTTCCAGAGAAGTTCAGATCCAGACGTATTATTTCTACATTTCACAGACAGAGCATCCATATATTTTTAATAATATCCTTATTTCCAGAAAATGAAGAATCTGGATCTAATATCTCAATATCTTGGTATATTGCACCAAAGGAAACAACATTAAATTACTTGATGAATACTTTTTGTCTGTTGTTTAATTACCATAGAAAGGATTACTATGGACCTGCTGTTAAGTCGTTATCATAAAACTCTCAGCCTTCTAATCTGAGACTCAAATGGAGGGCACCAGTTGCATTTTTTACGTTAATGTTTGACAGCCTACCCTTTGTTGAACAGGCCCTCCCTACGATGTGAAGTTCAGTGAAGTAAGAAACACATCCCTGATGCTACACTGGGAAGCACCATTGTACACAGGAGCAGGTCCAGTTACAGGGTATTATGTAGACATGTGTGAAGAAGGGTCAGAAGAATGGAAACAAATAAGTAAGCAGCCCATAGCGAGCACCCATATGAAGGTTTGTATATGCATCCGGCATCCAAGTGTTGCTTCCCATTTAGCCTATGTTAATTCCTGTCATTGTTTCCTGCAGGTTTCAGACCTGGAGACAGGGAAATCACTTATTTTCCGAGTAAGAGCACTGAACAAGGCTGGAATTGGTCCTCCCTCTCTCCCTTCAGATCCAGTGGTAGTAAAAACCAAACCCGGTATGAAAGGAAGAGTGATTAGATTGTCTGTGCTGAACATCTCCCAGTAAAAAATATCAACTCAGTTGCACAGCTTTTAGCTTTCATTAAGAGTTCATCCAAAGTACTTCTTTGATCCCCATTATTATAAATACCACACGATCTGTAAAGTATTTATCCCCATAAGAACCCTGCTAGGTAGGGCAGTATTACTTTCCCAAAATACAGAAAGAAACCTGAGACACTCAATGGATATAAGTAACCTGCAAAATATCAGTAAGTAAATCTATGTGGAGCAGAAGATAGAACTTACCTTTCTAGCAAACGTCCAACGCCCTGATTTGTGATCCATACTGATTAGTTAACCCTCCTCCTTCTGCTTTGACAAAAGCTTGTATAAGAGAATGGCAGCTGCACAAACAAAAGAGAGGGAAACAGATATTAAAACTTGCCTTGTAGCTAATGTATATGAATATATGTACCATTTGTAGCAGAAGATGAGAAATGATTATTTTTCACTCTTTGTTAGCAAGATGGAATGAAATTAATTTAGATTTATCATGAGTTCATGTGAGCTCATTTCACTGCAATTACACCAAAGGTGAATTTGACTCTGCTTTAGAAGAAAAATACTTTATAACAATATCCACAGTGACGGTACAAAAGAGAGTGTCTAAGACCTATCCTGACATGAGGAGTCTGTAAATACTATGATGTTTGCAGTAAAAAGCTGATTTAAGTAAATATTAGTTACTTCTTTCACAGCAAGAAAAAGCTTCAGTCAAAGTAAAGATGAGCAAATCAAACTGCCCAAACGTATTTACTCCAACTGTACACTCTGGCTTTTTTGAAAACAATTGTTTCTCTGCATCTACATTTACTCATCATTATTGTGTTTCTCCATATACAAAGTAAAAGGTTAAGTCAGATACCCAGACACTAAACTCTGCCCTGTTTTGTTAAGGAGTGCCATTTTTTTCTCCCCTCATACAGGCATAAATGAAATCGAACTTGGAGTCGATGAGGAGGGTTTCATTTACATGGCTTTTGAAGCTCCTGAAAAGAATGATTCCTCTGAATTTATCTGGTCAAAGGACTATGAAGGACCACCAGATTCTGACAGAGTTCGAACTGAAGAGAAAGGCAATAAGTGAGTAGACATTTCATACTAAGAAACTGTGGACTGTGCAATAAGGAACCCATGAAAAAGTGAGAAAAACATCAAGACAAATGTTTCCCTCTGCTTTCAATCTTCAGCTAAAATACAAATAAACTACGGAAGTTTTGCAGTTCTCTGTCCCTGATTCTCAGTTCTGGTGCCCCTGAAACAGGGGATTCAATGCAGTCTTCTGGTCACAGAAGAGAAGCTTCAGCCATCATACGGCTAATATTTTGGCCCTGCTCCTCAGTGTCACATGTAAATGGCTATGAGTGCTGCATTCGATGTTCCAAATGCATCAAGTGTGTATTGTATTCTCTTACAAAAAGCATCACTTATGAGCAAAATATGATTTATCTTTATTTTTCTTCCTAAGATCTAAGCTTATCCTGAAAGACCCATCAGAAAAGGATCTGGGTGTGTATTCAGTGGAGGTCACAGATGTAGATGATGATATCTCTGCCAGCTGCATATTAACACAAGAAGGTAAAAACTAATAGTTAACAAGAACAAAAACCTGATGTGCCATAATTTTATAATATTAAATGTTTAAAGGAAAGCTCCACCTAGAAGAATAGAAAGTGATTGACATTATGTCATGATAGTGGTATGTTTCCATTTCTTGAAGGTCCAAGGGCAGTTTCTTTTACAGAAAAGATTCCATGGTCCTGAAAGGTAATTTTTCCTTCAGGTTTCAGAATTAAGACATAATACAATATCACAGTGATTTAAAATTTCATTGCAACGCGTTTGTTGATTTGTTACCACCAACATTTTATTCAGACATAGTGAAGAATTATCTTCACGACCTCTTTGAGTCCCTCTTGCTATGGAATGCTTTGTACTTATTATCAACTTTTTGACATAAATGAAGATCCATTGATGTATTAAATCATACTGATACAATCAGTTTCTTTTGGCCTAGTTATACTAATCTAAATGAATTGTTATTCTTTGCATTTCAGATCTGGATAAGTTACTGAAACGTAGCCACGAAATCAGGAATCCATGTAAGTAGAACCAGTAAGAAACAACTACATTTGTGACTTCCATATATACCCTCTGAAAGGGGAACCCTGGCACAATTCTGGATGACTTCAGCTGTGTGATTTGCATAGGAATCCCCCTGCAGCCCCCTTCTCCTTGTTTTCCAGTGATCAAGCTAATATCTGGATGGAACATTGATGTTCTTGAGAAAGGAGAAGTGCGGCTGTGGCTAGAGGTTGAAAAGCTGTCACCAAATGCAGAGCTACATTTGATCTTCAACGGGAAGGAGCTCACAAGTACGCCGGTATGTACTTTTCAAATACTGGCATTTATGTGACTTACTTTCCCTTTCCTTGACAAGGATATAGACCAAAAAGCTACATCCTCCATGCTCCAAACTCCCATCAGACATTTTGATGGCTGTTTTTGGAAGACTCTAGGGCTTGGTTTCCCACTAAACAGGAAGCCAAACATAACTGTCTGATTCTCAACTTCTTCAGTCCTAGCACGATTGCAGCATAGAAGATATTTGTTAAAGACAGCATAATATCCATAAGTCCTCTGGCCAGCAGAAACTTCACTGGTAACACTTAAAGAAAGCCCACTACTTACCTGTTCTGTTAAAGCAATGTGTAGCAAATATATAGAAGGCTTTACTTATTGTAAGAACTGTCTTTTCTACACTGGAGGACTGACATGGTAATGTATGATTTTAGAGTATTTTTCAAGCTCTTTGCAATGATAATATTTGCTTAGAGCAAACAAGCCGGTAAAGCATAATGATAGTATTTATGTTTAAGCATTTGGCAGGTTTCGGGGCGTGTGTATAAAAGGTTCAGCAATGCTTGCGTGATGTCAGAGGATGGCAGTATTACTCGTCATGTCCCAAATATGTGATTACATGCCACAGATAAGTAATTATGTGCAATGTGTCCATTATACTAAAACTCATACAGATTCTGGTAAGTTGAAGCATCTAAAACATACAATGAAAAAGAATATATTGTATCATGTGGTTTTAATGGGAACTTTCTCCCAGAGAAGAGTTCTGCTATAAGTTCTGCTTATATGCATAAACAAATGTAATAGACTTTTATTTATATTGGAAAAAATACTCTTTAACAAAATTGACTTGGAGGCAACTCCGGGAGCACTGATTATATCAGTATGTATTGGCTTCATTACGCCTGTAAGGTGAGGGAAATACATAAGGATACACATATAAAATGATTGTTTGAAGTGTGAGTGTTCTAAAAGATGCTGTGCCAGATCTGGCCTTAGAATACTCCCTCTGCAAAAAAAAAAAAAAAAAAAAAAAAAAAAAAAAAAAACTTATTCAATTCATCATATTTGTTTTGTTTTACACAGACACACAAAATAAACTTTGTCAGAGAAAAAGGTCTTGTAGAACTTATAATCCAGAATTTCTGTGATGATGATAAAGGGATGTACACAGCCCAGCTACAAGATGGAAAAGCTAAAAATCAGTTCACCCTAGACCTTGTGGATGAACGTAAGTGGAAATTCAGGATCAAATATAAAGACTGCCACACTCAGTGGAAAGTTTCCTAGGCACTTACGGTCCCAAAGTATTTCCCATAGTTAGGGTGGCGCATTAGGAGAGAGGGAATCAAATCTTTATATTAGTACATATATTAAAGTCCAGGAATCATGTAAGAAACTGAATTTCTCTTTAACACAAATCAAAGCTTGATCTTACAGACAAGATCCTTGATGATAAACAGTGTCTGCTAGAGCAAAACAGTCATGGGAGTGATCAGTATTTTTTTCCAAATGTTTTAGATATTATTCTTCTATGGTAAACTCTGTGTATTGGCAGTAAACTGTATG
The DNA here is from genome assembly GCF_028389875.1 of Rhea pennata. NCBI lineage: Eukaryota > Metazoa > Chordata > Aves > Rheiformes > Rheidae > Rhea > Rhea pennata. The sequence goes on from NC_084685.1 coordinate 5,966,975, forward strand.
GCATGTACCACGTAAGTACCTTAGAACATTATCAGGTTGAAAATTCAGTGCATTTAGCAGCTGTAATGTAATATAATAAAGAAATCAGTCAACTGCACTTATGAAGAAGTCCAAGCAACAAAGAAAAGCTAAACATGGAACATGCAGGGGTTTTGTATGTGCTAGTATACAGGAGTTTTTTGATTAATTAAAAATATAAAGTAAAAAGATCCCCATTCATGCACTTCCCCAAACAGTATCTATCTCCATTTTTAGTTCTTGCAAACAGTTGGGTGATTTCAAATGACCTTCTTAAGCTTCCAATATATCTGAATGGAATGTGTCTATACAAATGTCAGTGTCTACCTCCCTCTTTTTACAGCCAGTGGAGAGAAACAGGTACCTTTACAGAGTGATTCAGCATATGCTAAGGTCAGAATATAAAATACTTTAGAGGAGTTGTGCTCTGAAAGTGCCTATTTTTCTCCACTGATAACAAAGGAAATGTATGAAACAGAAGTTGCACACAGTTGTCTAAAAGTGAGGTAAATTCTACACTCTCTGCCTTCCTCTGTTTCCTACCTTTGAAGCATTTTAAAATTAGGGTTTCTAGTCCGAATTTTTATACAGCCAAAACTTCTGTTTCATTTCCTAAATGCATAATGCTGAGGTCTTCAAAGACTTTTCTATGTATTTTACATCATGAAAATAAATATTAGGTACTGAGCAACAAGTACAATGAAAGATTGAGGGTACTAATTTGTTCAAGGATTCTCAATAGGGACCAGGGGTAGCTGATGCACCAGAGATGTCTTATAAACACATATCACTGATCATGATAACACCTTTCATGATCAGAAATCTCTACCGTGTTACGCTAAGAAATAATGTATTTTTATTGACTTTGACCACTGATGTTCTTGCAGGTTTTGATAAAGTCGCAGAAGAGGCTCAAGCAAAATGGAGAGAATGGAAGAAAAAGCAGGGTATGATAACCTGAAGGTTAATGACTTACCAAAACTATTGTTAAATGGATGGCAAAACCTGAGCAAAGCTGTTTTGCTAAGTGCTCTAAACAATTTTCTTCACTGTCCTTTTTAACTGCCTTATTTAAGTTGATTAATGCACTAGGATAAGTCCTCCTTTTAAGATAATCTCCTGACTTAAAAATCAAAATATCCTCTGAATCAGTGCTGCAATGCAGAACATTCTTGAATTCTGAAAATTGTCCAGCCTGAATATATGCCCTGTAGTTAAGACCCACCCACCTTCCTGGTAGAAAACAGGGTTCTCCAAATATGATAAAAAAGAACCTTTACATTCCCCCTCCCATCCAATACTAACCAATAAGGAAGTTTATTGAACAGTCCTTTCAGAGAAAAAAAATATTAAAATTGGAAAGACAAGTTTGCCTTCTAATAGGAATAAAAAAGTACATTCATTAAATAACGGATGCTTAGGCAGCATTACTAACAACATTTTACGGTAAGACCCCTCAACAAACATAAGATCTATTACTTTAGGAAATCATAATGACAATAATAATCCTATGTCAAAAACTGTGGTGGCTACTGTACACAAAACTCAGTTAGATAGAAAGTTATCGGAGGGATCATTGTTGGGATTCACCACTAGATGGTGGCATTTCAATACATAATACTTTTAAGACCTTTGGGAATACATAGCAAGAGACATTTATTTTCTTTTATAGGTCCATATTTTATAGAAAACTTGAAATGGAAGGTGACTGAGAACTGTGAAGTACTGCTTACCTGCAAGGTACATACAGCCATATAATTCATACTGTGTGCAGTTGCATCCCTTTATCATTACATTTTAGATGTGAATTTTAAGGGATAGCATGAACAGTGTTCATTCAAATGGCTATTTGCAAACCAGTGAAAGGTAAGAGGTAATATATCTTGGACAGAAATTTTAATAGAGAAGGAAATTTCTCAGACTCTGTGGCAATCCTCCAATGTAAGTGAAGTTCCTTCTTAGAAAGACATGTAAGCATATAGAAATAAAATGTGCTTGGTATTCTGACTTCTAAACCTTCACTTCAAACAGGCAACAAACCTGAAAAATGACACCAGCTTTCAATGGTTCTTCAACAAAAAAACACGAACAGGCGGTGCGTTTGACCAACAAACTGGGATAGGAACTCTTCAGATTAAAAAGGTGAAAACTATAAAGCAACTCAGAGGCTTTGGTGATATCACTTAAACACACAAAAAACTATGCGTTGATCTTATTATTAACATTCAAAGTACATTTTGGGTAGTGCCCACTAAATAAAGAAACTGAACAAACACAAAAGAAAGCATAAAACAGGAATCAATTAAAGTTATAGCCAGATAGATCTGAATTAGAAATGAGATAATTTTTAACAGTGAGTAGCTATTAAAATTTTAACATATTCTGAAAGTGGTTAAAAAGGAAAGTGAGGGTTCTTCAGGTTTTCAGATTAAATTGGTTGTCTATTCTGAAGATGAGCTTTAGTCAAAAAAAAAAGTTACTTACTGAACTCACTACAGAAGTAACTGAATGAAATTTTATGATCTACCCCATACAGAAGACCAGACAAGCTGATATAATGTGGCTTGTAGTCTTCGAAACCTGCAGCTCTTCTCCTCTGGGAGCACAGAGGTGAAATAAGAAAGCTTAATGGTGTAGTTAGAACTTTATTACCATCTCTGCAAGGCTAATTTAAATCATGTTTGGTTTTGATTTTTCATCTTATTTTCAAATAGCCAGATCACCTATTAAAATGAATAGAAAAACATGTGTGAAGGTGTGTGCCTCCACTGAAATAAGTCTGAGGAACAGCAGGGACACTGCTGGCTGGAAGTCAAGCACATTGGCAAACCAATATGAGAAAAATTTACACAGCAGTGGGATTCATCATTACTGAGTTCCAGCAGTACCAGTACCTCACACTACTAAGGGCACCCAGTGCTGCAAGATGACAGAGGGGAAAAGTTGAGATAGTGACCCCCATAAATGACAATGTACCACCTTGTAATGAATCAGGGCCCTCTCTAACCTTTCAAGGCAGGTTCTAGGGCGATTGCCTTTTTTTGTCCTCCTTTCTGATCACTCCAGCCAAAATCATGGGAGGGAAGAAGAAAATCTCAGCTCGCCCCCTTCTTTAAATCCTGCCCTATTTTAATGATATGTGAAATTTCTGGTTTGTGTGTGTGGGGTTGTTTGTTTTTTTAGTATTTTTTATATATATGTATATATTTGCCAGATAACCAAAGCAGATGAGGGCCAATACAAAGCACTTGTTTCAGACAGCCGAGGAGAGGACTACACCCAACTTGATCTCACAAAAGGAGGTAAGAGAATATTACACATTCCCACCCCGCCTGGCATTCAATTTGGATTTAGAAACAGATTTCCTAACTTTCTACCACACTTAATTACCATAGTATCTACATGCATCCATAGGAATTAAAATTTGCACAAAAAATCACTGACCAGATTTAAAGAGTTTCCCAATCTATTACAGCATATAGATACTAGATCATAACAATGTATAACGAGATTAGTTATGACCACAACACAATTTCTGTCAAGCACAGGAGTTAAAAGTTCAGGAATGTTTCAGTCACTTCAACTCAGAAGCAATCAAAAGAGTCTACTTTCAAAGACTAAATACTACCCTGACATCTGGAACCTATCATTTAAACCTGATACAAAAATCTGTTCTCAATGACATTCTGTTGCACACACTGAGTGTTAAGAAAGATAGGAGCATCTAAACATAGCAAAAAAATGTCCAGCATCTAAAAATAAATCAGGCACTGGCAAGAACTTCATACCCGTAAGCTTCCCAACAAGAAGACAATGAGTAATTACTATATATAATACATTCTGAATGTAATAAAATTAAGTTGGTATTTGAAACATGATTTGCTAAATACTGTAATTATAAATACTTAACCACCTTTATGTCTTTGCAGCTTTTGAAGACCTTCTCAAGGAGCTGTGTAGGATCAGTGGTATGTCTTTTTTTCTCATCAGCTGATACGGTAGTAATAGAAGGGGAGGACAATGAAATGTCATGATCAGAGCAACGGCTCTGGAAGTGACCCTGGGTTTGGATCAAGAGGTCAATCCTTAATCTCTCAAGCACAGTAGTACTGATTAAATATTCCTCTGGCAGTAGAAACACCCTCAAACTGACAAGGGGAGTGGTCAATAAACAGCGGGGTATGAACAGAAAGAAGCATTAGGAAAGTCAGGATTACAGAAGGTTGTGAAAAAGAGATTACTTTCACCTCAAAAGAGAAAGGAAACATTAGTTTAATTCTTTTTTTGCACTGTTATTTCTGCTCAGGCACAGGTGTAGTTTCATATTCCAGCATCAATGCAGAGATCTAAATCTCTGTGGTCTTGTTTATAAAATGAGACTGCTAAGAACAGCAACATCTGAGCTAGTGTTGAACACTCTCTAGAACAGATGCTGACATTTCTTTACTGGCTGCTGGGTAAAAGATCCGCGGCCTTCAAGAGGTAGAATACCATCTAGCTTTCAGTTGGCCACATTCTCCAGACAGATACATTAATAGGTTGCTGGGTATTTTGTTTGCATAATATGCAAAATTACACAGACTTCCTTGGTTGTCCTCCTCCATTTCAATCTTTTAATTACACTATTAGCTCTTTCTGCTACACCTCTGAAAATTCAGCCTACTGAAGAAGGCATCAAAATCTACACTGATGTGAAGTACTACACAGACTACTTGAAAACAACCTGGTATCACCAGTAAGTCCCCAAAAGATACTTGCAAGGCTGTTGGTGTGCTGTTGCTTGTGATTGTTTATCACTGAGATTAAGCATGTCAAGCCTAAGCCTGCAGCTTTTAAAGGCAATGGGAGATTTGCTGAGTCAGGGCTGAAAACTGAAAGGGCTGGAAATTCTCTCCACATCCTGAAACACATGTAGACTTCTAAAATAAGCAGTCATGTTATTTTTATCTTACCACTGCACAAATATTTATAAGTGGTCATCTTTACTAGAATAATAACAATACATTTGAGGGACTGATCAGTTATAACCACCTCAGTTATGACAGAAGAGGAAGTTTTTAGGTTTTAAGTTCTTTGATTCTATTATGTTACGCTTCTGATTGCTTTACCTCCCTTTGAGTAACAAATATTCCCAAATATTATATAATTCTTTCCAAATACTAGTTAATTTAGTTTCACAGCATCCTGGTAAAATAGAGAAACACCATTTTATTAGACATTTCCTAAAGATGTATACAAGGAGGCCAATTTTAATGATGCTCGAGGGCTAAACCATTACAAATATTTAATGTCTAAATTCTGTCTACTCTACTAAATAAGAACAAGGTGCTCTTTTGTAGAGCTTGCAGAGATTTGACAAACTGCCTGCAAGAACACAGGTGCCTAGTGAGATTTTCAAAAGTGACTGAGCATATAACTGTCAGTGAAATTAGCAGTGAAATTCTGACTCCAATTCTCCTGTTCTAATCAGCAGATCTAAAGAAAAAGCTAGTGTTCTAATTTATGCAGTTCCGCTCAAATATTATTGAAATGATACAATTTATTTACCTAGGGACAAACGACTAGAAAGTCATGATAGACTGAAAACTGGGAGTACAGTGAATCAGATCTGGCTTCACATACTGAACCCAACAGATGCAGATAAAGGAAAATACACCCTGGAGTTATTTGATGGGAAAGACTCTCATAAACTATCGACTGACTTGTCTGGAAAAGGTGAGCTGAGTTAAACAATACTGTTATAGGAATGATATATGTGTGCTGCTTTCCACGATTCCTTCAAATCATAGGCAGTGACTCCTCTCCCATATTTGAGATGGAGCTGCAGTTCTGTGATAGCATGCCATGAAACACTGTTAAGGAGGACAGTGAAGTGCAGAGAATTGTCCAAGAAAATGTGGGGAGAAGAGAGGAATGAGCAGCAGAAAGGACTGAAGCTTTTCGGGAGCCTTGCTACTATAGCATAAGGATCTCTCCCAATCTCCTCAGGACTTCCCTTTGGAAAGGGAGCATCAGGCCCCATATATTTCCGTAGTAAACAAACAGATACACATAAACAGACACATATTTCCTTAAGGCAGATATACTGTTTAGATGATGCAGATAATTACATGTAGTTATGTGCACAAACATCTGTAATTCCAACAATAATGCATTACATTAAATCTATCAAGTTAAATGAAATAAACAACACCTTTCCTTAAAAAAACCCTTTTGTTCTTTCAGCCTTTGAAGATGCCCTTGCTGAGCACAGAAGGCTAAAGTGAGTTTCTGCCCAAGTACTTTCACAGCTAAGCTAATCCATTTTGGGTATCATATTCTGTGGTGGCCACTTAGCATGGATTAAGGAGCAGGAGAGAGAAAAGGTTGGAGAGGATCATTAACAAATATAACTTTATCCCAGAATAACCCCCATGCTTACTAACTGCAAATGCTTAAGCACCAAACTGTCAGGCTATGCGTCTGTCTGAATGAAACAGAGCCCCTGTCTCACTGGCAGCAGTGACCATCCCCCTTCAGACCTTAGACCAGAGGCCCAAAGGGCCTTCTTAGGCCCAAGGGGCCAAAGAAGAAGCCTCCAACACCTCTTTCTGTGTTCTACCTTTTCTGCTGGTTCAGCGCACTTCAGCTTTCCAGACTGCCCTTCTGATTCGATTGCTGGAGTGCCACCCCAAACCCTTTACTGAGAGCATCAAACTATCAGTAGCGTCTCTTAGAATCATTCGGAAGATTAGGCTTTAAACAGATATGTGAGAACCTCCATTGTTCCTATGAGATTTACTGAGATTAAGAAATTGCTTTTCACTACCAATTTTCTTCTAGTTCCATAAATTGGCTAAGAAAACCCTTTCCTATTAACTAGTTCAAGCATGAAGAATCCCTTTTTAAAAAAAACTTCAAAAGTGCAATTATCTATAGCTGTTAGAGAATAATCTTCCTTTTAAAAGCACTGAGAACACATATCTAATAAGTAGAACTGCTATAACTGTATCTCTTCTTCACTTTCAGAGAAGCAGCCATAGCAGAAAAGTGTAAGTAAATTAATATTGTATGTTTTCTTCTGCCAAACAAAGCCAAGTGTTACACTGACAGGTAAAATTAAGGGGTCATGTTTGTTCATTCCCAGGTCGTGCCAGAGTTGTTCAAGGTCTGCCAGATGTTGCCACTATCATGGAGGATAAGGTAATATTGAGTAACTGTTCATACAGTTGGCCTTGGCACAGACACAGAAGAATGGATGACAGGGAGAGAACTACTTTTTTTCCCCTATAGTACATTCCCAAGCAGGTTGGTCACAGCTGTGCCTTTTTGAGCTACTGCAGTTGCCAAAGGTGAGAGGTGATACTCTCCACAGGGCTTGTATCACTCCCCAGCATTGTTGATGGTGCTTCCAAACACATACGTGTGTCTGCACATACATGTGCTCTCTGTGGCACAAAAGTTCTTTCTTATAGGTTGCTGGTGTTACTGTTTCCTAGGTCTGTTTCATAGCCAGATCCTTTCTGTTGCCTTCCTATTTCATTTTCAAGATTAGACTAAATGGTTTAAGCACAGGACCTAATTTTCCTAACATATATCCTGCATCTTACACTTCTGAGTCAAAATCACCTTTACTGGTCCTCAGACAAAAAAACAAATCTCTAAAGTAATTCCTAATTCACTGTATGCCTATTTAAGTGTTACCTTATAGTGTAAGAAAGATGTAAAATGCCAGTACCACAAATACGAGTCAGGCCCGGTGAATCCAGTCACTTTAATCCTGATGACTCTGATGTATATCAAGAGGAGATGGATAGTTCTGGAAATTGAAAATCTAGAAGAATTTCCATAGTGTTTAAACTGCCTACTGTCAATTCTGACATTTTATTACCTAGGCTGTGAAAGTGACCTTCAGTTATTAATCTAAGAACTTTGTAGTCCTCAGGAGCTGCAAAAGAGAGAAATTTAGTTTAATCAAGGACCACTATTTGTTCAGAATCACAAACTAGACAATGAAATTCAATCTGGTTGTGAGATATCCACTTTTAAAACAGTAGCTACCTTTTAAGAATCATCACTAATTTTATAAAACAAAGACCTGAGAAAAAAGCATTTACGCTACTTATTGAATACTACACAGTGGATCAGTTCTAAGTCTGATCAGAACAGATAAGCAACCTTTATGGATTCTTATTGATGCTGTTTTTTCTTTTACTTCATTTCACATTGACAGAACTTCCTTGCTCATTTATGCCTTCACAATCTATCTCTACTATGTGTTTTACAACAGACCCTATGTTTAACTTGCTGCGTGACCGGAGACCCCTACCCAGAAATCAGTTGGTTCAAAAATGAGAAGGCTATCGTCTTTAAAGATCGTTATAAAATGGATGTGAAGGGGACAGTCGTCACAATTACCATTGAGAAAGTCTGCAATGAAGACACAGGAAAATACAGCATCTATGTCAAGAACAAATACGGTTCTGAAATAGGGCAGGTTACTATCAGTGTTTATAAGCATGGAGAGATACCAATAGGGGCAGAAGCAGAGCAAATCCCACATGAGAGTATACCAAAACAGCCTAAATGAAGTAGACATCTACAACTAATTGAATTTAAAAGGAATTTAACACTTTTGGATTCCTTTGACTGTCTCAGACCCATAACTCAAGCTCTCTTTCTTATTTCATATGTAGAAAATAATTCTCAATGTCTTTCATGGGAAAACATGCCAAAAAATAATATAAGATTTAAAAACAAAACAAAATGAAACAAAACAAAACACTGCATCTTCATCAATGCATCAGTAAACAAATCTGTGGAAAACCTCCAAAACCCTAACCAAAGAATTCTGCTCTCATGTCCTAGATTCTTATTAATAGATATGTAGTTTGTGTGTACGTGTGTGTGCATGTGTGCCTACACGTGTACTCACCGATAGTGCTGCATGGGAAATACCAAAGGATTCACCTATAAAAGAAACATGCTTCTCGTGGATTCTCTTTTTTTTTTTTTTTTTTTTTTTTTTTGGATTAAAACCCCATTATGTTAATGATTATCTTGTAGCTGACAAATGTTTGTATGTTTATTATTAAACGCACATGTTGGGTACCACTTAAGCACAGTAGACAAGTATATATCTATCCTGAAATCTGTCTTGAAATCACTTGGCCCGCCAGTGTGTGGAAAGTTAAGAATATTCCTAAGGATCACAGTGAATCAGGGACCTGTTTCCTCCCATATGGCTGTGAGAGGAAAACAAAGTAGCAACCTTTTTTAAAGTCTCGGTTTTCTTTACAGAGGAGCACATTCTGCTTCTATATATCCTGATACACAGTAACACATTAACACAAGAGGGTTAAGTGAAAGAGAGCAAAGAGGGAGCAAGGTCCTTGCATTCTATTGGACTCCTATTATCTTTAAAAGTAAAAAGTACATGCATGTTTCTGCATGTAGAAAAAAAATTGGCCTGTCATCTGCTCTGAAGGCACTACACTCTCAGCTTCTGTCAGTAAAACCATGTCTACGAGAAGTAAAAAAAGTGATTTTATAGAGCCATACAGCTAACTGCATTTATTCAGCAAAACAGCATCTTAACTTGCTTTACAATCTAGAATAAACCATCCTAACAACAACTATATTTTTCCTGGTTATTTGGGACATCCTGCTGTTCCAGTGTCTACATACATAAGCACAGCAATATCTGGACAAGATTGCCAATCATCTAACCAAATGTAATTACATTTCATAAGCTGTTCAAACTATATTTATATAATTTATATTACAAAATTTAATAACATTACAATTAATAAATGAGACTTTAGCTAATTTTCTAGTTTCATTTTATAGTGAATGAAGAAAAACAGGTCCTTCTGATGGCATCATTAACTTTATTCTACGGTATAAATTGAGACAGATGAATCATGCCCTAGGAATAAATGTAATGTAAACATCACCATTTGAGAGTCATGTGAGGTGCAGCCCACACAAAAATATGGCCTCATTCGTGACCAGAACCTTACCTTTGCTATTCAGGCAGCAAGGTATTATTTTATGTAAATGAGATTACAAAATTGGTCATTTTGCTTTTTAAAAAACAAGAAAGTTAACTGAAGCAGAAAGCTTAATTAATGAAGAAAAACTGATCTCTGTTCCAGACTGTGGCAGGGATAATAGTGAGACTGGCAGGGATAATAGTGAGACTGCTATTACAGAATAGCTCCAAAGCCATCTTACAGATGTGTGAATACTATCTTAAGCATATGCGTACAAGAGGCATTTCTTCTTGTGCACTTTTTAGTGTAATATTTAGCTATCCAAGGCAATAGTGGTAACGCCAGATCACTAGAAGAGCTTTAAGTAAATTTTTGAATTAGTAAATTTCTTTTTTTGGATAGGAATAATAAACTTTTTTGAAGTTGTAAAGAAAATTATGCTTGCTAACACATGGATAGCCTGCAGCAGTTATGAATTTTCCAAACTTACAAGCAATTGTACAGGGTTAGCAAGAAGCAAGCTACGTACTGACCCTCCAACCCCAGTCCTGTTAATTATACAGGACTGGCTGTTGCTGGGAGGAGGCTGAGAGACTTGTTTATGTCCCTGTTAATAAAGAAATATTATGATTTTGAGAGAACAAAGCAGATAACAGCATGTTTATGAGAAATGTGTTCTTGGAACAAAGATGAGGTTGATTCATCAGAATTAGAGCATAAGTTTTCTAAACTCCCTATCTGCTAATTAAAACTAAAACTAAAATAGACCTGGACCTAAACATTTCCTCCACTTTGGAATATTTGGCTCTTTGTGTGTGAATTTTCTTTGAAATTATATAATAAAAAATAGTTGTGAATTTGTAAGCAAAAATTCAGCATTGTTCTTCTGTTCAAATAGAAGAATTACTGACCAATATGGAGAAATAAAAGTTAACTTACAAAGGTCAGCTACCCTAAGGATACAGGATTTATTTGAATTAAGCAATATTATTGCAAGGCACATATAATCTAATGAATGACTTCCAAAGTCAACAGTCATTCTTGCACAGACAGCAAGGAATATACTCATTAGTTATTATGAGCGAGGAATTCTTGGTGTAATCTGTGAGAACAAAAACAATGCATCCCGTTTATTTCTTTAATTTCAGTCTCCAAGCAATGTTCTGCATTTTATTTTACTTTAATAGTTTGTGCATGAAGTGATTATTGGAAAACCCCCTGAAATTAGCACAGATTTAGATGCACATTACTGACATCTACTGGATTAAGTTGTATCTAACTCTCCCACTAGGTTATGATTTTCCCTCTCCTCAAGTGATAGAAGGCCCAAAATTTTGGAAAAAGAAGTTGTGGATTTTATTCTCACCCCTGAAGTTCCAAGCGCCCACAGTACAGAACACTGTAATAACCAGGAAGCTCCTATCCTAGTACTTAACTCGCATCTACTGTAAATTTATCTGAAGAATTCTATCCAAGCACAGAAAATACATTAAACACGTAAAAGTTGTGAACAAAAGGAAAATAGATTAATCAATGCAACACTTTACAACAATTATGAATCATAACCTTAGTTCCATGACCCACAATAAACAGAACATCCCAAAACATTTGGTCAAGGTAACACTTTCTACAAAGCAGAATGAACTACAGGTTATGATCATTAAAAACAAATAGATGATTAATAATTGTTACTTCGGTTAATAATTAGCTGATCATCTCACAGTTTGGGCTGGCTTTTTCCTTACAATAAATAGCAGCTAAATGAGCAGGGAGCTCCCTCGTTTTCCTCCTAGCGTCCCATACTGCATTATATCATCCATAATGGCATTCAGTGGAACCTGGCAGGTCTATGCCCAAGAGAACTATGAAGAGTTTCTGAAAGCTATTGGTAAGCGCCTTGTTACTTTTGAAATAATTTGCTTGGATAATTTTTTTTTTTGAATAATTTTGTTACTTTTGAAATAATTTGCTTAGATAATTTTGCACAACAACATCTTTTATGACAGCACTTCAATGTTTTTTTTTCTTTTGTTTTTGTGACAAACTACTTCCTATCAGGTAACTCTGTTAAGTCTACTTCAGAAATAAAAAGAAGCTGAAAATTGCACAATTAATGTAGAAAGGTTACAGAAAAATCCAAAACCTCTGTCTTAACATAAAATTGGCTCCCTCATAAAAGAAGACGTGTATCAGAAGTTGACCTGTTTTGGCTAATCTCTAATTTTTTAAGTACTTTTAACTAGAAGCAAGTTGTAAATGACATGTAAAATTTCCCAATGTTCTGTAAGCAGTGCAGGCACTTTCTATAGCATTAGTGATTAAATATATGTGATAGCTGTTTAGTAATCTCTAAGAAATTTGGTGGTTATGACTTTGTAGGTGCCTACATTAACAAAAATGCCTGAACCTTTACTGCTAATGATGATCCTTTTCAGATCACACTAGAGACACATTGATAAGGTGCTTTGAGGTCACTTGCACTGATACAGCTTTGACCTCACGGATAACCCCCACCTTCTATTTGCCTGGGAAGAGGTAAGAGAGACAGAGTGGCACAGATACGATATTAGTTGTAAAGATATGTCCTCATATGGCAAGCCTTTACTGAAAGAAACAATAAATATTCTGACACAAGAATAATGAATATAATATAAAAATTTTTATAGATGAGTTGCAACAGAACAATACATCCATAGAGAAGTGAGGAATCTAAGAATTTACCTTTTAACTCAAACATTATTTTCTAGTATCGGTTTGTATTGCTCTTGTACCTTCATCAGAGAAGAATATTTGGTATTTCATATCAACAAACTACTTCATAATAGAAAAGTTCTTTTTTGTTCTTTTTATAGCATTGCCAGCTGACGTCATCAAAGTTGCTAAAGATATTAAGCCTACTATTGAAATACAACAAAAAGGAGACAACTTCACTGTGACATCAAAAACCCCCAAGCAATCTGTAACGAACTCATTTACACTTGGAAAAGAGGCTGACATTACTACTATGGATGGCAAAAAGCTAAAGGTAACTTATTTTAGGAATAGGTGCATCTCTAGTCATACTTCAGTTTTAATGCATTAATGAAATTTGTACTGTTTCCATTAGCAAAAAATAGTATGTACACATGCATTTGTATCATTTCAACTGACAGAAATGTTTTGCAAAAACTCTCATGAAAATGCTGTGGTCTTCAGTTTAAATTAGCAGATGTGGTTATGAAGATGCCGTATCACCTGCATTTATTTTACATTTGACTATGTAGTCACCTACTTATTTTAACGGAATTCTCAAATTTTTTAATTATATGTTTAAATCTGCTTCAACAGTGTACTGTGAACATGGTAAATGGAAAGCTTGTGTGCAAATCAGAAAGCTTCTCTCATGAACAAGAAGTTAAAGAAAATGAAATGGTGGAGGTAAGTGTTTAGAAAGCAGTGGTGCATTAAGAAAAATGTTGAAGGAAGTTAGTTCTGAGTTGTTCTCTATTGACAAAGAGCTTTTTTTCTAGGAAGTTAACCTTATTAGACTCCTAAAAAGTGACCACTTGGGTAAAAACTACCATAGGAAGCACAGCTAACTATACTAAAGTTATGTACTTGGACAACTTCTTGAGATCATTTTGAGTACCTCAAATTACTTTTTTAACATCAAATAAGCAAAACACTACACAAAAGAACCCATCACTGTTTTACTGTTGGGATGTATCTTTCTTGTAGTGCCTATCACTCAAAATACTCCTTAATACAGAGCGATAAAATGCAGTTGATGACAACATTATAGTATTTAGATTCTCACTCTTCAGAACTGGTTTTGTAAAACACAATTTCCTTGGTATGAATGTTAAGGACATATTTATATGCAAGTACTGCAATTGTATTTTCTTGTGGAATAAGATGGATTTTTAAATGAATTACAGAAATATCTAGTCACTTAGCTACAAATAGATTTCTTAAAGTCTAAGTGAAAAACAAGTTACACATATTTGTCATCTACAGCGTTTGACTGTTGGTGGAGCAACACTTGTCAGAAGAAGCAAGAGAGTCTGAAGACAGATCCACTTTCTTTGAGACATTTTTTACATACCTAAAATAAAGCGCACTTTCCACCAGGTGTGATCTTTGTTATCTGAAAGAATAGTACAGAAAACCATTATTTTTACTCTCCTATCACATACAAATCACTTCCCATTATAAGACCATGCTTTCCCTGATTACACTTACAAATCCCTTCCATACTCATTTTGAGGACTGGAGGTCTGCCTCCCAGACAATCAAACCTGGGAATTTGGGCATGTCTGAAAAAATTAGGATTCACCATAATAATCAATGGGAGGGGACAGAAGCTGATATGTTTCTTGTTTCATAACACACTTAGAGAACCCAATCAGTTTTTATCCCTCATTCTAATAATGTTTGCTGTCCTACTAAAAACCCTCTCTATATCCTATCCAGCAAAGAGCAATTAGACATTTGCACCGGCAATCAGTGCATCTGTAACAAGAATAGTAAGAAGTATTCTAAAAGCTATGAAGAATTTTTAAGAATCATAAACAATTATAAAATAGTAACAGGAATGACTAGTCTTAAAACAATGTACAGAAGAATACAATTAAACAAAAATAAGGCATTACAAGATCAAAGGCAATTAAACATTCTTCCAATTTACCATATACTCCCAGTAACTGCTTGCCAGTTCTTGTAAGTACAAATGGAAGGTTTATGTTCAGATTATGTGCCTCTAGTCCATTGTCTAGGCTGAAGTATAACATGCATAGCATCCATGCCTATGACAATTTCTTTGGTCACTACTGGTTAGATTCTATTATTATATTAGCAGTCCTATTTAATACTTATTTATGTCACTGTAAGTTTGTTAGAATTTGATCTTGGTTGTAAGAGCTACACGAGAAATGTTGCTGGACTGATTATGTCATTTAAAATCCTCATGTGGACCTGAGTCTAGATCTTTCCTATGCTAGGAGAAAAGCAGTTTGTGAGTCTTTTTGTGTTTTAGCTAATACCATTTGCAATATGCTTTAAACACAAACAAAGAATCATATTCGTATTCTTCAGTAAGAATGTTCTCATAGGGAGTTTTACTGGCGTAACTATGCAAGTATTGTTATGCTCATTTAGTTTCTTACATAGTTTTACTTTTAAGTACTCTTTTGCACACTTTAAATTTAGCGTGAATTACACAGAAATAAGATCAGCAGTACAGGATCAAGACACTGGTCAGACCTCAGAGAGAAGGCTGTTCTAAAGCTTCAGTAGTGCAAGAAGCCATTTAGAAGTTTGGAACAGTAATGTTTGAAAGTTGCTGGGTAACTGCTGCTAACTACACAACGAAGCTTTACAAAAAATAACGTAGTTTTCTAACAGTAAATTCACAGAACACTGCAAGTCTTCAATAACCAAGTGCTGTATCAGTAAATTGTAGTTACAAAACGTGATATACTTCTAGGTTAACTTCTATATTACTTTAACTCAGAAATCATCCATTACATGTACCTGAACACTTTTAAGTTTGTAAAAATACAATTCTTTGCTTTTGATACATTATAATATAAAATGGGATTGATGTTAAAGAAAACTCTATTAAATCTTTTGCTTTTAAAACAAACATCAGAATTTTAATTTCGTCTGATGTCTGCTCAAATATTCCCAGCCCACTCGATACATCTGCCCTACAAAATCACTCCTTCCATATTCAACCCCTTACCAAAGTTCAGGCTCAATACAGGACAACTGCTATACAAAGGCAGATTAAGTTATAAAGATTGTAGACATTCTAAACCTACAGTAACCCATAAATATAATTTAATATTAAACCATTTTAATTTGAAACAACCAAAAATTCTCAAAAGAAGTAATTCATATTACTTCACAATCACAGTGATTTAGTATTTCTGGCAACTCAGCCAATCTTATCAATCCCATTGCAATATTCGTTTGTCACAGGAAATCTCAGATTTAGAGGAAATGTTCAGTGTAGTTCTTTCAAAACCTGAAGGATTTTGGTTAGATTGGGGACCCTACCTTACTGCTCTAGGTAATCAGTTATTTATGGGTGACTATTGTTATAGCTTTGGACAGCAGTACTGGATCTACTGCAGTGAGATGTTGTGAAATCTTCTGCAAAGGACTTCTGGAGATTATTTACAATCTTGTAAACAAAAACATTTCTGTCTTGTTCAAAACTGTTAATTTCCAAATCTAAGGGCTCTGCAAGGGCTATCCTGGCAGCAAACATTTCTATCCATTGCCAACTCTATTCCTTGGTGATTCTACATTCCTTGGTGATTCCATTGTTTTTCAGCATGTCTAAAGATTGAATTCTTTCTGCTTTGTTATAGCTGCATTGTGTTGTGTGCTCCACTATAACCTCAGTCTCTTATTTCCTTTCCTTGGCTTGATTTTCATGTTCTTTTGACAACTCTTTTGTGTGTACAGAATGATTGTATATATAGTACAAGGTTACAAACTAAAATACCAACTGCTAGCATATTTAGAACAGAACAATGTTAAAGGGGAACATCAAATGTGTAACACACTTTCAGGGACCTCTGTCTGTTTTCTACAGGGTCCTATACACAGACCGCTAAGCATTCAGTAACTATCAATCATTTTCTTTTTTTTTCCAAAAGAGTGGCATATACAGTTGGCTTCTCCATCTGCTGCGCTTGTGATTCAAAGTCCTGTCACACAAAACCTGTAAAAAGGTCAAATGATTCTTGGTGCGAGATTGTCAGGAGAGCAGCGTGCCCACCAACCGTAGTTTATCTCATACTCAGCCATTTAAAACAGATCAGTAAAGTCAGGAAGTGAAAATATGTTACTGATAGGCATCAGGACCGCATGAACTCAGAAGTCTCTCTTCAGTATCTGCCTGCGCAGTTTGTTAAAAATTCCTCACACCAGTGAAGATGCAGAGAGGCTTCTTTACGGAGCCCTTCATCGACTCACCTTTCAAACATGTAAACACTCACAGATCTACCACCTTCTCGCCTACTTCACCACTGGCAAGTCACGCATTATGTGTAATGAAAGCAGTAATTTCTCTAGCTGCCTACTTTATTGCTCTGTGAACTGCACAAGGGTGAACCACAACGCCTAAGGGCGACCGCGCGGGGCAGGAGGCAGCCGGCCGGGCGCGCACGGCCTTTCCCCTCAGGACGACGGCGGCGCGTTGGCCTCCATCTTGCCAACCACCGCCAACGGCGCAGAGCGCGCGCATCCCCCCTCGCCTGGGCGGGAAAAGCGAACGGCTGAGAGGGCGCGCGCAGGCGCGGAGCAGGGCGAGCGGAGGGCGCATGTGCGCGCAGCGCTGGAGCGGGGCGGGGGGATTCCCTCGCGGGTGTCTCCTGCGCGCGCGCTGGAGCGGGCGGGCGCACGGGGCATGCGCAGTGAGGGGAGGGTCGGTTTTGGCGCCGGCTGTTCCCCCCACGCGCTCCCCTCCCTCTCCCCCTCCCCCGTGTTTCCCTCCTTTCGCGGAGCTCTCGCCGGAAGCCCCGCGGGAAGTCTCGCGAGAGGCGGCGGGCGGCTGGCTGTGGCGCTGCGTGCTGCTCCGGAGGGTCGCCTCAGCCGCTCCGCTCCCCGCAGCGCCTGGGCCCCGCCGCTCGCTGCCCCTCGCCCCCCGCCGCTGCCGCCATGTCCCGCTACCTGCGGCCCCCCAACACCTCGCTCTTCGTGCGGAACGTGGCCGACGACACCCGGTGAGCGGGGGCGAGCGCGGCGGGGGGAGCCAGCCGGGCGCGGGGGCCGCGCAGGCTTTGGCGGGCTCGCTAGGCCGCGCGGGCGGCTGCCGCGGGAGGCTGCGGGGCCTCCCCGAGCGAGGGGCCGCCGGGCGGAGACGCAGGCCTCTCCCTTCGCGGCTGCTTTCCTCTTCTCCCTGCCTTGCCTTCCGCTCCCTTCTCCATTTTCTTCGCCGTCCCGTCCTTTCGATCCCCCCCCGCTCCCCCAGGATCGGTGTCAAAAAACACCCAGAAAGAACAAAGCTGGGCCAGAAGAGAGTGAAACTCTCTCAGCCGCATTCGTGTGTCTCCAGCGGGAGATCAAGGCGGGATTTGCCGGCCCAGGTCGGCAGTAGCTGCCTGTGCGCCACTTCTGTGCTCAGCGGCCGCTGGAATTTTAAATATGTTTTTAAAATGCAGCGATTATTCTGAGAAGGGAGAAAACATAGCATGCTTGCTGTGAATGTCCTCGAAATTCATAGTGTGTTTGGTTCCGTTAGTATGGTAATTGCTGCCTGTTCGGAAGGAATGTTATTGCACTAATTGTTATGTACCGTGGCCTCTTACGAGGCTCTTAGCGCAGAGGGGAAAAAAAAAGAAAACGCCTTTTCGCTATAATAATTGCAGCAAAATTAGGTAAGAACCAGTTGCGTGCAGTTCAGTACAATAATTTTTCATTGTTTAGAAGAATATACATATTGCATGCCTCAGTATTTACTGCTTGCTTGGATGTTTTTAGCGAACTGTTAGATTCCTCTATTTCCCTTCTGCAGTTTAGCGCTTCCCTTTTGTGTTTGTTACTGGTTGTGGAATCTTTATAGAGCATACGCATATAAATTACATACGTGATTTGGAGCACTCTTTATGCTGTTAGCTGTAGAATTTCCGTGGAAGTCACTACACGATTTGCTTGTAAAAAGTGAAGCCTGAGTTTTGAAACTTGCTGGCTGGACAGCTTGCACCAAAGTTGTTCAACAAATAACAGTAACGTAGGCACAACAGAATGAATTAGGAACCTTACTGTTGTAAAGAAAATATTTTTTTTAATTTTTTTTATGAGCATTCATTCCTTTTTTGACAGTAATTTACTTTAGGGTCAGAACAACAAGGGAAAAAGACTTTGAAATTCTTAATGAGACTCCTGTTCAGGCTCTCATTGTAAGCTTGTGATTAAATGATATTTTTAGAGACAGCTTCATTATGAGATCTTTATGTTGGTTGTTGGAATTGCTGCCTTGTTGTCATAGTGTAAAAAAAGTCTACTGACTATATGTAATATAGATTTTTTTCCCCAGCTAATAAGAAAGAGAAATGAATAGCAATAACTCTTTCACACCACATAAATTATACATTCACATGAGTGTCTCATACAGATTATTGTGTTAAAATTATACAGAAAAATATAGGTAAAGAAGCTAATGTAATTAAGAAACCTCTCTGTTGGAGGGACGGGAGTTGATTCAAGCTATCATCTCTTTGGAGTAGCTAAGGGCATAAATGGGTTGCTCACTCAAGTTCTATTCCATTTGATATGGTTGTAAGTGTTGAATATTCAATGGAAATGAGTTTGTGTGACTGATTTATTCTTGTACTTTTTCTTTGCATGCTGCAGTTAACGTTTGCATGTTGCAAAATAAGCGTTAAAAATCTTATAGAATACTTCTTTGAAAAAAAGTTCTTGGATCCTTCTCGCTCTCAGCCCACTTTGCTAGTGCGTTTTGCATTGAATTAGCTAAAATATTTAGTTTACGCTTATACTGTGGAGTTACACTAAACAGTGGATTCAAAATGCTGAGGTGTATTTTGAGCGTCTTGAGGTTCAGCAGTGTTGCAGCCTGATATGTTCTTAACAATGAACTACTCAAACTCTTTCCTCCTGGCCCCAAATATTTTGCTACATTAATCTTCTTCAGAATGCTCCAAAAAGGTGGTTGCTCATATTATTTGATTGGAGCTGTGTCTTTTTTATTATTATTATTTAGCAGATGTTTTTTAACTTAAATAAGGAGAAAACATATATACGATATTTGTGATATTTTAGGTCTGAAGATTTGCGCCGTGAGTTTGGTCGTTATGGGCCTATAGTTGATGTATACGTTCCACTTGACTTCTACACTCGTCGTCCCAGAGGATTTGCTTATGTTCAATATCCTTTCTTCAGATGGCTGATTAGTGAGGGGTGTTGAAGTTTGAAATTCAAGTTTATGTAAGAGGTAACAAATCTAAATGAAAAAGCAGTTTACTTTTGTGTTGTATCTAATAAGTGTCTTACTTATATTGTGGTGTTACATTATTTTTGAAGATTAACTCCTCTCAATTGTTCTTTGCCTTTTTGCAAAACTTAAATCAAGTCCAGTAATATAAAAGCTTGCTTATGTGACTGAAATTGATACTATATGATTTAAATGAAAAATTATCACTGACTCAAAATTTTCTACCATGTTTTTATTATAACTGGTATGTAAGTAAATTATGCTTAGCAAATTGTGGCTAGTATTCATTGTTAATTTAAATTTTTTTTTAATGGGAACTGGAATCACTTGATCAAAAAACAGATTGTATAAAAAAAATGAGGTGAACTTCTTTCTTTAATATTGTCCCCTAATTTACTGTCCTCTGTTGTTGCCTCAGAATGTAAAGCTGTACAGTAATGGCGACCCCAAAGAGAAAGCATGAAAGAACCTTTAGAGTAGAGTTCAACAATTAAGGCAAGTAGACAAGCCAAAGACCTCTTAAGGATCAGGCTTGAAGAGAAGGGAGAGTTTGGGAAAAGAAAAAATAAAGAAAAGCTGGAAGAAGGACAAGCCATAATGGGAGACAAAGCTTCGCTTTATCCACAAAAGGGGGAAAAGGTTGTTTTTCAAAGTAAAAGATAAAGCCATCTGTCATTTTTGGCCAAGCATCTCATGACAAGTCCTTCTGACAAGCACTTAAAGAGTTAAAGGTCAAGATGAAGTTGAATGGTGGCCAAGATTAAAGGAGTCATACCTGATGTATCCTACAGAATAACAGTTTTTCTTCTGTTTGTCATGTAAGCAATAATTTGATGAATGATTCTGGTTTAGTCCATTGACAAAACCTGTAATATTTCTTTTGTGAGTGCTATTGTAATTGTGATCTTGAATGAAAATGCATTCGTTCTTGGTTTATCAAGGTAAATATACCTACAACATGGTAGTTTATTTTTTGTATTGATGATGGTGGTGATGGACTGAGTTGCTACGAGGAGAAAGGCAATTCATTCTTTCAAGTCCCGTACGTGGAAGGAGGTGTGTGAATTACAGTAGTAGTTGATCTTGGGCATTAAAATTGGCAAAGACTGTGTTACTGAACATCTGGCTGATAGTGTGGTATTTTTAGTGTATGGTTTTATCACGTATAGACTGTTGACAGTCTATATATGTGTCCTTGGTATCACATAATTTAAATATTTAAAATCAGCTGGTGAAAAGGGAAAGTTTTATCCCAATTTTAAAATTCATAGAAATATGTAGTTTTTTATTGTTGACGTGCCTAAAGCTTTTTAAGAACTGTGATTTCTTTTTCTAGTAGTGTAAATATAGTGTAGAGAACTGAATCACCATTAATAATTAATTATTTTGAAAAGGATACATTTATTTTTTATTTAAGTACAAGTAGGAGAAGGAAGAACTTCAACATTGTGTAGCAATTGCTTACTAGTAGATAAGTTCATGGTCATAGCATGAGATTTGAATTTTATTGTATTGCAGGAATTCCCAGATAGTTGGTTAATTAAAAGTTGCTCACATTTTCTGTAGCATGCCCAAAACAACCTAAAAAATGATTGTAAAATTAGAGAATAACTGATTTAAAATACAGAATTTGTTAATTACTCAAATTCCCAAGTACCTTAACACTCACCACATTCGAAGATGTCCGTGATGCAGAAGATGCTCTCCATAATTTGGACCGAAAGTGGATTTGTGGTCGGCAAATAGAAATCCAGTTTGCACAGGGGGATCGGAAGAGTAAGTGCTTGCATGTATTTCATCAGATGATTTTAGCCTAGTTTAGTGCTAGGCAACATTACACACGTTATTAATTATTGTGATATGTTCTTTTTATACATAGATAGTATGTAGATATTTTGCTTTTTATCCAATAACTATTGATGTCTATTGTTTTAATTAAAAATAAATAACCGAGTACAATGGTCACTTACCACAGTGTGGTAAGCTGAAAAAATTTAAGAGCTTTCTGTGCAGTTTTATCAAGCTTTCTTTTATTATGTTTCATGGAACATAATTCTTGGGTTTGGTTATCTAATTGTAAAAAAATATTTCTTATGTAATTAGTAGCATGAGCAATAAGGTGCTTTAAGTACAAACCAAACGTAGACTTCTACTTTTGGTTAAATATGCATGTGGAACTTGAGGGTACCTCAGAGATCTTTCCAATCAGGTCGTTAAAGAAAAAAACTAACTGTTCAGTTTTTCCTCAAAAGTGCCCATTCAGTTTTTTTTGAGGTCAATGGAAATCACATGCTCTGAAGGACAAACTTCTGTCCCGTATGTAAATGTTGGGGTTTCCTTTATGTTTCTGAACAAAAACTAATTAGATCTACTTCAGTGATGTCAACAGCAGTACTTAAACCAAAAAAATTGTAGCGACTAGCTACAATTTGATAAGGCATAATATGTCTAAAATACACTGAAATGCTATCCTTGCGTTTGAATGAGGGCTGAATTTAACACAAGAGGAAGATAGTTGTGCTGCTTTGAAAAAATACAACAGAAGACTTCTAAGTTAATTTCCACTAATTATTTTAATAGTTAAACTACAGAGTGAATGCCTGCTGCTGTACTGTGGGTTGGGGGGCGGGTTTTGCTTTTTTGTTTCATTTTAGAATCAGACTTTCCTTTTTGTGGAATCGGTTTCTTTACTACTTCTGTATAAACTTTCCATGTAGACGAAAGGAGCTGTAGGGAAAAAATAAGTCTTTTAATCATGAAGGAAGAGAGTGGATCGGGTGTGATGTGTGGTACTGTATAGTCAGGAAAAATGGAAGTTAAATTAATTCCCAGTTAACTGTCACTTTTTAGGTGAATTTTTTAGGTGAATTTAGGAGTGTCAGGATGTATGAGGTATTAACCTGGCCTGTTAGACCAGCTTATAGTTTGAAGGTGGGCTGAAATCACCTTAGCCAGTTGTGTGTTTTGATTTTTATGGAGCCTTAGTCCTTTCTTACCTCATTCTTTTTTCTAGATTGACAGTACTGACAGGACTGCATTAAGTTTTGTCCAGTGGTTAAAGCAACAAAGCATCAGTGGCATACAGCACTCATTTGTCCGTCTTTTTCTGTATTTTTCATAAACATCTGTTAAAATCATGAATTAAACTTTCTGATGAATACTGAATACATAAATAGCATTAGTAATGTTACTAAGGGGAGAGCAGGGGCTTTATTTATTTTCTTTTTTTAAACTTAATGTTAAAAATTGCTATTTTTCTACAGCACCAAATCAAATGAAAGCCAAGGAGGGGAGAAACCTATACAGTTCTTCTCGTTACGATGACTATGACAGATATAGGCGATCTAGAAGTCGGAGTTACGAAAGGAGGCGGTCTAGAAGTCGTTCTTTTGATTACAGCTATAGAAGATCGTATAGTCCTAGAAAGTAAGTGTAGTGTTTTTGGCTTCAACTACACAGCAGTCTGGTGGAGGAGAAACACCATATTGACTATTTAGTTGTTAACATTTTGAATATTCTTTTTCTATATTTACTTTGTAATCATTTGTGGGACTTCTGTTGCTTGCATGCTTCATCAAAACAAATACTGAATGAAATGATTCTGTGCTTCATTGGAGAATAACTAAAAGCAAATGCTTATCTCAGAAAAACTGAACTTATTAATCATATGTATAAATACATAGGTATTTGTCACTGTTTACTTTTTCTGATGTACCTTTTTAGCAGTAGACCTACTGGAAGACCTCGTCGTAGCAGAAGCCATTCGGACAATGATAGGTAAAATAATTTTTACACCATTTAAATCAAACTAGATCACTGTATTCCTTTAATTGTAGGCTTAAAAGTTTCTCCTGCAAAAATGGTAAACAATTTTTAATGTACTAGATGTCTAAGAATAGTGTTTTTACATTCAAATCTCCTCTCTCCCCTTTATTCTGATAGGTTCAAACACCGCAATCGATCTTTTTCAAGATCTAAGTCCAATTCAAGATCACGATCCAAGTCACAGCCCAAGAAAGAAATGAAGGCTAAATCACGGTCTAGGTCTGCATCTCACACCAAATCTAGAGGCACCTCTAAAACAGATTCTAAAACACACTATAAGTCCAGCTCAAGATATGAAAAGGAATCGAGAAAAAAAGAACCAGCTAGATCCAAATCACAGTCAAGATCACATTCTAGATCTAGGTCAAAATCTAGATCAAGGTCATGGACTAGTCCCAAGTCCAGTGGCCACTAACAGTGTATCCATGTTGTTTTTAGGCATGTAACATTCATTTACACACAGTTCAGTTTACTTAAATCATCAGGAATATGATGTTGCAACAGTGCTAAAGAAAAAAAAAAAACACCACCACCTGTCCTTTGTCAAGTTTTCCCTGTAGCAGACAATGGTTATAATTAAAACAGTGTTGAGAAGCCACTGAGAGAGAGAGAGAGAGAGAGAGAGAAAGGGAGAATGTCCACTTGGTTAAATGTCATGGGCAGCTACTGATTTGGTTGTGGTGTCTCTGTATATTTTTGTAAAGACTTGCATTTTTAATGCTTAAATATTGGTGATGACTTGATTAGTCATAATTTGCAACACTGTCCTATTAAAAAGTGTCATACCCACAGAGAAATTGATACTAGTTTGTGCTGAACAGTTAAACCAACTGTTTAACTTGTTCTTTAATACTAAATTTTGTGATAAAATGGAAAACTGGACAGCTGTAGTGCAACACTGACTGCTGTGAAATGCAGACTGGCAGTTACGTTTTCGTTGTTCAAAGGCAGGTTTCTGTATTCTCTGTGCCCACCGACAAGAGTAGGTTGGTAAATGGAGGTCTGTGGAGAGAGAGTGTTGAAATTTCTCTTTTACCCTGCCATCTGGAAAGATGGTACTAACACACACAGTGCATGGGGAGAGAGTTAGTCCTGGAAGCTTGTTCAGAGATTGTGCAGTGTCATGACTTGTCAGGATAGCGGCTTCACTGCTTTTTACCTGGCTGCTAATACTAAACATGTGAGAGGGGAAAAAAGCCTTGAAATGGAAAATTAAGTTCAGATTTCAGTGAATGACAGAGCAACTACATATTAGGTTGTGTGTATGTTTTATGCAGTTTTTGTATCTATTCTAAATTTTAGTGAGCAGTTAACCATAAAATTGCTTAGTTTTCCTGCTGTTAGATACAAGTAGATTGTTTCGAGTTGTGTGTGTACAGTATATAAGAACTTAACTTTTATGCCAATGACTCCTGTGGTTAGTTGGTGTATTCATAGGTATAAAACTGTAGCCATCTCTCTTCTTAAGTAACAAAGGCTTGCTTTTACCCATCAAAAAGTATTTAGTCAAGCAAGTCTGAATCACTTTTTCCTCAGAATGGATAGTGGTACAAGATTTCATTTTACTTAAGAACAAATGTTTGAAGTTGGATATGAACAAGAGCTGCATCTCTAGCTATTTAGTTTATCACTAATACAGTATATTTAGTAACTTGATTGTGAAAAATAACAAAACCAGTGTGTACTCTTACCAGTATTTCTCTAGAAGGCAAGATATTTTGTTACAAAAATGGCTTTTGGCATTGTTTTTTTTTTTTCTATTTACCTTCAAAAGCCAGCATCACACACTTAGTGTTCCTTGCTGTCTATGTAGTAGCATATAAAGACATTTGTTTAAAAAAAAATCCTTTTTAGAGAAATGTTTTAGGTTTTGGTTTTAATGTTTTCAGCAGGGCCTTTGAAGAAATGCAGATGGCTTTTAAATATTGGCAGTGGAACGTGCTTAGGGGGGTGATTCTAGAACCTTTGTATATTTGATAGTATTTCTAACTTTTTCTTTACTGTTTGCAGTTAATGTTCATGTTCTGCTATGCAATCATTTATATGCACGTTCCTTTAATTTTGTAGACTTTCCTGGATGTATAGTTTAAAAACAACAAAAAGTCTATTTAAAACTGTAGCAGTAGTGTGCAGCTCTAGCAGAGGAAAGTTGTGGGATTAAACTTTGTATTTCCTTTCTTATAGAGGCTTCTAAAAAGGTATTTTTATATGTTCTTTTTAACGAATATTGTGTACTACCTTTAAAACATCAATGTTTTGATCAAAATAACTAAAGACCCAGCTTATTTTCTGCTTGCTGTAAATTTAGCAAACATGCTGTAATAAAAAAAATGAAGGAAATACTGATCCACTGGAATTATTGTAGCTTTAGAATTTGACTCCAGAGCATTGTTAGGGGTAGAGCTACGCATCCCTTATGGAGTAAAATCCTTAGTATGGTATTTCAGTAAAGTCAGGAATTTGTTTGTCTGAGTAAATATCACTTCACATTTTTAAAGGGGGTACTAGAGAAAATAAGGCTGATGAGCAAATGTTTTAGTTTTCAATATACTGAAATTTCTGTTCACATTCATTATTGATGGATAGACTTCTCTATGATTATAATTTAGATAGTGCTAGCTAGGTTGCAAACTGCTAAAATCAGCAATTGAAGATTCATATTGAGTCTAATTTCTAGGTAATAGCTCATCATTTTACATTTGTTTTATCAAAAACTGCACCAGCTGTGATTCTTCAGCAGGTTGTAGACATTTTTTGGTGTATAGAGTTTGAGCTGCCTCCTGGTGCTAGAGGTACATATAACTTGATCTTTTTATGCCACTGAATGAGAACAATTCTGAAGAACACTTTAATGGTTTGATAAATCCTATCTTGTACTTTTTAAGTTGAGCTCTGATTGTCTGCTAGTTGATTTCTATAAAAATGGTTTGTAACAGGGGAAAAACCCACCCTTTTCAGCATCTTTAAATAATACAGTATTCAGAACTAAAATCTGACTTAAATGGTCCACCTGGCTGTCTCTTGGGATAATGTGGTTACAGAAGCTGGCGTGTTTTGGTCAGCAACCTGCAAAGGATTGTTGTGATCAATGTTCACATGTCAGTCCAGCCAGAGTTACAGCTGGTTTGGTGGGGAGGAGGGAACAGGACATCATGTCCAGGCTGAGATCCTAACTTCTGACTGCAGAGTAATAGTAACATACCTTAACGATTTTGTCGTCATGTCCTTATATTGTGTGCCTCTAAATTTATGTATAGCACAGTTTAAATTTTTTGTTTTGAAAATCCAATTCATTGCAAGTATAATGTAGTATCTGACAGTTCTGATGGTTCTTTCTTTCTCTCCCAGAGGTAGGACTAAACTTTGACTTGACTTGTGTATATGAACAAGCCAGAAAAGCCGAACACAAACCCACGATGTTTCAAGAGTGCATGAATAAAGATGTTGTCCTAGTTCTTGCTCCCATGGAAAAATTGTGAAGAAGCTGTTCTGTGGGCCTTTCAGTTGGGGACGAGTTAGCAGGATGTGGCCAAAAGGGCAGGGAATGTTTATGCATTCATGCAAGTCAAGCCACAGCCCATCTAGATAACATCTCCCTTCCTTGATGCAGGTATCGTATTCCTGCTCTAAAAAAAGCAGTAGCCTGTCTTGTGCAAGCTACCTGCAGGTTATGCACAGCTGGAATGCAAGAACATATGCAGGCTACAAAAGATCATGTATAGGCATCTTTCTTTTGGAGTCTCAAGAATGGTGGGAATTACGTTTTTTCTGTGGTAAACTAGATTTTGTCATTCCTGCAAATTCTGTAGAATTGAAGTGGTGTGTATAAACTCTGCTGAAACTAATGGCTGTGCTCCAAAATATCTGCAGCATATTGATTTATCTCAGCAGTAACAGAAGGCTCTATTGGAACTTCTTTTTCACCAAAAGTCCATGCACCCAACTGATAATTTTAATTAAAAATCTTAAATTTAGTGTTTAAGTAGCTGGGTGTTTAAATTAGGGACTATGATAGACTGGTCTCTGAAAGCTAAATGTTATCCTTTCTATGTCTTTTAAAGATGTTTAAATGTACACTATAATGGCTTTATTCAAAGTGAAAGTTTTCAATTTAAATGTTACTTTGACCTCTGCTCTTAGGAAGAGCTGCTTCTTTTTCTCTAAATGTTTAGTCTGGGTAACAGCTTGAAAAATGTTCAGAGAAGGGTAATTGGATCAAAGTATATTTGCAGCACTGCTACATGATTTTGGCAGGGATGTTGCAGATAACATTTTGAAGTACAAAGGAATAGATTTACACATTTTTAGGACATAATCACCCATTAGTAATTGCTGGTTTTCTCCATTTATCTTGTAACTTGCTTAAGAAGTCTGTAGTCCATTGCTATAGTACTTGTCTGAAGATGCTCTTACTGATGAGTCTATTATAGGAAGGGAAGACTATGTACCCTGTAGCGTGTTTGATCAAAAGATGCTAATGTTTTATTCATACACATCCTTTCTTCTTGAGTTTTGTGTTCCATCTGTGCAAATAACCCTGTGAATTGGGAATAAAATGTACAAGTTTTGACTATACCTTGAGAGCACCTTCTGACTTAATTTTAACACAGCTGTAGTCTGTTGGAGATTGGTCACCAAACACTGAACTACCCAAGGAAGCTTCCTCCAAGCCCAGAGCGCTTGAGCCAACAACTCGCCACCCGAGGTAGCTGACAGCAGAGTCACAACTGTACTCAGCCAAACTGCAGCTGTCTCAAGTTAGCTTGTCTTGCTCCTAAGTCTAGCTTTCCTGGGCAGAGCTGACAGTCCCTTTAACACAGTGTTTGGGGGTAACATTAGCAGCCCTTTTAAAATCCTGTGTTGTATGAATCAGTTGGCAGGACGTGAATGAGAGGTGTGCAGTGGAAGAACCCTTCATTAAGGAAGTCTGAGGTTTTCTTGGTATCCCTAGCCAACAGCCAAATACACAACACTCACCTGGGTCGGCAGGCTGCTGATCCTTATGCTTACAATTGTCTTTATCCTGGCTTATTGCCTACTTAATTAATAACATCGATGGGGCCTTTAAGTACATCAGTCAGCGTTCTGAAGTGTCAGTACTTCACAGAACTCCAAGCTACAAGTGTGATATAATCCCACTTTTACAATGTGAGAAACAAAAGGAGCCCAAATCAATTGGGAATCAAGTGTCTATGCCTAGATCCCTTTTAACAGAATTGGGCTAAAGGAGAAAGAACCTTGCAGAAGGTACTTAGAGAATTTCAGAGTAGGCAAGGTACAGTTAAACACTTTCCACTGCATTATGTATGCTGGGTTGGACAGCATATGACCTGAATCTTTTAAAGCAAAATGCTGACTTGATGAGGCAGAGTTCTGCTGCTACGCTGTAGTATTGCCACTGCTGCTTCCGATACACAACCATCTTCAGTTGAGTCCAAAGACCTTGCATGCAGAATCTAGTTACAATGCTGTAGTGGCATCAGCAAGAGATATTTTACACTACTGTATTTTAAAATGAACAGATTAATTTGGGGGGAGAAACATTCAATTTATTCAATTTACGTTGTTTCCAATTTTTACAGTTAGTAATTAACATTTTGAAATTGAGTTTACACAATTCTAGTTGGGTTACAGCTTACATTGGTGAAAATCCAGGTCAAAGACACAATTTAGAAGACTGCCAATTCCATCCTATTTGGAACAATGTATTTGTAAACATTCGAGCAGCTGCCAACACATTTTGAATGTATAGGAAGAACGTATTTTAAAACATTTTACAATTACAAAAATCACTTTGAAGTTAAATTAGTTGTTAACTACTATTTTTAAGTAACCTCAATTTGTTGATGACAGTTCAGTTGTTTTTAATCAAGATCAACTGAATTGCGGCAGCACTGAAATCTATACACTGAGTATTATTAGAACTTATTTTTCATTTCACTGCTGAAATTGTTGGTAACTAGTAAATCCTGGGACAGAATAGTGTTGTAGCAGTGACTGATTTCAGAAATTGAAACATTATCACAACAGCTCAGTTCTGATCAGGTTCCTAAGCTCAGCAGTTTGCTATTCTTATGAGACATCCAATTGATTTTAAACACTTTGCAATCTGATCATTTAACATGCGTCTCTCCTATACATTCAGAACATGAGCACCTTAGATTTGATGTTTTTTTAAGTTTTTTTAATTGTTATTATTACAAAATTCTAAATAAGCCTCTTTTGCACTGAGTTTATTTTAAGAAATGAGCCTACAAAGACAAACGTGCATGTTCACTATACGTTAAGTGCAAGGGCACAGCCACAAGTGTGCTTTTAGGCTTTTTTTCCTTAAACAAAATATTTTTTTTTAATTAAATCAGGCCATGTACTCAGCATGGTCATCTTACATTCAGCAGTTTTGTACTAAAAATACTTTTGTGCAGGAAAGCCCAGCATAAATTTACATATGCTACAAAGTTTTACATGTATTTACATGGCTCTTTTTCCCTATCTACGAAATCATTTTATACCTGCCGCAAGCTACAGTAACTTAGAACAGTATTACAGGGTAACCAATTTAAGACCAGCCCAAGTAACTCTACTCCTTTTCTTTTCACAATTACAAAATTGATACAAAAATGCATTTTAAAACTTATCAGTGCAATCAAAATACAAAGGTTTAAGTTTCTGGCAGTCATCTGGCAATGTAAAGTATGTCATTAGTTGGCACAGTTTGACTTGAGATTTCCATGAAATTTCTAGAGCTGGATAAAGACCAAAATACTGATTTGCCTGATTCTATCCATGCGAAAATATTTAAGGAGCCAATTTCCTACACCTAAGTTTTAGTCACAGGCTTGAATGCTTGTCCAGTGATTCAAGAGTGCCAAATAAAAGCTCACAGATATTAAGAACTCTGCATTTTCTACTAGTACCACCTAGGTGGAAATCTCCTCTGCTAGGAAGTCTGCTCTGCAGAGCTTTTATATATCTAGCAAGTTTAAAAAACAAAGTAACTGACTAAAGCTTTCAGTGTATTTTCCCCAGTTAATGCTGCATTAAGTTAGGCAAAAGGTGGTTTTCTAATACCATTCCTAATACTATACAAGGAAGTAGTCACAATTTCAAATTTTGACACACGATCCAGATCTGCCACAGGAAAAGCAAGAATCAGCAACTTGCTCTGAGCTGAAGTTTACTATAGATGAAATATCTTTTTCACAGTGAAATGCAAGCAGTACAGTTTTTGAGGTGAAGCACTGGAGGGGTATGTAAACTATCCCTGCTCCCCTTCCAGCAGGCCAACTATATGCAGCAAGAACAGCTAGTTCCATCTACCTTTATATCTGGAGTTATAAATGCCTATTCTCAAATTTGAAACCCTGTAAATTTAAATAACTAAGAATATTTAAAGTTACATCTCAAGCCTGGACTTTAAGTAATGTTTTAAGCTGAAATGTCATTATTTCTTTATCAGAAGGTTTAAAAGAAACAGGTACCCAGTGGCTTGGTGGCTTAGGAAGAACACTTGGTGAGGGTGGCTCACTAAATTTTGCTCCAGCATAGTTCTGATTGGTTTGAGGTGTGAAAAACAAGTTGGGACTTGATAAATTAGGACTCCAATTTTGATTATTGGGAAAGTGAACATTGTTCTTTCCCCCTTTCTGCATGGCCTGCCATGCAGCCGATGAGTTGCATCCATGTCCTCTTTCCTTCTTCATATAGGTCATCTTCATCTGAGAGTTCTGATCTTTACTCTTCTGTCTGTTTTTAAGTTGTTGATGGTTCTTGGTGGTATTTCTAGCCTGTGGAACTGGAATGTTAAACCTTTCTCCACCACCCATCTTCAACTTAAATGTCACCTATAAAACAGAATGAGAGCAGAGTTTGGAATTTGTGACTTTTTGAAACAAAAAGTTTAAAGTAGTTTTTAGATGCTAAATAAGGGAACTGAAATCAATCTATCCAAAAATTAGACAAATGAAAAACAATTTTCTCCTTTGGAAGAAGAGACTTCAGTAATACAAACTTAAAAACTTAGTTGATGATATTTGTGAGAACTGAATTACAGTGCAGTGAACTTTGCAGTATCTTGTCTGTTCAGTGTTAACACAGGACAACTCAGATGAACTAAGGACTGTATAGGCATCCTACCTAGCCATCATCCCAAGACACAGGCAACCAGTATCAAACCAACACTAACCGCACATTTGGAGTGGAGGCAAGGAGCAGGGAGGATAAATTTAATAAAAAAATAAAAAAAAAGCTCACTGGTACAAGAATCTGGAAGTAAGTTTTAGGTCAAAACGGCCAAGAACTTGACAGTGAAGGTGTATCTTCCTAGGGAGATACCGACTGTATGATGACTCAGCAATGGCTCATCAGGACATCGTATGCCCATCTGTCCTTCAGTAACTGTACACAACTGCCCCCCATAACAGTTACAACTTTGTCTGGCTCATTATGAAAGAGCTGGTCCTGGAGATAGCCACCACTTTTTTTCTGCTCAGCAAGACACTACTAGAAGCACATTGAAGACATGGCTCAAAATGCAGTGCCAGATTTAAGTTTTTAGTATCTAATCCTTAAGATATTTTTATTATACTCAGCCTATGATACACCTAAAGATCTGAGCAAGGTCTACAACTGCTAAAGCCACTCCGCAGCATAATGGAATTGCTCAGCAGAATGGCAGAGGTAGTTCAGAGAGACAGTTTCCTGGGTAAGTAAGAACCACAAAGGAGGTTCCTGATATTCCTAATGAGGACCTATGTATCTGATCACAGTAAGGTAGGGGCAAGCTCCGCTTCCCAAACAGCTTTTCCCTGGGAGAGAAGGCAGCAGGGAGATCCACATGCACTGGTGGCACATACAGCCAGACTTAGGCATGCTTCAGGAAGAGAGCTGGCCTCAAAAAAATGAGGAGAACCAAGGGCAACCTAAAATGAAAAGCAAGCATTTATAACTGGACTTATAAACTACAGAACTAGATATGAAAACACACCTGATTGGTCCTTTCATGCCAACTCTCCCACAATACATTGTTCCCCATTTACCTTTCAGTTGTCTTCTCAGATTCCACACTGTCCAACTCCTGTCCCCTTTCTTGCTTCCAAGCCTGAAAGACTAGGTGCTGCCTTTCGCTGGACTCCTTCCTTTGGCTAGGAATAGAAGTTTTCATGGGCTGATCTGCTGTGTTCAGCCAGGTAGCCGAGCCCAACATCGGATTCTCGGCACAGAAGCTCCAGGGGAGAAGTCTCAACTGCATAAATTACGAAAGTTCAAATTCAGAAAATTGAATTGTTTCCTCTTAAATTTGAAAAAAAAAAAAGTAAAAAATATGAAAAAACCATGACAGAATCTCTAAGCACAAGTCAGTTGCATTTCTCCATTAAAGATGACAATATACTTCATTTTTTATATGGTAAAAACATTTTACTGTATATACATAAGCTTCACCATCATACTTAGCGTTTTGAAAATGAGTATTTTCATCATGGTATACATCTTATAAATATTTTAGTTAAGCAGAGACAAGCAGAACCTTACCCTTTGTTTCACAGAAAGTCAAAAAAACACGAAACAAAAACACACCTTTGGGATGAAATTCTAGGAAACTAGTGTCTCAATGTACCACTCTGAGCAGGAAAAAGCCCTCCCCCAAAACTGTCTCTCGGTAACTCACCCACCTAACCCCACGGGACCAGAGGGCAAAAAAGCACCGCCCAGACTACTGCGAAGAAAATCTGACCCTAAGCGTCCAAACACTTCCCATGAAGCCAATCGCACTCTCAAAGCCTCTTCCAGCCGTTACAACACAGGGCGCCACATCAAAACAAAGGAATTCCTGAGAACCTCCTAAGACAGTTTCCTTTTACCCACGGCTCATACCCTCCTGAAGGCTTTTTTAAGGCATTCCATCTGTTGACCTCCCCCATAAGATGCGTCACTGAAGTGTCATCACCCTCAAGTGTCCCCTCTCCCCCAAGCACTAGGAGGAGCCGCTCGTCTGCACTTTTAGCCTTCACCTTGTTGTGGCGAAAGTAAAGGGCTAACGGTTATTAGCGCAAACCAAGCTGCACACTGGCCCGTGAGCGCTCCCAGCCCATCGGAGCTGCTCCCCCTTCGGGAGCTTCCCAGCTTTCACCCCTCTTGCCTCCCTGCCCTCAGGCCTCATCGCCCTGCCTCACTCCGCAGGGGCCTGGCAGTCCTCGGCCGCACTTCCTCGCTGCCTCAACAATGGAGCAGCTCGGCGAACACAACATGGCGGCGGCGCCCGGCCCTTCCCACACCGCTCTTCCCTTACCGACTTCTGTCCGTCTCGCTCGCTCACGAGCAGCGACACACACGGGCCCTTAGAAGCCGACCCGCTGCTCTTCCGCCGCCGCTCTTCGACCCCCACCCCCCCCCGCAAAACGCAGTCCAACTCGCTCCACCGACGCTCGCCGCTTCCCCTCTATCTCCCACACAAAATGGCGGCCACGGGCCTACGCTGTATAACGCCGTCACCCTTCTCCCCCCCCTCCCCGGTCCTTTCCGCTCCAGCCAATAGGAGCACGCTGCGTGCCTCCTCCGGCCAATGAGAACCAAGCCCCGCCTGTTGCTGGGGGGCCTAGGCAGGCGTGGGCGGAGCCCCGGTTTGAATCGCCTCAGCGAAGGGCAGCTCGGGAGCGGCAGCCAGCCTTGCCCTGTTGTTCGGCTGTTTTATCCCCTTTACAAAGTTACGGATTTCAAATAACGTGTGCAAGTTTATTCTATAGTCCGTTTTAAGTCACTGCTATTAGCTGCAGTTCAAGGAAGATCGCGTAGTGAGAGATTTGGCAAGCCAATAACCCCCTCACACACATCACCTTCATTTGTTTCCTCATGCAGTTTATGAGATCTTTCTTAAAAAATTGAGGGATTTTTAATGCCAAAATGAAGCACAATATGAGGGGAAAGGTTTTCGCAATTTAAAACTGCAGCTATGCTGTGGGAATGGATTCCAAAAAAAAAAAAAAGAAAAAAAAACTGCAAAGAAACTGGCACAGGCTTGCATTTATTTTTCAGAGTAATTTCTTCCACTTCAGGGCATCATTTACATGGAAATGACAAAATGTCTGGCCTTTACCCCATACCCACCTAATTACATGACCATGAGAAACCCCTCACTCCTCAAGCCATCCTCTCCCTCCACCTGCCCTCGGGCATCAGAGGCTCCTCCATAACGCTCTTGCACAGTACATTTCTATTAAGGACACAACAACAACAACAAAAAGAACCCAGCAATTTCAAAGGGAAAGCAAGAGTGACTTCCAGTTTAATTGACTTCAAGGGTGGGGGCGGAGTGCACACAAGCAACAGGCTGGGATTCAGGAGCTGGAGTATCCTTGAGGAGGTCATTAGAGGTGCCACAAAACAGAAAAACAACAATAACAACAACAAAAATACAACTTACTGCCAAGATGCTTCAAAATGGAGCTGGTTTCTTACTGACCTGGCAGTACGGGGCACTGACTTACCTCAGTGACTTCTCCTCGGGCAGAAATGGAACAAAGATAAGTACTCCAGAGAGACAGCTGGCTCTAAGTAGTATTTCATAATGCAATGTGTTATTAAAAAAACTATGTTATATTTTAATATACATAACGTGTTGACACAACCAAGCTGAGACCTTTGTTCATCTTCTTTATTGCAGGCTTGCATGAACCAAGTTGAGATTAATTTTGTTTTCCTCCCTTTGCTGTGTGTTTTCTTGGCATTTAATGTTATGTCTGAGATTCTTTGAGTAGCTTTCATTAAAATAGAAGACATCAGTGACAATATCTGCTGTAACCAAACATTTAAGCCTTGAGATTCCACTCATGGTCTCAAATAACTCTTCTGTAACATGTCAGCAGATTTTTGCCTCCCCCCCCTGTTTATATCTGCTAAAGTATCATCTCATAATGTGTGTTTAAATCAAGGCATGTCACTGAAGTTCAGAAAAAACATAACATTTTACTGGCTGCAAAGGTGCTCTTGTCAAGGGAACAGAACAGTCATGTACTTTTAAATTCAGATCAAGGATGACACAAGGTCTGGCTGTTTTTCCACATTATCTCTTAGATACTTCAGAAAACATCTTGTCTCTTCCAGGATTAGTTTTGGGGTCAGGCTGACACGTACAGCCAGAGGCACAAGGGAGCAGGAAGCATCAGTGATAAACCAATTCTATACTTGTGCAAAAAAAAAAAAAAAAAAAAAAAAAACTATTTCACTGAAACATACAGGGAAGCCAGTTGAATACAAAAAGTAGTTGTTATTCACTCAGTTTAAACAGGAACCCAAGGAGTGCTGTAAACCAAAGGACAGGCAGTCTAGAAAATCCAAAACACAAGCTAACTTCAAGCAAAAAGAAAGTTACCATCATTTCACACTGCAATTTCTAAAAAATTGGGTAAGTTTATCTTCTCATGCTCCACTGCAGGAGAGGAAAGTCCCCAGGGCTGCTGTAATCCAAACAAGTACAGAAGCACCTTATGTATCTGCAAGTCCTAGACAGCCTAGGACTTTTTTGTGCAGCCAAATTCAGGTCCCAGGTTTCAGCTGTAATGTCTTAAAGAGATCTAGTATCTCTCTGAAAGAAGATATTCCACTCCTTCAAATACTGATTTTAAATCCTCACTCTTTGTTTTAATGGCTCAGCACAAGACTTCCTGCTCCAAAGGACGTGGTAGGATATTCACCTCAATTACTCATGGGCCGCCAGTCTGAGTTGCAGCCTAGGACGTGGTGACACATGAGCCACTTCCAGGAGTGGCAGCTCCGCTTCTTCATGACATGCAGCTCACCACCTACATGGGACAAGGCCTAGGAGGCAGTGCCCTCACCTTGCTGCAGGGCAGCATAACTCCAGACCTGACCTGGTATCACCATGTGACTCCGCACTGCAGACAGACTCACTGACCTCATCTCCACCCTGCCCTCTCTACATGTTCTTATAACTCATTTGGCAAATGCTTCTATTGTGCAAGTTTCTGCTCTGTCCTCATGACTCTGTTTCCTCCAGGTAATCGAAGGCTGACTGCAAATAATGACCAAGTTTTCCAATGCTCCTAGTGAGCCACTGTCTTAGGCTGGGTCTACCTTACTCAAATCCTCAAATGCTGACATTGCAAGAGCTAGCAATTTGCCCAGAAAACAAAGTCCCCACTCTCTTTAGCCCCAAACTGAAATGCTTCCAGCCATGCACACATTTATGCCAGGAGAATATTTCAAGAGAAATACCCATTGATAGTTGCTATAGGAAGTAAACAGGACAGATGAATCATTCGTTAAGTCAACACTGAACTATTGCCCCAGTTTTATTCAACAGGTGATAAGCTTCCAGTGACTCTTGGTTTTTAAAGAGACAAAAATAAGCACACCTTGGCATTAAAAGTCCCATGACATGCTTTAAACTAGTTAGATGTTACCATCTGTGCCAAATATTAAATAGAGTAACAATAATCTGCCTGAATCACCAAAGTTTTCCTTGTGTGGGAAATGGGTTGATTTTGTATTTTCTTAAAAGAGAAATCTATATGAGAGTAAGTACATAGTACCAATTCGAATAGCCTTTATTCTATTTGGCAAAGGACCTCAGGTTCTCAGTCTAAACGAAGTGCTGAGCAGAGCTTAGGAAATGCACAGCAGAGCAATACACAGGAGCTAGCTGGGCATTTGAATCTTTTCAGAACACAGAGAAGCAGTAGAACACAGCAAACCCTCCAGCAATTCAAGGGAAAACTATATTAACCAATTGCTTACAAGTTTGTTTATAAAGAATTCAGAGGCAGGATACCTAGAGATATTTTTTATGTAAGCCATGGGTAGGAATTAAGTCAGTGTCCACTGGTACCAACATTAGACTACCTCCAGAGTGAGAGATTCCTCATCTAAACTGCTAAAACCAGACAGATGCTCAGGAGTATCTCTGAGGACATACCTCCTTGGCAGAGGTACAACTGCAGCATGCATATTTCAATATATACATATATATACACACAAACCAGCAACAGTGAGAAAATATGAAACTATAAAGCTCATTAACGCCAGTTAACCAAGCCTGGGGGCCCAGGACAGATTAAACATGATGGAGCAGTTTCACTATAACTGAAGTCTGAAGTTGGTAAATAAGAGTGCATCCAGGCATGACTCCTGACTCTCACTCTTCAGGTTTATCGTGTCTCAACAGCTCCCTGATCAAATCCACACCAGCTCTGAGTCACAAATGCCTGTAAGAGCCTTCAGCCCACTTAAGAGCTTATCAGCAGAAAAAGCATTCCACTCTCAACACACCTCACTGTACAAGAGCAAGCAGAGGGGTTCTCCAGCCAGCCGCCTTGCCCAGGCGCCACCTTATACACGTGGAGGGTGGCCTCATCGGACAAGTCCCATTTCACTCAGGTGAGCAACACTATGCAGAAGACTCCCCCCCACCACCATAAGCACTTTCTCTTGAGAGTACAGGGTAAAATCCCACTGGTTCTCCAAATAAGCAATGCCTCTGCCCTCAGCCCTATCTGAGCCACCCTCAGTTTTCACATTCAGTCCAAGCACAAACCAAACCTAGAGAAATATGAGCAAGTCATGGCCCTCCTACAGAGCACAGCCAAGTTTTTTGCCAGCCTGATGGCCAAGCACCCCCATCACATCAACTGTGTCCAGACAACAGCCCCATGTCCCCAGAGATCTGCCTCCTACCGCTCTGGAGGTAAAGAAGTTGCTACTGAGCAAGACCAAGCTCATGAGCTCTCTTCCCTAACTCCTACACCATCTGCCCCTGCACCATGCAGGGGGAACTCACCCAGATATAGCTCCAGCCCACCCTGAACCGCAGCAGCCTGGGACACCTACCCATGGGACACAACCACAGCCAGCCAGTGCAACTAAGCCATTTGCTCTGGGACAAGTAGGAGCACAAAGCTCAGCATGGATAACTACTCAGTTATTTTTAAGCCCTAGAGGAGGCTGCATAGCCCCTGCTAATCTCTTGTGCCATTACAGCTACATCACCACCAAAGTTCTTGCAAGCTGCTAGAGGAAGCTCTGGCACCTGTCTGGAGGTCACAGGGAAAGCAACCCTCCCGCAGCTATACCAGTGCCGTGCTGCTGTGCTCACGGCCATCAAAAGCATTTCTCCTGCTCACAGGCTCTGCTTAGCCTCTTACTTGGTGAGACCCAGGAAGGTCACTGGCAGCAGAGCACAGAAGTTAAACTACTGCTAAGATCATCCTGAGTAGCTTAGCATCATCTCATACTATTAAGTAGTATCTATTTAACAGCTCAGATATGCTTAATTGTGCTTCTAATTTAAGTATCATAAAATCAGGTGCAATGAATTCAGGCTACCCTACCCACCCAAGAGAGAAGCCATTTAAAGCCCCCTGGCCAGTACAGTCTCTTCAGAGCCCTCTTTTAGCAGGGCTGCTTCCTCATTTTCTTGCAATCATGGGTTGATTTCACTTCTGCTAAGCACCAGCAGCCTTCCCGCCCCCGAAAAAAAAAAAAAAAAAAAAAAAAAAAAAAAAGAAGAAGAAGAAAGAATGAACTTGACCTTTATGGGAATATAAAACTGGTTATTGATCTCAGCTGTTGATACTGGGCATGGGGATTTTCCAGAGCAGGGCTATTCATAGGCTTGTTAGCCACAGCTGATGCCAAAGGAGCAAGTCGCTAGCCCCTGCATGCAGACTAGAGGGGAACAAAAAGCCCTTAGATTAGAAAAGTCAACCTTTAAAAATTTTCTGGGAGTAACATCACAGCACTGCTTTTACAGCCACCTTTGCTTTGGAAAGGACAAACCTTGCAAACCCTGATTCTTTAGTTCTCAACAGCAAGCAAGTATAAAGCATCTTTTTCTGCTCTGTAAGCTTTTTACAGCAAAAAAAAGTTTTGCCAGTTTGTGGGAATTAATATGGAAGCCATTATTTTTCAAGACCATGCTGATAACCTGTCTCTTCTTTGTTTACACAGTAGTCCTTCAAGCATTTCATCTTTACTATAGTTTCCACACCATAATGTGATCCAGAGAGGCACAAAGAGCACCCCATTATGCACCAGGCTCTCAAAAATGCCCATCTCCAAGCAGCAACTGAAGAGTCAGATGGGACCCAGGTGC
Source organism: Rhea pennata (assembly GCF_028389875.1). Taxonomy (NCBI): domain Eukaryota; kingdom Metazoa; phylum Chordata; class Aves; order Rheiformes; family Rheidae; genus Rhea; species Rhea pennata. The sequence continues at coordinate 6,006,843 of NC_084685.1, forward strand.
CAGGCATTCCCAAGTGCCCTGGGAGCAGTGAGGAATTCCCCTCTTCCCTCCCAGAGACTAAGAGGAAGTGCTGGGTTCCCACATCTGCCACCACCTCTTTCTCATGCTTTTGCAGGTCAGTGTCCCCATGAGCATCACACACTCCCCTGGAGGGGGCAGCCGAGTATTGCTGAACATGGCCCCGCTGCTTCTGCTCCAGGAGCGGCTGGGAAAACCCTGCGTCAAAATAACCGGAGAGGAGCCTGCTGCTCACAGCAGAGGGGAAAATGTAAGGATCTGGAGAGCAAGAGATGAAACTGCTCTTTAAAGTCACCACAAATCCACTGAATAGTGGGAACTGGGATCCAGACAGGAGGGTTGAATGGTTTAATTCCCCCCTTGGGAGAAGACAGGTGGACATCGCAATGAGGGGGCTGTGACGGGTCCTTAGTGTGTCAGAGCAGGGCCTGCTGCAAAGCAAAGGCGGGATGTATCCAGGGGCAAAGGAGCGTAGCCAGTGCACTGTCTGCTCCTCGCTATGGGATTAAGGAGTGTTGTATTGTCCTACCCAAGCATAACATGGCAAATTTCTTTGGGATTTCAGGCAACCTACCCACTGACATGGAGCCTGGAATAACAGATCCTGGTTCCTCACACTGCTCTGTTGTCACTCGCCAGCATCTGCAAGCTGTCCCGGCTTTGCTGCAACAATAGTATGATCTGCAAATAACTAGCTCTATGCTGCTGCTGAGCTGACGAGGAAGAAGCAGTTAGCTGGGAGGAAGGGTAGCCTGACACAGGTGGAGCAGAGACATTAGCCTCTGCAGACCTTGGTCCATCACGGCCACAGGTGTGGAACGTGTAACTTCAGGCAAGCCATTTCCTTTCCCTTCTGTTTGCAAAGAGAAAATCACTTCACTGTTCTGGCATTAGCAGAGCACGTTTGTGCACAGAGGAGTGCCTTGCACAATTTCACAGGCACAGAGAGGTGAGATTCCTGCAGTTAATGGGACCAGATAAGACAGGGGTGGCAGTTTTATGAGCTTGCCCTTATACATGCCTTGTGCCTAAATAAGCATCTCCAGATTTTTCTCTATCTGCTTCCTAGCTCTCCTCCTTCCCTCTCCTCTTCCACTTCCCCATAAAAATTAGAAAAGGAGCCCAAATATGTCTTGCCTAAAGCATTCCAGGTATATGGAGAAATCAAAGAGACCGAGCAAATGATTTTGACAAGTCAGAGGGCTAGGGTGGTTGTGAGATGTGGCAATTGCAGCCAGAAGCAGAACACAAGACCCAGAGGGGAAGTGGGGAAGGAAAGAAAATCTGACACACTTTCACCAAAAGAATGTGAGACAGGGCAAGAAACCAGAAGAAAGATTTAAACTGATGGATTTCCAGCTCAAGGGAGTAATATGGAATGGTACAAGAAACCCAGATGAAACCAAGAAGTGGTGCTGTAGAGGAGAAGGAGGAAGCAGGCGCCATACACAGTGGCACAACATGCCCTAAGAGCTGGAGGGATGGGAAGTCCCTAAGCACCCCCAACCCGAGACTCAAGCGAGAGGCGGCGAGTGGTTTGCATTTACTAACCCGAAGGTACATCCTGCTGGCAAGGATCTTTTTTCTCGCAGTAAAGCGCATCGTAGCTTGGAGCCCACAGTGCTGACACACACACACAGTCTGGTGAGACTCTGCTGAGAAGGGTTGGTCACAGTGTTATTTAGGCTGTTCTGCAATGCAAATTAACAAAGGGTGGGAAAACTGGTTTTTGGGATGAATACTTTCTTAATGCGAACGCAAAAGGTAAGTGTTTTAATAACAGATTGTGGACTAGCTCTTTGCATCTCATTCTAGGGAATATTAATGTTGGACATGTCAGAGGCATTTCTTAATGTATAGCAAGGATGAGTATGATACTGAGCTCTCAGGCTGAGCTTTCTGCACTAGTTAATGTTTTTGAAACTCTGTGTATGTCGGTTTCAGGATGATGACAGAAGCACTATTTTGCCATGCTTCATATTCATACTGGTATTGCATTGCTGCTCTGAACCTATACACTCGTATATTTTGAATGCTGTCATTCTGAGCCATTGCATATTGGCAGAACTATTGTGAAAAGAAATAAAGCAAATAATCTTCAGTGTGGCATTTGTGGCAGACAATTTTTAGCATCAAGGGGATTACAACACATAGTATTATTTAATATAGTCAGAGGGACAAGCTGGGATGATCAGCTATTTCCACAATAATGCCAAAACTTCTCCTGCAGCTAAAACAAGAAATCATATACAAACTAAAATATGTATAAAGTAAAAGACATTTTGCTCTTTCAGCATACTGACAAGTGAAATGTCAAAGCATTAATGGCAATTTTTGTGTAAATCATTTCATTTGTTCATAGTAAGTGATCATTTAAGACATTTTATTTTATTACAAAGATTGAAGCGCTCAGAAATTCTTACGATGAACACAACACTTTCAAAGTGCTGTATGAACATTGCAATGACTGATTGCAGCACAAATAATTTAATTTTCTATTATCTAAATAACTAGTATGTTACTTTATTAATCACAAAGATTCTGAGGTGCCTCTGTAAATGAAGAAACCATCAGAAACCATGCTGCTATGTGCAATGCAGTATAAGTCTGACACCTGAAATCAATCTCACCAAGGCACTGAAATGGAAAAGGCCTTTTTTGCTTGTAGATTTAATTTCCACTGAAGCTGGTGGTGTCATTAGGCTGGTTTTTGACAGACTTTGCAGCAGCAACACTGTATCAGAAATCTACCGCATTCTCACATGCCTTATCTGCACTTTGTTACTAAAAGCAGTGCTCATTTAGTTCAGTTCATCTAGTGTGTTGACTCCATTTGCTGCCTCTTGGGGTCTGTTATACTACCGGCATTGTTTGGGGCTTTCTCCACTCCAGTTTTCAGTATTGCAAGAACTGGGATTTCCATTGATGTACTTTGGCAGAATATTCCCCATCCTAAGAGATCCTGTTGGCAGGAAACATTTCACTGTTATGGGAGGAGAGTCAATCCTATGGCTGAGCAGAGGCCCAGGAAATTCCATTCAGTTCCCTCGGCTTCCAGCAAACCAGTCACTCAGACTGTCTATGCCACGGTCTCATGTCTGTCAAAGAGGGAGAAAAGCTCCTTTGCGCTTTCTTCCTGAGCCAAAATGTCAGCCCCACTGGCAGGGAGTCGGGTTTTGGGACTGGTTGCTGTTGGGTGATGCAGGTGGGCCTGAGGCTGTAATTCCCTCTGTTGTGGAGCTGCTGCCCCTCGGAAAGCGGTTTCCACCAATTTTGGGGTGGAAGCAGGACTGTGATCAGTCATGCCCCATGAAGGATGGGCTAACTCCCTCCCAGGACCTAGACATAGATCAGCTTGTTTCCCAAGAGCTGAAGGCAGGAGGCAGAGGGGATGAACAAATGATGGGTCAAATACAGAACCTTTCTGACAAAAGAAAAATGTCCCAACTGTGAAAAAAACGCTCTCATTGACCATAAAGAAGAGACAGACAGTGAGAAAAGGGCAGCTCTTGATGTTTTCCCATGTTTAGCTCTGGAGTCTTCATGCAAAAAAAGCAGACCTTGAGGTGGAGCAAAGCCCCATCCCTTCCCTCGCTGACACCATAGCTGGAACAAGGATTTGGGGGAGCTCAGTCAGTACTGCAGAGATTCGTCCTTGTCATTCAGTCTGAGACACAACAGATGTGGGAAGAGAAAGTCTGGCCTGTCTGGCTGGTTGCTGTAAGCCCAGCACATTATTTTGAACCTAAGGGCTTATCTGAATTATGTCAGCTTAATAGAGCTATACTAGAACGTCAGTACAAGAGTTATTTTGCCATTATAACCAAATTCTCTCCCCAAGCAACGTAACGTGAGGAATAGTATTTTGCTGGCCTTCAGTCTCTTGCCTAGTGTTCAGTATAACTTCCAGGCTCCTAAGTACATTCTTGGGACATTGCATAAATTCAGATACTGAGAATTTTACATGATCCCAGGGATGCTGCCTGCAATTAACAGATGCCAAGGAGATGCTGGAGTCTGCTTAATCAAGAGATGCCTTGATAAGGACGCTAGAGTTTTGGCTGGTGAACTTTGGATACTCAAGGAAGCAGTTGCTGCCCTGCTAGTCCTGGTGAGCTCTGAGACAGGCCAAAGTCCAGATGCCCGCACAATCCATCTCTCTCTCCAGAGAAAGACTGGACTGCTTTTAGCTTTAATAACAGTATTTAGTAATTAAAGCTGCACTTGCAATGTTTCTGTAATAAGCTGCAGGAAACGAGCACTTACATTTGAGTGCAATATCCCTCATGCTGCGGGATTACTCCATGCCAGAGCATGATGTAACAGAAAGAGGCTTGCTGCAACACAGCCACATTTCAGCCCAAAGTCCAAGATCCCTCCAGTCTGATATGACAAGAAATGCAAAATAGGGTTGAACCGCTCCTGGTGCGACATGCCTCAAATGCCCTGGAACCACTGATGTTCAAGCCCCGACTCATGGCAGGAGCCTGTCTCCAGAGCCAGGTGTGGGGTCTGGGCTCCTCTCAGCATGCTCTAGGGCTGCATTTCAAGCGCTGAGGAATATTTTGCAACTATTGCCACCACCATGCCCAGCCTCCTTACAAAGACTGAACATGAACAGCAGTGGGAATCAGGGGTTGATCGAGTCAGGAAAGGAAGGAAGTGACAAAGATGGGTATAAAATACTTGTCACTGCTAATCTGTTGTGGACAGAGGTTTCTAGGATGTTGGTCACTGCTGACCATTGTTGCCTCTAGAGACAGCTGCTCTCTTTGCTGAATTTCAAAAAACACACAGAGAAACCACAAAGTAGCTGGCTACAGATGTCTGACAAGCCAGTAGCTCAGCAGCAGCAAAGCCCTGCACCACCTTGCCTCTCATTCATTCAGTGCTTGCTTCACTCCTGTTGTATTTAGTAGTCTGAGCAGGTTGTGGCTCACAAGTTTTGGACATTTCCTCTTTTGAAAGACAGCTGAGGGGAATGAGAGATGGTGGCTTGTTTATGCTGGGGGAAGGGAAATTGTTATCAGGTCAGAAATACTTTCCTTCAGCAGCTGAAACTCATGGTCCCATTGCCCAGATTTGGGATCTTGGATACTCAGAGCCAGGTGGAATAGTGGCTCCTGTCCCACGGGCCCTTGTAGCAGTTGGGGTATGACTTGCCAGTGCATGGCACTCAGGACACAACATCTGTCTTTACTAGACAGATCAGGCAGCCTTAATGTATTCATCAACCTCTTCATCTGTTGTCTATACCCCAAGTTGACCTCATTCTTCCCGTTAGAATTAAGCTCCAGGGATCATTTTGATTAGTCTGTTTGGAAGCTGTAACAGAGTGACCAGTCACCACACCGTGATCCTTCCATGCCAGCTGCTAGGGGTGTTTCTCACCCAGAATAAACATTAGGCAACACAAGACAGCTGAGCCCTCGGGAAAATGCATTGAGTTTAAAGTACAAGTATAGTCAAGAGTAGAAAAGAGAGAAAAGCAATATCCAAATGACAAGCTCATCAATGTAATGACTTTAAATGCATCAAGCTGCAGAAAGGTAGAAAAAATACATGGCTTAGCTGCCACAGAATGCACCAAAGAGCTTAACATCTAACCTAGGAAAAATAAGGCATTTCCTTCTACCAGATCTGTGCTAAAAGTGCTTGCAAAACTAACCTAATCCTGGGCACGTACAAAACTTCCTAGGTTCAAGTGATTTAACTCCTGTCAGGTCCACAATTGTCTGTATGTCCTGCTTGCACTCTTATATTTATGCTAAACAATAACTTTTAATCACTCTGATGATGTGCTCCTTCTGGTGATCCCAAGAAAGGCTCTGTTCCTTGTTAATAAAATCTCCAAAGTGTTCAGTGCCTCATCTTCTCTAGCCTCCCAGTCATGGCTGGTGCACGGAAGAGCAGCGCAGCCCCCACAAGCCCCCGTTCACCCCCCCCTCCCCAAAGCGATGCAGCCACAGCCTGGTAAGGTGGCGGTGGTGTGCTTCGTGAGCGCATGCGAAGAGCAGCAAGAGGCTGAGATAAAAGGCAATTTTATCTGACGCAGATGGCAAATGTAGCCACACAGAAATCCAGCCAAACGTTGCTGCTACAGAAATAAGTGATGGTAACACTGCTGAAGAAGGGCAGGGCTGTGCCAGCATTGCTAAGTTGACAGTTCCCTCTCTGGGATATGCTGAGTCTTGCTGCAGGCGTTTTCTCCTCCAGACTTTGCTCTGGTTCCTTCAGAGATCTGGGTTAGACTTGTATTGCCAATGGCTCAGCTTAAGTGCCAGGAGGTCCAGCTAGAGAGGGAGGGAGACAAACACACAGCCTCAACACAACTGCTGCAGAGGTGTGACAGTCCCATCACTGCAACATGCAGCCTGCATATGGCTGTGCTTGCTGCCTGCTGCGGGAAGGCCACTGGACATACCCCCAGGTTTGATCCCTGCAGGTACTGCAGCCCTGAGGTTGGGTGAAGAAGATTTGCGATGTTTCCTGACAGGACAAGCCAAGCTGCCACTGCTCCAAGGGCTGCAGTGTTTCCAACCTAGCAATACTGGCTCTGAGTGCACAAGCATGTGTCCAGTATCTCCTTCACCTGCCTGGCCAGTGTGGATACACCTGTAGCGAGCTCTATCTGGCCTCAGGAGAAAAGGAAGTTCCTCAGGGAAGTTCCTCTTAAATGAGGGAATGCTTTCAATCTTATTTCCCCTTCTCTGCTTCACTTTCTGCACTGGGCACATGAGAAACACCCTGGATTTGCAACCCTTTGCACAGAGTTGGATTTGAATCTTCCCCATGGCTTGTGGCACCCAAATCTGCATCGGGGGGAACCCTTCACGGCAACAATAGGTACAGTACAACTGGCCTTTGGTCTCTGGCTGGGGTCCACCTACTTCTTCCTGAGTCTGTCTCTCTCTGCCTGCAGCTGGGCATGAGACGAGCCTTTCTATGGCTGATTTTGAAGCCATCAGCAGTGCGGCTGACACAGAGGCAGCCACTACAGTACTTATGTAAAATCAAAATAAATTATTCCTCCCTTCAAATAACCACTACAGAAGTTATACACATTTATAGTGAACACAGTTCTTGGGTAGGCTTTACTCAGCAATAGTCCCCTGTGCTGCTCCTAGAGGCTTTCTATAGTTGTACCTCTTCACCCTCACTCACCCTGCGCTACAGCATTTCCATTCAGAGCAGAGAGCACTAGCTGCTAGCAGGAAACACAGTCCTGCACAAAACGCTTCCGAACGATAATGCCTTTCTACTTCAGCCACCCCAGCACTGTCTGGGCAGGTCCCTCCAGGCAGCAGTTGCCCTGCACTGCCCCGTTTCAGGACTGAGATCATAGCTGCACATGGCCAGGTTCTTTCTCTGTTCATTTTGCAGTATGTGTGACAGCAAAATACAGTTAAAGGCTTTTATTTTTGTGACCTGACTAGGGAAAAGAGTGAAAGTAACTGGAGAGAAAAGCAGAAGCATTTATAATTCACTTTTGACACACGGACTATGGGGAGAAAAATGCAACTTCAATATGGCTGAGGTTTATAAAACAGTAATGGGCAAGCTTAAATGTAAAAACCCTTTCATTTTGTATATTCCAACACTTTCTGGTGAAGAGAAAATGCTTCAAAATGCATTTTGTGTCCCCAGATAAGCCATACTGACTTACCAGCAGTGCAATATCGCTCCTCCTTTTCCAACCCAGACATCTTCCTTATACCCAGGGCAGTAACACTCAGAGAGGTTGTTCTCTAGGGCCTCTCCTCAGCCACAGCACAGTGTCAGCATGGGCAGCCACAACTGCCCTTCCACCTCTGCTTGCCCTGCTCAGGCTGTGAGCCTTGAATCTTGGAGGCTAGATAACAGCTGGCCCAGGATTTATACAGTTATCAGAATTACTGCTTCCCTCTTGTGGTGAGGAAACAACCTAAGAGACACGCTGCACCCATCAGCTGGCATAGACAAACACCGCTAAATCACCAGCAGGAGAAATCTTGGATCTCTGTTGAGAAAGAGTGGAAATCAGCTCCAGTATCTGGACTGATGACGTGAAAGTAGGTCCCATTGGGTTCTTTTTCTTTTGTGTGTCCTCCTCTAAAGGCAGAGATGTCTCTGGATGGGTTAAATTTATTGTTCTTTGTGCTCCTGCAAGTGTGATTCCCCCACCCTCCCCTCATTCTTTTTCAGAGCATCTGAAGAAATGCAGAAGAAGAAAGGCTCTCTGCAAGCTCCTTGCCCCAGTTAATTACTATGGATATGTGTAAGGTACATGAAAACACCTCAAAATGCAGTGCAAACACCATGCCTATGGAGTGCTTCATGGTTCTCAGCACACAAGCACAGAAGATAAGCATTGCCACACTCTGCTGCCTCTTTGGGACACTGTGCATTTTAGAAAACTCTTTGGTGTTGTATCTGATCTTCTCTTCTCCCACAATTCGGAAAAAACCTTCTTACCTCTTTATCAGCAGCCTTGCCTTGGCTGACATCCTGGCCAGTATCATCTTTGTCTCCAGTTTTGTTAACTTCCATGTCTTTAATAAAACTGATTCCTCTAAAGAAAAGTTCTTGCTGAAGCTGGGAGGGGTTAACACATCCTTCACAGCATCCCTGAGCAGTTTGCTGCTGACAGCCCTGGACCGTTACCTCTCCATCAGCCGGCCCTCTGAATACAAGTCTCTTGTGACAAGGAAGAGAGCATGGATAGCTCTGGGAATACTCTGGGTGACATGTGTGACCATTTCCTCCCTGCCCCTGCTGGGCTGGAACTGCTGCACGCTCAATTCAGCCTGCTCTGAGCTGTTCCCATTTGTGGATGACAGCTATTTGTCAAGCTGGATCTGCCTCGTCATGGTCCTGCTGGCATCGATAGTCTGTGTCTACGCACATGTGCTGTGGAAGGCTCATCAGCATGTGGCTTACATGGAGAAGCACCAAGTGCAGGGCGGGAAGCAAAATGCCAGGATGAGGATGGACATCACGCTGGCCAAGACACTAGTGATGGTACTGACCGTCCTCATGGTGTGCTGGTCTCCAGTCCTAGTTTTCATGATCTACGGCATCTTTGTGAGGCTGAGCAACGAGCTTCGGAGGGTGTTTGCCTTCTGCAGCACCCTCTGCCTGTTGAATTCCATGGTGAACCCTCTTATTTATGCCCTGCGGAGCAAAGAGCTATATTCTTCACTGAGGATGGCCTTTTCTCAGTTCAGGAGGCAGCTGAGGGCCACAGAGGACAGCCCAGAAGCAGAAAGCACCCACAAATCCTCAGCGATAGAGACTGTTTGTGAAGAAACATGTGTAACATAGGGAGGCAGCAGTGGAAATTCTGAACTAGGGCTGGTGGAAAGAGTCTGGCTCAGTTTTGTTTTGGATAGTTTTCCTTTACTCTTCTCTGAGAAGGTCCTAGGAGATGATGGATCAGATGCCTGTCATGGAACCAGCTCCCTCTGATGTTTTTCTTAGACACTGGGACATAAAGTGCACAGACTTTACATGGACAGCTGGTCCCCGTACTGTGCTATCATATGGAGGCTGCAGAGATATCAGTGTCATGTAATGGTGTGCCAGTCAAGAGCCTTCTGCAGACTGCCATGGGGCAAAGGATAAAGGAGTCCATACCCCAGAACAGTAGATCCTAATACTTTACGACAGTTCTTTCTTCCTGGCCTTTCGTCTGACCAGTCAGCTAGCTCTCAAACCATTTTTCTTACCTTCAGTGATGTCTTCCTCACCCTCTCTTAACATACAGCCAAACTCAGGCAAAACACTGCAGAATTTCAGGCGCACCAGAAATAACTAGGCATCGTATAACTCTCTAACACCTTTAACTGGGCATGGTCAAAATTATGCAAGCACTATCAGCAAAGTGCTAATAGCACATCATTAAGTGGCAGAGGTACATTTATTTATACCAGTCCTGAATGCAGTCCTGGGGTGTTCTGTATTAACAGTGTGGTGAAACAAGGTCTTCAGGTCTTAGCAAGCGGGGGAGAACAACGTCAACTCATGACAAGGCTCTCTGCCTGTTAACACCTTGGTGCATCATTGCAGTAGCAGAACCTACAGCAGCAGAGGACATACCTGAGCCTTTGCTGGAAAAAGTTATACCTGGCAAATCATTTCACTGGACTTGCTTGCAAACTGTCCTGGCTAATCATGCCCACAGCATTTAAGGTCTTATTGATTTTAGTGCTTAATTCTTTATATAGGAAAACTAATACGTTCTTGCTGTGGCTTATACGCTCTGCAATAGTTGAGAATTTCAAGATGGATCTGACATCACAGGCACCACATTTCAGTCAGGAAATTTAAGGAAACTAATCTATACGATACAGATATTCGTTCACTTGGATGTTGTGCATTTGGATGACGTGTAGTTAAACATTAAAACCATTAAACATTAAAACATTAAACACTAAAATCATTTTCAGCCTCCCTTCCCTTAACCTCTGGGACACGGTTTCAAAACTAAGCTTGGCCAGATAGTCTAACCGTTAAGACATGGATTATTTTTGCAAAATACACGAACAGCAGCAATTTTAGCTGCTCGGAACCACAGCAGCCAACGCGGTTTGGCCCCAGCTCTTTCTCAGCAGCGGCTTTAGCACAGTGCCCGGCGGGAGGCCCAGCCACGTCCCCAGCCACGGCCTCCAGGTGCCGGGACTTTGCCCTCTTCCTCCCCCCCTGCCCCCAGGCCCTTCACGTGCAGGTCTTGGCGCGAGGCCCCGGGTCCACACGAGACGCTCTGGCTGCCGGCGCGGAGGCTGCGAGGGGTGAGGAAAGGCCTCACACCGGCCGCCGGCAGCCTCCCACCGCGTGTCCTGCCCTCACAGCAGGCCCGCCGGTGCTGAGGCGTGGGGCTCTCTCCAGGAGGTCTTTCTCTTACCTTGGCCCCACACGGGCAAGACGCAGGCCGGCTGCGGGGGGCGCAAGAGGCGGCTGGAGCAGGGCAGACGCAGTGCTCTAGGCGGGGAGAGAGCAAGAAGCAGGACTTCGGCTCGAAGTGCGAGGCAGACAGCAGCCTCGAACCGGCGGCGCCTCTCTAGCAATGGCGGCCACGGCGCGTCGTCTACGCCTCGCTAGCAATGGCGGCCACCGCGCGTCGCCTTTGCCTCGCTAGCAATGGCGGCGGCCGCCCTTACGTCACGCGGCGCGGGGCCGGGGCGCCATGGCGGCCCGCGGGCTCTTGTGGCTTGCGGCGGCGGGGCTAGCGCTGGCCGAGCCGCACTACCGCCCGGATTGGGCCAGCCTGGACGCGCGGCCGCTGCCGGCCTGGTTCGACCAGGCCAAGGTGGGCGTGTTTGTGCACTGGGGGGTGTTCGCCGTCCCGGCCTGGGGCTCCGAGTGGTTCTGGTGGCACTGGAGGGGCGAGCACCGCGCCGACTACGAGCGCTTCGTGCGCAGCCGCTACCCGCCCGCCACCACCTACGCGGACTTCGCGCCCCTCTTCACCGCCCGCGACTTCCAGCCCCGCGAGTGGGCCCGGCTCTTCCAGCGGGCCGGCGCCAGGTCTGCGCCTGAGCGGCCTGGGGGGAGGGAGGTTCGTGAGGGGGATCCCTGAGGGGACGGGGGTCTGCGAGGGGACAGGGGTGTCCCTGAGGAGATGGAGGTCTGTGAGAGGATCCCTGAGGGGGTAAGGATCCCTGTGAGGGGATGGGAGATCCCTGAGGGGATCCCTGAGGGGATGGGGGATCTGTGAGGGGACGGGGGTGTCCCTGAGCAGGTGGATGTCTGTGAGAGGATCCCTGAGGGGATGGGGGTCTGTGAGGGGATGGGAGATCCCTGAGGGGATTCCTGAGGGGATGGGGGTCCATGAGGGGATTCCTGAGGGGATGGAGGTCCATGAGGGGATGGGGGTGTCCCTGAGGGGATGGGGGAGAACCTGAGAAGAGGGGGTCCATGAGAGGATCCCTGAGGGGATGGTGAGGATCCCTGTGAGGGGAGATCCTTAAGGAGGTCCCCAAGGGATCAGTGAGGAGATAGGAGTGTCACTGAGGGGATAAGGGATCCCAGAGGGGATGGGGAGTACCTGAGGGGCTGTGCTATTCAGTCCCATGCTTTCTCAGTTATCAGGTTTGCCAGTGAGGCTGAGGAATATCTTAGGGAGTTCCATTATCCTCCTGACTGAGTACTCTCCATTTCCTCAGGTATGTGGTACTGACAGCGAAGCATCATGAAGGCTTCACAAACTGGGGGTCACCTGTGTCCTGGAGCTGGAACTCTGTGGATACGGGGCCTCACCGAGATCTTGTAGGAGAGCTCGGACAAGCTCTCAGGGAGAGGTACATCACTGCCAACATTGTTATTCCTTTCATCTTTGTGCGTTATATTCTCCAGGCTGTTCTTGACCAACAGCTAAAAATACTGAGTTTAGGATGAAAACAGTAGTGCTTGTGAAACTGTGAGATCTGTGAAATAATAGTGCTAATAATTTAATTCTTAATCTCTGCTGACAGCCTAACTCCTCTCTCTTTTCAATCTTTTAGCAACATACGCTATGGACTGTATCATTCTCTGTTAGAGTGGTTTAATCCACTCTATCTAGCTGACAAAGAAATTGGCTTCAAGACCCAGAGCTTCGTTTTACAGAAGACAATGCCAGAACTTTATGATCTTGTCTTAAGGTAAGAGCTACAACCAGTCAGGACTCAAGAACATTTCTTGGTTTCCACACTGTAAAGAAAGGTGCAAACTGGATACAGGGAAGCGGGATGACAGATATTAATTTTTGCCAAGGCAACTGTTTTCTTAGTCATTTGAGGTAATTAGAAAAAGAGGGTCATTTGTTTGTCCTGTGAACACTTTAACTTATGCAGTAATGTAGAAAAAAGGCTTAAATGCCAGAGCAATACCCTTTAATGCAGTGTTTGTGCACAGTAGCTTTAAAAATGGAGCAAGCTTCTTAATATTAAGTGGAGTAGAAAGGCAGTTTCATTGTGAATTTATTTCCTTGCTTTGCTTTCCTGAGTTGACAAAAATACCAGGCTTGGACATATGTTGCTTAGAATGGCCACTGTTCCAGGTAAAGAATGTGCCTCTTAATTGCCATTGAGATGCAATCTTCTGGTTTTGGAAGAATTGCATCCTGTATTCAACTGCGATCAATATACCATTCTTTGCTGCTGCAAGAACCTCACCTGTGGCTTTGTCTGAACTAGGAAATGATAGCATAAAACTCCTCATAATGTCAGGCAATGGGAAGAGGAAGTGAAGATAGACTCCAGAAGGCAGTGTTGTGATAGGCTTCCTTTGGGGTAGGAGAAAATAAGAAGCTGTTTCGAAATAACATTCTTCTCTCTGTTAGATATAAACCAGATTTGATTTGGTCGGATGGAGACTGGGAAGCTCCGGAGTCGTACTGGAATTCTACCTCTTTCCTTGCCTGGCTTTATAATGATAGTCCTGTCAAGGTATTGCTCTCAGCTCTCCTTCATGGCTTCTAGCACTCTATAGGTGTGAAAGGTCTGGCAGCAGTGAGTGTGACTGTGGTCAGGTCAGAAATCCATTTGACCAATGCCATCTATGTGCTTTATTCTTTCATCAAAAATAAAAAGTCTGTGCTCTGTTCCTGAGAAAAGACTGTCATCCAAATCAGAACTTGAAACAGAAGGCACAGGCCTGTTCCTTTACAGCAAAAATATGGGAGGCTCAGAGCCTTTTTGCCTCAACTTCTTGAGTGAATAAAGAGAGTCTCTTCTATAGAAGGATTCAGCCTTTTCTGGAGGATCCTCTCTCGCTTTCTTTTTGATTAGAGAGCCTTAGATATTTATCCTGCTAACTTGAATGCCTCACTTAACTTAGGAGAGACGAATGCAAGCTGAAAAGTTCAAAACAAAACACTCTCTTTTGAGCTGTGGTTCTCATTTCAGGACACTGTTGTTGTGAATGATCGTTGGTGTAATAACTGCTCCTGCCATCATGGAGACTACTACAATTGTGCAGACAAATACAAACCAGGTACCCTGCTGACTCACAAGTGGGAGATGTGCTCCTCTATTGACAAGCTTTCCTGGGGGTATCGAAGCAACATGCATATTGATGAGTTAATGGATGAAGCAAGTATCATTGAGGTAAGACATCTTAAGTCAAAATAACTGGTGTGGGGAGGTTGCTGAGAATTAGAGGTTTCTTTCCTCCTGCTGCTTGCAGAAAGAATTGTCATGTGTTTTGTGCAACCAGGGTGAAGTTAAAGGAGTATTTGATGAGGACAAAGCACTCCTCAGGTGCCTGTGTCTTTGCTGCCAGAAGTGAAGATAAATCAAATTGTTACCTTGGTTTATCTGTCACAGGAACTAGTGCAGACTGTGAGTTTTGGAGGCAACTACCTTCTCAATGTGGGCCCTACAAAAGAAGGGGTGATTGTTCCCATCTTCCAAGAAAGACTTCTGGCACTTGGGAGGTGGCTGGATACTAATGGGGAGGCAATTTATGAATCAAGGCCATGGAGAGTACAGATGGAGAACAGCACAAGCAGTGTCTGGTAAGGACTTCATTGCTCAACATCATCCTGAAACACAAACCTGACATGGACTGAGACTTCCAGAGCTGACATTTCTTTCTTATTTGTTCTTAGATTTAGTACTCTCTGAAGCTTTGCCAACAGATGTGGATGGCTTTTAGGAAATATCCTACAACTGGAGTGCTTAGTTTCTGCCCCAAGTGTTATGTAAGGAATATCTTACTGTGCACATACAGTTGGAAAGAAGAGAATAAAAGTCAGGACATCAGCCATTTTTGCTTAATTAAAAAGGAACACGTCTTCCTTAAAAAAAAATCCATGCTGTTGCTGTCAGGATTGTTTAAGTAGTGGTCCTGGCTAGTTTAAGTTGCATAAGTGTACTTTATTTAAGCTCATGCAGTCTGTGAATTTAGTGATATTTGCTTTTAAGCTGTTATATAACAGTACTGCTCACTGTTACCCAACTACTATGTCTTACTTGTTGAAAAAGGCATAGTAGGTGAGCCAAGAGCCAGAAACACTAAAAAAAAGTTGTTTTTTTTTTCAAGTGTGCCCAAATGTGTTCAGCCTAGAAATGCAGAGCAATAAAAAGATCAGCAAAAGGCAGTGTGTCCGCTCTGTTGACCACAGCCTGAAGCAAGGACAGATGAGCAAATGACGTCCGCTTTTAGGAACCGTGTGGACTTTGTGTGGGTTTCATCAGCCAGTGCTGACGGTAGGTCCAAGTGACACATTTTGGAATGAGAGGAAAATAGGTGACCCCTGCATGGCAGCAGTAGGCAAGCCAATGTTCTTGTGTTGTCTGGAAAGGTCAAGCTCATGTCCGGTTCTCTCATATGGAGCTCTTCGTGTTGCTGAACTGTTGCTCTTTTAGGTATACTTCTAAAGGACCAGTTGTTTATGCCATCTTTCTGACCTGGCCCCAGGATAGTCTGTTGAAGCTCTCTTCACCTGTTCCATCCCCAGACATGCAAGTAAGGAACTTTAAAAATAGATAATGAACTTTGAGAGCCCATTTCAAGCACACGTGCGCTAGAAAGGCCGAGCCTGATTTCATCCCACCCTCAACTAGTGGGAGTGCAAAAGCTGTCATCTCTTACTTCTTGTCTTGGGACTCACTGTCCCTCCTACTGATCCTTGCAGCATCCCAGGTTATTCTTCAAGCTTCAGGTCACTGTTCTATGGAACAGTGGATAGGACTTGGCAGGACAGGCCCATAGTCTGCCACAGAATAGGTAGGAACACTTCTTCCCTGCAGTCGTTTGCTCCTATTGATACAGTGAGTAAATGAAGAATGTCTCGCATAGCAGAAGCGATCAGTGGTATAATGTCTCAAATTCAGATCAGGTGCGTTGACCTGCTAATTGTTAATGTAATTGTAAGTGACGCAAATGCTAGAGTGCCCTTTGTTCTAAACAAACACAAGTAAAGACTTTGCAGTAAAAAGAACTGCAGTCAAATGTTTGCCCCCCAAATATCCCTTGTGTTGGCTTTCGTGCAGTGACTTACGGGTAGAAATGCACAAGACCACTCTGAATGTGTAGGAATGCTGTACAGACTGCAAATGTCGTAGGTGTACTAGGATGTCCAAGTGGAAAGCACCTGTGTGAGCTGCAACTGAGTGTCCCTTCCCTTTTTCTGCAGGTAACCATGTTGGGTCTTTCAGGGGCTCTGAAGTGGCAGAAGTCCCCTGATAAAGGACTGCTGATAACTTTGCCCTTTGTGCCTCCATCTCTTGTATCTGCTCAGTCTGGCTGGACTGTCAAGCTTGAGGGTGTGAAATGACAGCTGTGGGATGAAAGCAGCAATCTGCCCCTACTTTTCTTTTATTTTGAGGCTAATTTTTTTTTCATTTATTGTTGAATAAATTGTTTTTCTCTCAGTAGAATTGCTCTTCTAAGGTACTTTGTCTATAAGTGATCCCAGTATGTGTAGACCTTGCTTGGGAGGAAAGGGCTGACCTCTCTGCTCAGCAGTTCCTGCTGACAGAGGGGGAAGTTTGGACATGGTTTGCAGTATTTTTCTGCTGGGATGTGTGACTGCTGATGAGCCAAACATCTAAACTTGAAATGACAGGGTTTTTGTTTTAAAGCTGAGCTTCTTGGCAGATGTTTCTGCTTCACTGCCACAATTAAAGGTGCTAACGTTGGACAAGAATCGGAGTTGAGCTGTCAAAGCACGCCATACGGTATCTAGGTGTTACAGCAGTGGATGCATTAGCAATGCCTGAATTTGGCAAATCACTCTGCCAAGAGGACGTTTATTTGCTGAGGAGGAGAGCTGCGTGTTAGCAATAAGAAGATTCAGACTGTTAGAGCAGCCCACAGGTAGCATGGAGCAGTGGGAGCTGTGCCCACGTGCATGCCGGGGAGCCAGGCTTCATAGAGCAGCGGGGACCAGGCTTCCTGAGCAGGAGCAGGCCCCATCACTTCCAAGGCTTAATCTACTCATTGTAATCTTGTTATCAAATAAATTTTGATAACTGATGTGAAAGTCTGGTATCTGCAGTTAGGAAGCCTTGCTTGTGGCAGGTATGCTCTAAAGAACACGAGTTACAGTGTCATCCCAGATTCCTGTGTATGATGTACTTTCATGCAAGTAAAATGTTACTGTATGAACTGTGTTGTATTGCTTTAGTATTGATTAAAAGAATTATGATCACATATTTCCATCATGAGTAAATATCATGAATGATTATTGTTTGAAGTAGATTGGAAGAAATTCATCTATAGAAAATTGAAATCTAACATTAATTCAAATTCATTGGCAAATCTCTATTTGTAGTCTGGTGGAGTCAGCTATAAGCAAAAGACAATTTTGTGTTTTCATGTGAGCTGGAGAGAGATGCCACTGGTCTGAGTTGAACCCATGCCCTCTTCTTCTTCAGTGAAATAGAATTTCCTGTGTTGGTGTTGAACTTCTCTAAAAAGAAAGATTGAACAATATGTACTTAAAATTAGGAAATTCCTCATAATAGTTTGTTCTTCTGCAACACACTTGTTGTGAAGGCCTTGCAACACTGCATAGAGGTTTTACGTTGTTGCTATACAATGTGCAGCAAACAAAAGTTGCCAGAGTGCTTATAGAATAGAGCTAACCTAGCCCAAGCACTGCGACATGCTCTGGGACGCTGTTGGGGAGGAGGCTGTTACTCAATTGACAAATAACAGCCTGTACTGATGAAGCTGTGTGGACTTCAGAGAACTGGCAGTGGTGGGTGCAGCGCAGGGAGTGCCAGAGCCCCGCATGCTCAGGGAGCATCACTCTGGCTCCAACGATGATGCTGTTGCAAAGACAGGAAAAAGATAAATTCAGAGCCCTTTTGTCGTCACCTGGTAACCTCTGCTCGGGCTGGCGCTGCGTAAGGGCCAGGGGCCCACCCAAACCAAACACGGCGTGTTTGCTCAGCAGCGTAAGCGTGCGGAAAGGCGCAGTATAAGTACACGGGCCCCGGGCACCTTCCAGCACCAGCAGCCGAAGGGGAAACATGCCACAGTGCGCCCTGGGGTCGCTGCCGCGGGACGGCTCCCGCGCACAGGTACCTGCTGGCCCCTCTCTCCCGACGGCGAGTGGGACCGGGGAGTCCCGAACGCCCGTGGCAGCTGGAGGCGGCCGAGCCGGGGGAAAGGCCTGGAGGCGGCGGCGCCGCCGAGGCTGCCCCGGCCCGGGCTGGGGGGGCGCCGCCGGGTCCCGGCGCCACGTGGCGAGGAGGCCCCGCCCCCGGGTCACGTGTCCGTGGCAGCACCGCCCCCGGATCACGTGGCCAAGGCGCGGTCACGTGAGGGAAGGCGAGCGGCCATGGCGGCGGCGCGGCGGTCGCTGCCGCGCTGGGCGGCGGCGGCGCTGCGGCCGGTGAGCGGGGCCGGCGGCGGCGGCGGGACCAGGCGCGGCGGGACCCAGTCTCAATCTCTCCCTCTCTCCGCAGATCAGCGCGGCGGCGGGCGCCTTCCCGAAGCGCGTCAAGGTGGTGGAGGTGGGGCCGCGCGACGGGCTGCAGAACGAGAAGGTACTGCCGGGCCGCGGCCCCTCGGCGCAGCCCTCGGGCGCCCGCGGCGCGGGGCGTTCGGGAGCGGTGCCCAAGCTTCTCCTGTGGTAGGAAAGCTCGCTGTGAAATAGCTGAGGCTTCAAGTTTCTTTCTTTCTTTCTTTCTTTTTCTCTTCTCTAGAATGTTGTGCCAACACCAGTGAAGATCAGTTTAATCAATATGCTTTCAGAAACCGGGCTGCAGGTTATAGAGGCCACCAGCTTCGTCTCCCCTAAATGGGTTCCGCAGGTCAGTGTTTGGGTGGGGTTTGCCATTGTTTATTGTCAGAAATGCATACTAATACGTAGTAATATGATAAAAAGATCTTGCTTGCTCCAGAATTCTTGTTACTATATCTGCAACTGGGTGAGAAGCAGCAAACTGTAATAAAGGAGCTTGCAATAGCCTAAACTTTCCCTTTGGACCCCGAATAGGAACAAATCACAACTCAGTAACTGAGCAAACGTGTTTACATGAGCTTAGGGAGGTAACTGAACTATGATCCTTTAAAGTGTGCAATGCTATTTGCTTTTAGAAGACCCACTTTTCATATGGCTGAATATTACTGTTCTAAGTTAAAAAGTAAATATGAAAACTTATTTTTTTGATTTGCAGAAGTAGATGAATATTTTGATTTCACCATTTAAAAATTTGCCCTTGTTTAATGTGCAGATGGCTGACCATACTGAAGTTATGCAAGGAATTAATAAGTTGCCTGGTATTAGTTATCCTGTCCTGACTCCTAACCTGAAAGGATTTCAAGCAGCGGTAAGAGATCATAGAGTCTTAACGTTTGCAGTGTCTCGTGCACAGGATTGCCTAGCAAGGAACACTTCAATTCTGGTTAAGGGTGGAAACGCTTCATATTCTTTTTTTCTGATAAGCAACAGTTTCATCTAGTGGCCCCTTTAAAAGGGATCATTCTACTGGGGAACTATAATTTTTTTTATATATATAATAGGAAATACCTTGTTGCATTTCTTTTTTTTTTTTTTTTTTAAAAAAGAATATTTCTGTTAATTGACAGCAATCTCTGTCTCATCTCCACGTCCCACAGCTCTCCTAACTTAGTCCAGCAGTTGCAGCTTTACTGCTGCATCTGTAGCTTTACACTTCTTTTGAGGACGAACTTGGATGTCTTGCCCTTTTCTGGTAAAATGAACTGAGGAAAGAATTGAGTAGTTGGGGAAAAATCTTTTTTATAAAAAGCACAACCATGACTACAGTTCTCTTATTTTATTTCCCTTGGTGGTAAAATCAGTTCACTTCTTATTCTTTCTATTGACAGGTGGCAGCAGGGGCCAAAGAAGTGTCTATCTTTGGAGCAGCATCTGAGCTCTTCACTAAGAAGAATATTAACTGCTCGATAGAAGAGAGCTTAGAGAGATTTGATGAAGTTATGACTGCAGCAAGAGCAGCCAGCATTCCAGTGCGGGGGTAAGAAGAGTGCCCGCTGTGAGCTTAGCACTGAGCAGGCTGTATGGGAGATGTGAGTCTTTGGAGTCCTGCCTGTACAGCGCTGTAGAGCAGAATTTTTTATAGCTATACTTTTTTTTTTGTTGGGGGGGAGGGTGTTTCTGTTGATTGCTGCAATCAGATGTGAGCTCAGTGCATGGAGAGGCATTAATTTGGTAGCAGTGCCACACTAATAAAGCTCCAGTTGTTGGCTTGGTGCAAAGCCCGTACAGCTCATGGCAGTTCACATTCTTGCAGAAAGACTTACCCTCCACGTAATAATTCTATCTTCAGCTTTACCAAAGGAGCCAAAATAATATTGGCTTCTCGGCAGATGTTCTTCCTTGAAGCCTGTAGATCTAAAAGGCTAACAGTATGGTTGACTCTGGTCTTGACCAACTATTCCTTTACATAGAAGAAATAATTTTGGAATGATTAATTGGGTAATTTTTTTTCCCCACTGGCTTGCACATGGACTTCTAGAATATGAAATGAAATCTTCTGTTGTATAGAGCATAAAAGATGCTGCACGGGTCAGTAGTCACAAGCTGTGTCTAACTTAACCTTTATAACCTCACTTCAATTTTTTAATTAAAGATTTTTTTTTTTAACTATAGCTATGTTTCCTGTGTCCTTGGCTGTCCCTATGAAGGGAAGATTTCTGCAGCTAAAGTTGCAGAGGTGAGTTCGTAAATATAACCAGATTTTCTGAGAGATTTTTGGTTCCCCTGTATGGCCATGAATCAGGTCCTGGTGGCTGGAGGAGGTATCAAACCACCTGACTGAAGACGAGGGGAGGTTATAACTAGTTGCCACCTCAGAGAGGGGGGCTGGATCTAGCTGAAGTGGCTGTGGGGGTTCGGGAAGGTGCGTGGTACAAAGATCTCCAGGTCCTAGAGAAGAACCTCCCAGGGGTTAGGCATGGCTGTTGTGCCCGCTTTGGTTACAGGAGGTACCTGGCCCTGGCAAAGGTAATGGCAAAGCTGTCTTCTTAGTAAGCATCTTGGCTTTTGGACAGGTCTCCAAGAAGATGTACTCAATGGGGTGTTATGAGATTTCCCTTGGTGACACCATTGGCATTGGGACCCCAGGAAGCATGAAAGAGATGCTGACAGCAGTCATGAAAGAGGTGCCAGTTGGGGCTCTTGCTGTTCACTGCCATGATACTTACGGGCAAGCTCTTGCCAACATCTTGGTAGCACTTCAGGTGAGGTGGCTTCTTTGCAGTCTTGCATTCTTTCTTGAGTTTCTTCTGCACTTGCTTCGGAACTTTAGGCTTTAGGAACAAGACCATAATATGTCCTTTATTTAAGAGGATTTTACGAATGATGATTTTGTTCACAGATGGGTGTGAGTGTGGTTGATGCTTCTGTTGCTGGCCTTGGAGGCTGCCCGTATGCCCAAGGAGCATCAGGAAACGTTGCCACGGAGGACTTGGTGTACATGCTGAATGGCCTGGGGATCCACACGGTAAGTGCAAGTAGCCTTGCAGAGCTATGAGCCTCTCATGCTACGGTTCTGTTTGTCTGGCTAAAGGCCTTATTTTGCCGTGGCAGTCTCGCTGCCTGCACTGTTGAGAGCGTTTCCTCCTGCTCCATTTTCAGAGCGACGCTGTGCAATTAAACAGTCACTGTCAGAATTGCACCAGTGAGTGGCTGGTGCTGAGGGCCTTGTTTAAAAATACCTTTCAGACTCCCTTTCCCTTGTTTCTGGTCTGTCCTAGTGATGAGGTGTTACTGGGCAGCTTCATGGGGCAGAACTTTTACAAATGCATGTGATGTTCTTCCTCCCATTAAGGGCGTGGATCTGCAGAAGCTGGTGGATGCAGGTACATTTATTTGCAACGCTCTGAACAGAAGAACCAATTCCAAAGTGTCCCAGGCAACATGTAGGCTGTGATACTGAATCAAGTTTGTTCTTGAAGCAAGCCAGAGAAGAAAGCGAGGGCCTGGAACTGGCCAGGCTTCCCTTCCTGTCTGCTGCCTCTGTTCTTCAGTGCTCTTCTCAGGCTCAGAGCTTGAGAGGAAGTGCATAATTCACTAGAACCTATGAAGAAATGAAAGGAAAACAGAATACTATATCCAACCTTGAACACGTTAAATACTTTCCTTGGGAAGGAGACTCAGCTAGTCTAAGGGATAAGTAAAGGATGTACCACTTGCCTTCGCATAGAGAGCAAAGCGCTGCAGTCTCTCGCATCAGCTCAGAAGTGTCTGGTAAATTCTACCTCAAGAGTATGTTGCCATAAATGACCAGCAAAGGATAAAGCCCAGCTCTTCTGGTTAAAGCACTTCTCCAGGTCAGGCTTGACCCTCTGCCCTTCTTTCTTCTCCTATCGGGAACAAATGCTACAACTGTTTAGACTGAAACTGAGATGCTCCTTTGTGATTCAGAGTGTGTATCAAGGAGTTTCCTGGATGTTCTCTCTTAGCATTTAAGGATTGTACTAAAAGACTGTATCTGTTGTAAGATACTTTTAAATAGTAAGAATAATAAACACATTATTTAATATTCTAAAACAGTAGAAATTTGTTTGTTCTAATGAAGCCAGGAGAAGAGCTTTTGCTGCTCGTTTCATTCCAAGTGCCTGTTCCTGCAGTACTTGCTTATGGAGGAAATGCTGTATCATCGTGGCCTGTGGTCTGTCCACAGAGAGCAGGCACCTTGAAGCAGGTTTATTTTGTACATCTGAGTACTCCTCAGTGGTAGGCAGGTTCTTATTAAATAAATTGTTTTAGATAGTTTATTTTTGAAAGCAGAGATAGCTGCAGAATCTTGTCTTTGGGCCTGCTGGGCTTGTTTTGTACCTGTTTACTGCATGTTTCTCTGACTGCCTGTGCTGCTCCTGACACTACCGCTCCGTGCATCTATACGCTACGGAAACAACTTGTAACACTTAAATAAACTGCTCCATGGATAAATCCGCGCGTTTAAACCCGCGGCTGTTCCGTAGCTGTGCGCGGGGCGGCCGCCAGGGGGCGATGCGGGGCCGCATCCCCCCCCCCCCCCCACACACACACATGGTCCAATCCAGTCCTGCGTGGCCCCCCCCCCCCCGGGAGCACTAGTGGCCGCGCCCGTTCTCGGACGCGTGGTGGCGCGCGCCGTGGCTTTTTGGCCGCGCCGCCGCCCCGTACTTGGCGTGGCGGTGACGCGTTTCCATGGGGCAGCGGTGCGCGTGGCAGCGCGGGGGGCGGGCGGCGCGGGCCGGCCTTAAGGCGGCGGCGGCGGCGGCGGCGGGGACGGCGCGAGCGAGCGAGGCGGCGGCCGGAGCTGCGGGTAAGCGGCGGGGGGGGGGGGGAGGGACGCGGCCCGGCCCGGCCCGGCCCGGCCCGGCCCGGCCCCTGAGGTAACGGCGGTCTCAGCCCCCCCAGGCAGCCCCGGCCGTAGCGCTGAGGTCGCTCTGGGCCCCGAACCCCACGGGTGATGCCACTCCCCGGCCCCGAGGTAACCCCGCTCCGCACCCCACAGCTAACCCCCCACCCCCTCCCCGGCCCTGCCTCCTCGGGTAATCCCCAGCCCCACAGGGCAGCTTTGGTGCCGGTCCCCAGCCCCATAAGCGATCCCCTGGCCCCACAGGTAGCCCCCCAGCCCTGCTCCCTCACGCAAGCCCTGTCTTCAACCCCTCAGGTAATCCCCAGCCCCGCAGGTAACCCCAGGTCCCAGCCCCATAAGTAACACCCAGCCCCGCAGGCAGCTCCTGGCCCCGCAGGTAGCCCCGGTCCCAGCTCCTCAGGTAACCCCTGAACCTCTCAGGTAACACCAGCCTCACGGGTGACCCTGTCCTGCTGCTGTGCCACGTCCGCACCCTGTCCCGCTGGCCGTGCCCTGTGGCACTAGCTGTGCTGTGGTCACACCCTGTCCCGCTGGCCGTGGCCTGTCCCCTCTAATGCTCATCAGCTGGGCAAAGAGCAGCTTTATTTTTGTGGTCTTTGCCATGCTTGGTTCAGGCCGTGACTTTCCCTGCAGATGCCCTTGCTGGCTGCTGGAGCAGGACTGGGCAGCCTGGCCAGAGAACCCAGCCTCCTGCTGGCCTGTTCACAGATACTGTTTAATGGCTTCAGCTGGGTGGTTTTGAGTTTGAGACTCTGTGCTGAGAGTGACTTTCCCTGAAGTCACTCAGGGAAAGAGTTTTCCCTGGGAGGCTCCATA
The DNA here is from genome assembly GCF_028389875.1 of Rhea pennata. NCBI lineage: Eukaryota > Metazoa > Chordata > Aves > Rheiformes > Rheidae > Rhea > Rhea pennata. Next base: position 6,030,947 of record NC_084685.1, read on the forward strand.
ATGGAAGCCTGATGATAAAATCAATTCTCCCTCCTTCCCACTGGTTAGGAGCAGCAAGAACTGCTGGGCTGTAGGTGCTGGAGGGGCTGGTGACATCTTAGCCCTCTGCTCCAAGGGACAAAGGCTGCTTTGTAGGATTTTTTCCATGTTTCTGCTGGGCTTGTGACTGCCAACAAATACCCCTGTAATATTCAGTGAACCAGCACTTACTTTCCTGGGAAGCAGAAGTAGAGAGGGGCCAGAGCTGGGGCTGGGAGGGGAGGTTGTAAGGACTGGGGGCACCACTGCAGAGGCAGGGGCATCAGAGTGGGAGAGAAAGCGGGGAACAATGTGGAAAGGACAGAGCTGATGCGTCCTGTAGTGACCTCCCAAATTAATGCCATTAGGTGCCGGTGCTTAGGGACTAATTAGCCTGAGGGATTTGTGCTGAAAGATATGGGTGACACCAGGATCGTGGTTGTATTCAAGCTGTGACAAATATCAGAAAGGCAATAAACCCTCCCAGACCCGGATGTGTGATCCGTGTGGACGAGGGTGTGCTACAGCCTGCCCAGCCGGTTCCTCTCCAGGCCAATGCCAGGCTGGGAGGGCCTAGGGGAAGCGCTGACGTGACGGTCTCCAAGCCCTCTCTGCCCTGCCAGAGCTCCTGGCCAACGCGCCACCTCAGGCCACTCCACGTCATGCTCTGCACTGAAGGGCCTTTCTTCTTCAGGTAACGATGGCAGAGAAGATCCTGGTGACTGGTGGAGCTGGTTATATTGGCAGCCACTGTGTGCTGGAGCTGGTGGAGGCCGGCTACGTCCCCGTGGTCATCGACAACTTTCACAACGCCATCCGAGGTACAGGAAGCCTTTGTTCCCTCCCCACGCAAAGGGCTCAGCCACTGTCAGCCTGGGCCAGGGGCTCATTGGTCCCAGGACCTGACTCCTTTCCACTTCCCCAGGGGCAGATGTGCTCCCTGAGAGCCTCCAGCGTGTGCAGCAGATCGTGCACCAGCCCATCTTTTTCCAGGAGCTGGATATTACAGATGAGGCAGCACTGCAGGAGCTCTTCAGCAAGGTGAGAACAGGAGTGGCGATGTCCCGAGGTGGCCTTGTAGGCTCTCTGAGCAATGGGGCAGTGCAAAGGGGTTTGTTCTGGGGGTGGGAGGCAGGAGAGGGAGGTGAACTGGGTAGGAGAGGAGAGGAAAGGACAGCACTGAGGATGTGGTGTGACCCATGAATGTTCCTCCATGGGCAATGAAAACTACGTGAGGTGGCTGAGTGGCACTCTGGGAGAGACCGCTGACTGGCTTTTGCTTCGAGTCTCTGCCTTGAACATCCTTTCTGAAGGATGTTCTTCCTGAACATGCAGCCCCTTCCTTTTCCCGCAGAAAAAATTTACCGTAACCAACAAGCCCCCTTTGCACCCGGCAGTGATGGAAAACCAGGAGCTGCTCTCAATCTCCTTTCGCTGTGGCACTAATACATGGCTCTTTCCTCCCTCTGCAGCACCGTTTCTCAGCTGTGATGCACTTTGCGGGGCTGAAGGCAGTGGGGGAGTCTGTGCAGAAGCCCCTGGAGTACTACAGGGTGAACCTCACCGGGACCATCCGGCTGCTGGAGGTGAGCAGAGCCAGGAGGCAGCGTGCAGTGCTCAGAGCTGTTCGCGGCTGCCTGGGGAGCAAAGCGCAGCGGGTGCTGCAGGGCAGGAAATGGCAGGAGGCTGCATTCGACAACGTATTTAACGATGCATTTTAACAAACATGAGGTCCAGAGGGCAGAGGAACCCATCAGCGGGTGACCCGGCCATCGTGCCACAGACCAGTTTTTGGTGCTGCACTGGCAGGATTGAAAGGCCTTCGCTGGGCTGCTGCCTGCATAGAGAGGAGGCGAGTGGTGCCAGCAGGGTCCTGCCTGCCTCTCCTTGCCTGCCGGTTCCCATGAGGGGAGAAAGCACAAAATCTTTCACTGTGGTTCTTGAATGTCCCCCTGGACTGGGGACTGGGATGGCTGGACCTTCTCAGCCCCTGGGCACTCAGCACTGCCTGGCAAGACCTGTAAGGTGCTCGTGGAGGGTTGAGCCGTGTGGCCGAGCTGGGGGGGGCATGGCGCTCCCTGGCTCGGTGGCAATGGTCCCTGCTCCCCCAGGCCATGAAAGCCCATGGCGTGAGGAACATCGTGTTCAGCAGCTCTGCCACGGTCTATGGAGACCCCAAGTACCTGCCCCTGGACGAGAACCACCCCGTTGGTGGCTGCACCAACCCCTATGGCAAATCCAAGTACTTCATTGAGGAGATGATTCGAGATCTCTGCAAAGCGGAGAAGGTGAGGAGCCACCCTGAGGCGCGCAGGGCTGGGAGCTGAGGCGTTTCCCCTTGGAGCGCTCTGGGGTTGGGATTATGGCTGCCCCACGCCCCTGAACAGACCGGAGGCTGTTGCTGGCCACGTTGCACCCTCCCCACTGAGTCCTCTGTGAGTGTGTGTGTGTCTCCGTAGGACTGGAACGCTGTTATCCTGCGCTATTTCAACCCTATTGGTGCCCATGAGTCAGGCATGATTGGAGAAGATCCTCAGGGGATCCCGAACAACCTCATGCCTTACGTGGCTCAGGTACCGCCCAGCTGCAGCCTTTGAGGACCCCGGGGTTGGCGATCCCTGGGCATGCCGCCCAGGCGGGCTGGGCTCTCACAGGCTTGTCTCTGTGCAGGTGGCGGTGGGGCGCCGGGACGTCCTGAGCGTGTTTGGGGATGACTACAACACGGATGATGGAACGGGTGCGTTGCGGGTCAGCTCCCAGGGGCATGGAGAGACATCCCTCCCCCCCCAGGCTGGCTGTGCCCCGGCAGGGGGGCTCTGCGCTCACCTTCCGTGTCCCCGCAGGTGTCAGGGATTACATCCACGTCGTGGATTTGGCCAAGGGCCATATTGCTGCTCTGAAGAAACTCAAAGACAACTGCGGCTGCAAGGTACTGAGAGCGCTGTGGCTGTGGGGCAGGGTTGGGTGTGGGGTGCTTCGTGTGCTGCAGGGGACCCACAGCTTCGTGGACACGGGCCCAGGGTGGAGCTGGGAGGGCTCTGAGCTGTCCTGCACCCAGGGAGGTGGCAGCCCTGTCCTCCCCGTGGCTGCCTCCAGCTCCGGGCTGTGCTTGCAGGCCCTTCTGTCCCCACTGCCCACATGTCATCAGCCTTAGTGGGGATTTGCAACGTTTCTCTCACTCTACTTGTGTCCTGTTGCAAAGCAAACCCCCAGGGAGGTCTGTGTGCCGAGGGGACGGGAAGACAGCAGCAGTGAGAATGAGAGCACAGATTTCACCTGCCCCCCAATCCCCTGAGCCACTGGAAGCCCAGCACGGGCCCAGCAATAGCTATGGCTGCGCGGACTGTTCCCCCAAGGCTTGTGAAGACTAAATGCCCTGTGGCAGGGCCCAGGCTGAGCTCTTGCAGCCTACGGGGAGCTAACAGGAGGTCTTGTCCTTCTGCCCGTGCAGAAGGAGCTGACACTTGTCCTTTACTCTCCTTGCAGATCTACAATCTGGGCACAGGCACTGGCTATTCTGTCCTCCAGATGGTCCGAGCCATGGAGAAAGCCTCGGGGAGGGAGGTAAGGTTGGACCTGCAGGGAGCACGTGGCCAGCCGGTGCCCTGGCAGCCTTTGTGCGCGTGTTTGTGGCAGCTGCTGGCTCTGCTCCTGCAGCTCCCAGACTGCAGCTCCTATCCCCATCTCTGCTCCTGGGCACTGGGGCAGGTGCGAGTCCCCTCAGCTGAGCCCCGGGAGCTCCCAGTCCCCATGCTGCTGCTTTTCCCACAGATCAAGTACAAGATCACAGGCCGGCGGGAGGGAGATGTGGCCTCCTGCTATGCCAACCCGGCACTGGCTGAGCGTGAGCTGGGCTGGAAAGCTGCTTTTGGCTTGGACAAGATGTGTAAGAGCAACCCCCCTCCTCAGCCAGCCGTGCTACCTCCGGCTGCGCCCTTCTGCCTTGTCTCTCACCCCCATCTTTCCTGTTGCAGGTGAGGACCTGTGGCGATGGCAGCTGCAGAACCCCACGGGCTTCAGCAACAACTGAGCTGGCTCTGGGGCCGCAGGCACGCCTGGCTGCCGCGGGCCCTTGCTGGGCGGCCCTGCCTGTGCCCTCCCGAAGTCCCAGTGAGGTTGTGATGATCTTGGATGAATTTCCAACCCCTCTCTCCCACCCAACTTTTGCATGGGCAGGAGGCCCCTCAGCCTCCTCTTTGTTCTTCCTCCTTTCCCCAGGTCCTCTTCATCTCATAGACCAACCAGAAACACAAGGAAAAGCACATCCAGGGCCTGGCCTTGGCCAAAGGCAGAAAATCCCCTCATGAGATCTTGCTTGGGGTGCTGCTGGCTTCAGCAAGGACAAGGTCCTTGGCTGGGCCCTGCAATCGCTGCTGAGCTGCTCCTGGGCCATCTCACTCCCAGCCTGGGCCCAGCCCGGTCCTTTGCTTCTCCAGGTCTGGGAGCAGGCGGAGGCTCCTGGGCCCCAGGCAGGCAGCTGGGGTAGCCACTGCGCCCCTGGCCTGGGGCCAGAGATGGCTGCTGTCTCCCTCACCTACCTCATGGCCTCAGGCTGCCACATCTTCCTCTCACCCTCCCAGGGACCACAGTCACAGCCTGAAGTCTTTGGCCCCCAGGAGGAGCTGGTGGCTCCTTCCCCCAGCCCAGTGCACTGGGGAGCTGGGTGCTGCCGGAGGCTGCCCTGCTTCCCCTGCCCCCAGCACCGGCCTAGGGCCTGACTTGCATGTCCCTGGCCCTCCTGCCAGGGCCTGCACGCAGCGCTGCGGCTTCCCCAGCTCCCAGGCACCAGCTAGCAAAGAAACCCTGACGTGCTTGTGTGAGCGATCACGGCCACCAGCCCCGGTCCCAGCCACGTGGCACCCTCAGCCCTGCAGGGCCGTGTCTCCCTGCTGGGTGTCAGGAATTCAGAGCTGGCTGGTGTCTGGTTTTGCTTTCAAGTTGCCTGTGGCAGCCACTTCTATAATCGTGTTGCCAAGGAGTGCCCAGGAGAAGGCTCCACTTGGCTGTCAAATACTGGTCCTATTTATTACTGGCAGCTCTAACGGCTTCGTTAGGCAGTGATGATGCAGCCGGTCTGGTTTGCAGTCACTTGAATTAATAACTTATGCTACTAAATTATGAATGGAGCTTTTCATTTGTTTTTAAATAAACTTTCTTACTTTCTAAGTAGCAGCTGTGTTCTTCTGCTTTCCCTCAACCAGAGCTGCCTGCGATGTCAAGCTTATCCTCTGAGCTGTGAAGCCGGGCCTCTGTCAAGGAGGTGCTCACAGCCTTGCTGCCCAGCCACGAATGACGCCAGCTCAGCTCTGGGAGAGGTTTATGATTTATTTAACCTTGTATCTGACTCTGTGGAACACACACAAAAAAAAAAACCCCAAACATGTACAAGGAAGACGAGAGGAGGAGAAAACAAAACAAAACAAAAAAGCTGTATTGAGGAATGGAGAGAAGCCGTTCTCCCTCCCGGGTCCTCAGCACGGCCTCGGCCCCCGCCGCCCCGGCAAGGCACGTGCTGCTCACGCAGGGAGCGAGCAGGAATGCTCTGCAACCAGGCCAGCGCGGCCACCCACACTGTGCCTGAGGATGGCCACGAGTCCTGGGCCCATGCCAGCCCACGCTACGCATAAGGTTCCAGTTCACAGTCAAGTAGGTCAGTACATCCGCCAGCCCTAACGTAACCTCCGGGGAGCCGCATTTCCCCAGCCCAGCCAGCCCGTCGCCTCCCCTCCCACCTGCCGCAAGCAGGGGAGGGCAGGATGCAGCAGCTTTGAACAGACACAAAGTAGAAGAACCAGCAGGGCTGAACCCAAGCACAAGAGCCCAGCTTCCCCCTACGCCAGCAGCAAGTTTGCTGGTTTAAGTCTTTCTAAAGAAAGAAAACCCAAAACAAACCAAGAAACCGACCAAGAATGGGTCTGACAGACCCGAATCTCCGGAGAGCGGGTTATTGCTTTGCACATCCCAGGGGAGAGGGCACGGCTCAAGCAGGAGCTGCAGCAGCGCTGCCGGCAGGTGAGGACACCCCCTTCCCTTTCCCCGTGTGCGGGCGGCCCGGCACAGGCTGGCACCGGCTCTGCCTCACGGGCAGCGGCTGGCCAGGGCAGCCCACTCCGCACCCCAGGCGGTGGGGCTGGATCAGCCCCTCGCCCTGCTGTCACCCTCAAGGAGGTGGCAGCCCTGGAATGGGGGTCCTGGCCACAGCCCGCTGCTGACCATGGGGCACCGAGCAGGGGCTCTGCGGTGCAAGGGGGCAGCATGGGCATCGACCGACAGCCAGAGCGCGCGGGACGGAGCAACAGCCCTTAGCCTGGCGGGTTCTTTAAAAGACGTTTACGGCTCCAGCCCAGAAGGGCCCAATGGTGCTGTGGGCTCAGCCCATGGAGGAGAGGAGAGGAGAGGCGAGGCGAGGCGAGGTGAGCAGCGCTGCTCAACAGCAAGTGCCCTGGGCCCTACAGGAGGGGAGCGGGCAGCTGAGACAGGCCGCAGCAGGAGGTGGCATTCGGGGCAGAGGGAAGGAGATCCCCATGCCCTGGGGGGCGGCTCTGCAGGCCGGCCACTCCTGGCCCCGTGCCTCGGTCCCCCCAGAGGCCAGCACGGCCCATCGCGCCGGGGAAGGGAGACGCCTTGGCTGCAGCCTCCAGCCAGCTGGTTGAGGCAGGTGCAGCAAGGGCCCGGGCAGCCCCGGGCGCCCTCTGATTGTACGTGGGAAGGCCAACAAGGTCCGCAGCTTTCGCCCCAGCGCGAGCGAGCGAGGAGACCTCTGTGCTGGCCCACAGGACGGGGCACAGCGCCTCCCTAGCACTAGATGCTGGTGAGATGATGGCTGGGAGCAAGCCTGCTTCCTCCAGCTACGCCAGCCTGGGACAGGAGCCATCCCTCGGGGCCTGGAGACCTCGCCTCTCCTCGCCTCTCCTCTCCCACCCCTGAGCCAGCCCAAGTCCAAAGGGAAGCAGGAGTAGCAGCAAGAGAGACACGAAGGACCGGGGCCAGCACTGGGCAGGCTCCATGGCAAAGCCCCTGGGAAGCCAGCTGTAAACAGCAGGGCTTTGCCTGGGGCCCCGAGGGCGCAGAGCTGGCCTGAGGGAGGGAGATGCGGTCCCGCCACACAGGGCGGAAGAGGAGATTGTAAAAGCGACAAGAGGAGGAGGAAGATTATCTCGAGGAGGACAGAGCTGCCGCAGGCTGGCAGCAGAGACTGCTGGAGCACGGGGTGAGACCGCGGAGGGTGCCCGCGGGGAGTGTGCGTGTGTGACAGGGCAGGGGCTGCAGCCCCGTGCGAGGACACGGGAGTTGCAGGGGCCGCACGGACGCCATCCTGTCAGTGCCTGGGAGACAGAGCAGCCTTGGAAGGGCCCAGCCCAGAGCAGAGCTGCTCCCTGGGCCTTTAGGCGCTTGCAGGGGAGTCTCAGGTTCCTGAACTGTGATCGAAAACCCGTGAATCACCTGAGCAGGGACCAAGAGCAGCCACAGAGAAGCCAAGCTAAGGGCAGGGGAGGAGCCTTGGTTGCTCTGGGCCGCAGAGGGGCTCTGGTAGGTGCCCGAGCCCTGCTCTGTGCCCACATCGCTCCTCCCGCCACATGGGGGCATATCCCACCCCTAATACTGTAACAAATAAAACCTCGCCTGCCCCATGCCAGGCCCACATGCTGCAGTGCCTGAACAGGGAATCGAGGGGATGGTAACCTCCGCAGAAACCGCTCGGAGCAAGAGGAGGAGAGAAAAGGCCACTTGAGGACTTGCCTTAGACGGCTCCAATCTCAGCTCCAAGAGCAGCAAGGAGAGACGGGGCACCCCCAGCCGGAGTGGACGTGGTGCTAAGAGATGGGGAAAGGAGGCGGCGGGGGCACGACGGGAGGTGAGGTTGGTTGCCATGGCTTCCGTTTGCAGCTGACAGGTCACGGGGAAAGATCGGCGGCTGCAACCTTGGCGTCCTTCCCTGCGACAGTCTCCATTGGCTCCGCTTAGACCCGGGGCAGCAGCTTCTCAATGAACTCCTTCACTGCCATCATCTCCTGCAGGGACCACAGAGCCCATCACGCCAGGGTCTGGCGGCAGGGAGGCCGCGAGACACCAGGGCGCTGGCGTTCAGCGCAGCAAGGACTGCGCTGCGGACGCGGCACGCTGCTGGCCATGCCCCAAACCAGGCTCTTCCCAGCATGTGGGGCACAAGGGCTACAGGGTGAAACAGGGAACAAACATGCCTCACGTGCCATGGACGCAGCAGATTTACTCCCTGGTTTCAAGCCCTGCCCGGCCCGGCCCACAGGCAGCTGTCATTCCCAAAGGCAAGACCAGCCCGTGGCAGCTCTGCCCCGAGGCACTGACCTGAGGACAGGAACTGTGCATCACACCAGGGTAGGTTTTAAACTGGACCTTGGTGGGAGTGACGACAGATTTCAGCTTCTCAGCAGTGAGGGCCCCGAAGCGGACGGGGATCATGGGATCCATCTCCCCATGACACTGCAGGATGGCGATGTCCTTGTTCACACCGTTGCTTGCTGCCTGCAGCAAGGGAGGAAGCATTCAGGGGTGCCCAGGAGAGAGGATTCCCAGCAGAGACAAGAGCAGGTGCTTTATCCCCATCCCAGAGCTTTATTCCCGGCCCTGTCACCTGGCAGCTCTTCTCGAGAGGGACATGGGAGAGCTGCTCGCACAGCAGCTGCTGCCCTGCCACCAAACACCTCCTGCCGGGCTGCCAACCAGGACTGAGCTCCGGCCCGGCGGGTGAGAGGAGGTCTGGGGAGCGGCAGGGCTCGCTGCGGGGCAGACGACCTCACCGGATCGCAGGCAGAGGCCCCAGTCTCCGCTGTGCCTTCGCCTGCCCCCGGCCTGAGCAGGGGGGTAGGAATAAGCCCCCGCTGCCTCCAAAGCCCCAGGCTGGGCTCTGACACGCCCCTCCATCCCCACTGCCCCTCTCCGCGGGCACGCGGGGTAGCAGCAGCGCAGCGTACCTGTGGGAAGGCCTTGTGCAGCGGGAGCCAGCAGCTGAGCGCCACGATCCCAGCCAGCTGGTGCTGGCAGGTGAGAGCCGTGTACAGTGACAAGGCGCCACCCTGCAAGGACGAGAACGTCTGTCAGCGCCACGGGGACACCTGCGTCCTGGCCACACGCCAGCCCCAGCTTGTCCCGTGACTCCCCACCGCACAGCACGAGGTGGAGCCGATGCAAGGGATCAGGTGCTCCATTTAAGGGGCGTCCTCGGAGGGAAGGAGGGGGACTGAACCCCAGGTCTGCTCTGCCTCTGCCAGCACAGCCCAGCTCACCTGTGAGAAGCCCCCCAGGATGATGCGGTTGGGTGGGATCCCATTCTTGACCTCGTGTTCGATAATTGCTTTAACTGGAAAAAGCCAGAGAGATGGGTCAGTAAAAGATACTGGGGTTGATCAGCATCACCTGAGGCCTCACGGACTGAGTGCGCTTGGCCTCAGTGAAGAAGGGGGGCCGGGACCACAGGACAACAGAAAGAAAGGAGAGGTGGAATGAAGACACCAGCTCCTGTCCCAAAGAGGGAGAAGAACCCAGGGATTCCCCCTCCCCAGAGCCTCTTACTGTTTTCTGCAGCTTTCTTGATCCCAGCTTCATCCTCAGGTGCATCCGGACTCAACCCCATCAGATCAAACCTGGAAAACAAGCAAGATCAACCTCGAAACTCTCCCAGCACCCAGGGCACATGGAGGAGGGAGCTCTGCTCTTCTCCTGACTCCTCCTGGATGGTGGATTTTGGCTCTCCAACCTCCCATTCCTCTCACCCCCAAAAAGTGCCCAAGGTCCCCCCTTGCTCCTGGAGAGCCCCCCGCCTTGTACAGCCCTGCGACCGAGAGCACTGACCAGGAGGGCATGACCATCTTCATGTTGAGGGTTACAGGGATCCGGGGCCTGCAGAGAGAAGAGTTTGTGTTTCAGTCCAAGTGCAAGAGAAGCGAGTCGGTGCTGAGGGGAGTGGGGGAGCCAGCCTTCCCGCCCACGGCTGCAGGATGTCTCTGCCAAGGGACAGTAGCCCGTCAGTGACCCCAGAGAGCTCCCCCAAGCCCAGAGCAGGTCCCGCCGAGCTGGCCGTCTCACAGCGTTGCCAAGCAGCCCCCCCGGGGACGCGAGCACTTGCGCCTGCCTCTCCTGTTTGTTGCTGCTGCTGAGCTGGGAGATGCTCAGACATGGGACACCGGGAAGCTGAGGTCCCCACTGCTGCGGATGCCGGGATGGAGCTCTCAGCTTGGTGAGTGCATCCCTGCTTGGGCTGCTGTTGGCGCTGGGGAGATGCTCAGCAGCACACATTTCCTTCCCTTTCTGCTGGCCCCCCTCCTGCCTGGCCCCTAACCTGGAGGAAGGGGAAGGGGTAGGAGCTCCGATGCTTATGGTTTTCATTGCAGCTATTAGGGAGAGATTTAGGAGAGGGGAGAAACCAGACTCAGAGCAGCAGTTCCCACACTGATGGGCTCTGCAGGGAACGCCTCTGCCTGCACAAACTACCCAGCGCAGGAGAGCGAGCCTCTCCGCACAGCCCCGCAGGTACATCAGGGCTCAGGCCCTGGTCTGTCTCCCAGGACACTCAGGGCAGCAGGTGCCCAGTGCAACCACCCACCCAGGCTCTCCCAAGGGCCCTCAAAGGCAAAGGTGGCACTTACGCATGAGGGCAAATATATTTCACATAGGGGAGGCGGATGGAGGAGAGAGCGTCAGCCCAGCTGTGCCTGGGGAGAGAGGAGAAGAGGCAGTTCAAAGCTTGCCTTAGCATTTTGGATGCAAGGGATTCCCCCCTCGACAAGGACAGGATCTCTCCAAGGCTGCTGAGCTCCTTTCCCTGACCCGATGCTCTATTGCACCAGCACCTACCCACCCAGCAGCCTGCAGCCCAGCGCGAATCCCCAGCACAGATCTCCTCTACTGCACGGCAAAGGCAGCGCGCACAGCCCAGCGGCTCAAGGCAGAGGAGCTGCTATCAGCGAGGGAGAGAGAACCTCCTCTGCCGGGAGAACTCTTTTGTTACTGCTGTATCTGACACTGTCCCTTCACGCGGCCTTGCGAGACACACAGAGATGCACTCACCTAGGCACAACCCTACTCCCAGCCCTCCCAAGGACAGAAAAAGCTGCAGTCTTTATCTGCTTCCCTTAAAGAAAGCAGAAAATCAAACCTGCAGGGGGTGGGGGGCTGTCAGGCTGCCAGGATCATAAATATTCAAGCTGAAGTGCGCACAGCTGCTGGCCAAAAACCCCCTATTAGGGCTATCACGGCCGAGATCAAAGCCCGAGACAAATCTTGGGGTTACCCCTGTGGAGAGCAGCCGTGGGGCCTGCAGCAAGCGGCCAGGCCCAGGCTCTCTCCGCGCCTCCCCAGCTCATCTGCTAGCAAACAAGGCACCCTGCCAGCCCCCGTCAAAGCAGGGCCGCACACTCAGCAAGCCACGCGTCTCAGTCAGAACTGCAACCAGGAATACTCACCCTGTGTCTCCAAGCCCATGTAAAAAAATGACCTGTTAATTTAAGCAGAAAAACAAAAGAATTAGCTGGTGCAGCAGCTGGGGTCCCGGGAGGAGGCAGGGCTGGGCTCACAGGGAAGCTGCAGAGATGTGGCAAAAGGCCACTTAGTCGCTAACTCGAAGAGACTCAACGAGGCAGGAAATAGCCAATACTAATGACATGTCTCTGCATCTTTGAGCATGACACGCAGGCGGAGCAGGTACACCCTGGCACACCAGCCAGGCTGTGGGCATCATCTGCTCCCTCGGCTGCCCAGCTTAGAGCAGAGAATCAGTCAGTGAGGGACCATCTCATGACGCCTGGACGACACCAGTTTGAGAGGAGGCTGATCTTTCTAAAGCCTTGCAAAACCCCATCCTCTACAGGCTTTAAATGTAAGACAGGCCTGTGATGTTGTGGCTGGGCCAAGCACCAGTAACAAACAGCCCAGCCCAGAGGGACCAGTTACTTTCCCGCAGCAAAAGGAGACCTCATTGGTCTAGCACCTCCTTTAACCAGCCACAAAGATGCATGTTTGAAGAGCTAAGGCCTTACAGGCTCAGCTCACAGCCCCCTCCGAGCCACACGAAACAGCTCATCTTTAACAGCTCTAAAAGGAGAGAAGAACAAGACAGAAGCGGGAGCCCGTCCCAGCCGGCCGGGTCCCGCACGCAGCACCCTTACCGCAGCAGTCTCCCGCTCTGCCCCTGAGACGGTCACTGCATCAGCAAGGAGGGGGACAGACATGTTGTTACCACACATACACTGAGGAGGACTCTGACACTGGCACCTGCAGGAGAGAGGGGCAAAGTTAAGCAGAAAATAAAACTCCCTTCAGGGAGGTGGCTGGCAGGGGACTGTTACCCAGGGAGAACAGCTCGTGATGAGTGCAAGAAGGGAGCTGAGCGAGGAAGAGCCGCCACAAAGACACCTTTGGCTCTGACCTGAGCCCAGAGACTTGTTCCCTCAAAGCTGCTCTCTCCGCAGCAGACACAAACGAGGACACAGGCAGCAGAGTTCGACCCAGCAGGGCCTGGGCACTGGTGCTCAGGGCTCCCAGCCTGGCGGCTCCCCCACCTAGAGACCAGATGCGCCCAGGCGCCGGCAGGCCGGCGGACCCACAGACCAAGCGCTGCCCCGGCCTGCCGGGGCCCCTGGCGACGCTCTCACCAGCGGCACACAGCGCTCGACGCTTTCCTCCAGGCCTGAGCGAGGAGTCAAGCGAGCCCAAACCTGGCAGATCCCCCCCCAGCACTCCGAGGGTGAAACACAACACAGACACTCCTGTCATTTCAGAGAAGTTACTGCTGCCCTCCTTGTTTTCACAGACACCCCAGGGGCCAGCGCCAGGGCTTAGGCACCGCTGCGCTCTCACTGTGGGGTGAGCTGCAACCGTTAAATCCCAGCCCTGGAGCAAGCCTAAGCCTCCCCTCCGGTGTGCGCAGAGTGCGACTCCCTGCTTTTCTCCGGGCCCGGCGAGGGCCGCAGCACCTCCAGCAGCTCCCCGAGCACAGGAGACTCGTGGGGACAGCCCAGCTCCGTCCCCAGCCTGGCAACACCGGAGAGCCAGGAAGCAGCAAACGCTTCCCACGTCGCAGCACCGGAGGTGCGTGGGGATGTGTGTAAGCGGGGATGCGCACGGTGGCGGGGGTGTTAAAATTAGCTCTCGCTTCTTGCTGTTGCACCCCAAAGACAAGGCTATTTCTAGGCCTGTAACAACGTGGGCAGAAGGAGGCTGGGTGGCCTGTGGCCTCAGCATACCTTCCTCGGTGCCAGCAGAGCCGAGGAGGAGCCTGACCCACATCTGGTCCGATGAGAAAGCAGGAAACGCAGGCTGCACGCAGCCTTCGGCGCACAGCAGGCAGCAGCAGAGGCTTTTGCAGCACCAACAAAGGGTCCAGCCCCCTTTTATGGAGCAAGCACGAAGCCAGCTGGGGAGAAACTGGGGTGCTGAAGCGCTGGCCTGAGACCCAGCCTCCTGCCCCCTCCACACACTCTTTGTGCCAGCACCATGGGCTGACTGTCGCCTCCCAGCTCCCCATCACCTGTGGGGCCACAGGCTGTGCTCTGGCAGTGGCGAGGGACACGGTTAACAGACCCCATGACACCACCTTCCTCCTGCCGAGATGTGACAGTTGATAATGTTTGTTCCTAGTCCAATGCAAATCACTAAAACTGCCGCATCTCACATGACAGGCCATAACTTCCATTACAACAGTAGCTTATGCCCTGCACTAATTAGATCAGACCACGTTTACAGCGCTACCACCACCTCCCAGCCACTACCAGGAGCTCGAAGCCTGCGGCCTGCTCGAGCCCTGCACATGTGAGGACAGCGAGCGCCGCCGCAGCGGGGTTCGGACACGCGGGACCGCCCGACCCACCAAACCCCCGGTACTCCGGCCAGCCAGCCCTGCTCAACAGAAACTGCCTCCTCCTCTGCCAGTCTGGCCCAAGACCTGCCAAACTCGTTTCACTGACCGTTCATTAGCTGTTTCCTGATTCAAGAACATCAAAACAACGCGCTCCTCAGCTCTGGCACACCTCACAGCCACGGAGTCACACGCTAATGTGTACGCCAGGGTCAAAACAACAAGCGAGAAAAACAGCACTTGCCAAAACACCTGGTGACAGGAGCAAGAAATATAAGCATCTCCCTCACAGCACAGCTTCACACACCCCATCCTGAGAAGAGCTGCTACTTGGGCACATCACAAGCTCTCAGCTGGCATGAGGACAGACTTCTGCTGACAGGTGGAAACTTGGTAATGTGCTCCCTAAAGCAGAGATGAACTCAAGTCTTTGCTTGGATCAAAGAGGTTTCAAAGAGTCAAGGCTGTCCAAAGCACCCCCAGCTCCCGCAGGTCAGTGGAGTCCACCTCCTAGAGACACCCAAGACTTCTCTACAGTGTTTCTTACCTCCAAACTGGGGACACCTGGAAGAGGGTGCATTGCCCAAATGCTGCCTCCACAAGAACAGCTAAAACAGGGGCAGCCCCAAGGCCAAAACATAATTCAACACGGATGAGCCCCCCAAGGCAGGTCTGTGCCTGCATGGAAGCACACATGCACGAGAAGGGGACACACTTTTTAGGTGTCTATGTTTAATTTGGGCTACTTCAGTGGCAGCCCCAGAGCAGTTGCACCCTCAGCTCTGCTCACTGCCCTGCTCAGGAGAGAGCAGGACAAGGCACAAGCGGGAAACTCGCAGACCTGCTGCGACAGCCTCCCTCTGGGCTTACACACTGATGCTGCTTCTTTCATCGGGGCTGGGGGAAGCCAACAGCCATCCTCTCCTACCAAGCTACGGTCTCTCTTGCTAAGCAAGGCCTGCAGCAGCACGTCACCTAACTTCCAGAGCACGAAAGGAGTGGACGACCGGACTGCTGGACTAAGGAGACGGTCACAGCTGGGCAGTGCCAGGCTTGCAGGAAAAGGCAAAAGAGCTGAAGACGCAGGAGGCAGTGTACAGGGCTGGAGGGGCACTAACTCAGCTTGCAGGGAAAAAGAACCACAACAGGAGGTAGGACAAATTCAGCCTGGGAAACGGGCTAGAGCAAACAGCCAGACTGGAAGGACAGGGACAGTGCTGCAAGATAAGGCTGATAAGACCTGGGAGCATGAGGAGCTGTCGCGAGCAGAAGAAAGGAAGAGCTGGCTAAAGCAAGGGCAAACTCGACATACTAATAAGGAAGCGCAAAACCGCTGGGGAACTGCCGTTCGCGCTGCACGCGCGCGGCCGCAAAGGACACCACGAGCTTCCTGTCCGCCACAGCAAACGGGAACTCTGAATTTTCATGGAGACAGGCTTTTGGGTGTTATCATGAAGACTGACACCCAAGGGGCATCACACGTTTTCAGGCAGAAGAATGACACTACATTGAGTGGAGCAGCCCTGATCCCCTCAATCAATTAAGTACAAGCAGGACGCTCTTCCATCCACGCTAAACATGAAGGCGTGGAGCATCAGAGCCTACATTTTAAAGCCTGCTGATCCAAATTCATCCTCAATGTTCTCCAGAGTCAGAATTGCAATCTAGGAGAGGTTAGCTTCAAGGTTTCCCATCTTTCTTTGTTACAGAGCTTTCCCCCTTGAATCTGGGACAACAACTTGCATCAGACTGTAATTTAGTCAAATCAATTCATTCCTCCTATTAAACACACGCTGGCAAGCCCAGCAGGGAAGGAGAGCCCCTAAGGCTCATTAGAGGCATGAGACATCGCACACAGTCATGTTCCCGCAGCACAGGAAATCACAGCTTACAGCAGATGCACCTGCAGCCTGGTCAGAAACCCTTGCAGAGACCACAAGTAAAAATGCAACCCTCAACAGGCAGCTCCCCCTCATGCAGGTCCTGCTACATGAGAAAACAAGGAGCTTGTCTCATGCAGGGCCCCTGCAGGCAATCAGAGATCCCCACACCTCCTCACTGATGTCCCATGTCCTTCCACAGCCCTATCTCCAACGCAGACAACGCATGTCCGACCTCCTGCAAAGCAAAGCAAAGCACCCTGCTTTTCCTCCAGCTGAGTCCAGCTGCACAGCGGTTTGTGTGATCTACCCAGCAGCACTCAACAGCCACAGAAAACACTTAAAAAGTCACTTAAACCACATGAGGGGAAGCTGAGACCCAACACACTGCACAGGTCCGAACACCAGCACTCTCCGCAGCCGGCTGAGCTCTGCTGCGTGCAGTTAACTAACCCCGCAGAGGCTCCTGCCCCGATAGCCGGCAGCGTCCCCCACACCTGCCCGGTCCCCAGGGCTGCCTGTGCCTTCTCTTGTCCCCTCTTCAGCCCTACCTGCGGTGGGCACCCGCTGGAGCCTCTCTGTCGCCCTTGCTTCCCCGCGCGCCCCACAGACGCTACTCGCTTTGCCTCCTCCCCAGTGACAGCAGCGAGGGCCAAGGTGTTGGGGCAGCGGCCGGGCTCTCCCCGCCCATGGGGGCCCTCTCCCTTCCTGGGGGCAGCGCCTGGCAGAGGGACTCCACCCCCCCATAGGCGCTGGTACATGCCCTGGGTGTCCCTCTGACAGCACATCCCACCCCACAGTGCGCCCCGCCAACCCCAGAGGCACAGTCTGACCCCAGGGCGCCCCCCACCCCCCAGGGCCTCGGTCCCACCCCACGGTGCCCCCCACCCCACCCTGACAGCATCTCCCACTCCAGGGCGCCTCGCTCCACGGCCCAGGACACATCTACCTCCCCCAGGGGCACATCCTGCCTCAGGGAGCTCCCCCCCCCCCCAACGGCGCATCCCTCCCCGGCTCCCCCCCCCCCCAGCAGCTCATCCCTCCCCAGCCCCCCTCCCCAACGGCTCATCTCTCCCCGGCTCCCCCCCTCCCAACGGTTCATCCCTCCCCGGCTCCCCCCCTCCCAACGGCTCCCCCCCTCCAAGGGTCGGCTGTCGCCCCGGCGCCCCCCGGCGCCCGCCTCTCCTTACCGTGCTGCCCCGGGCCCGGTGCCCCCCCGCCGGCCCGGCCCGGCCCGGCCCCCCGCGCCCCCCTCCCCCCCCCCCCCGCACCTGGCTCTCGCTGGGGCCCGGCGCGCGCTCTCCTCCCGGCTCCCACCGGAACTTCCGCCTGCCGCCCGCGGGGGCGCGCAGGGGTCACCCCGCCGGAAGTGACGCCACGACCCGCGCCCAGCGCCGCCATTTTGGCCGCCGCGCGGGGATGAGGCGCCGCCGCCGCGCCGGGCTCCGGGTCCGCCCCGCCAGCGAGGAAACGAGACAGTTGCGGCCGCCACAGCTTTATTGGGAGAGAGGCTGGAGCCTCCCGCGGTAGCCAGGGCTGGCCGGGCACGGCAGAGCGCCGCAGCCCGCGCTGCCCCTCCTGGCGCCTCTGGAGGTTTTCTCGCCTGCTCAGGGCCTGGCGCTGCCCTGCTGCTCCCCCCCGCGTTTGCTGTTTACATCGCACGCAGGTGCCAGCAAAGCCTGGAGACGGTGCGGTTCGCTCCTTGGTCTCACAGCAGCGATGCTCACTGCACCAAATCGTGGCTCAGCTCAGACCCTCGCTCACCAGCAGTGACAGCTCCCTCCCCAGGGAGAGGAAAGCAGCTAGAGGCCGTTCCTGTGCTCAGCAAACAGCTGCCACCTCTAACCCACATTCAGGCAGCAAAATCTGGGTGACCAGGCCACGGCAGTAGTTCTAAACCTCAGAATGAGTTTTATTGGCAGTTAGAGAAGTAAACGATACTGGACACTGTTTTTTTTCACTGCCTAAAGAACACATCTTCTGCTTGGAGGCCAGATCTACTACATTGTGATGGACCCACCAAGCCATTGCTCTTAGCAATCACCCAGCTTCATACAGGCATTTCATACATTTGGCACTCTACTTCCAAGGCAAAGACCAAAAAAAAAGTATTCCACCGCTCTCCAGTGCTTCAGGAATCCAGTTCCTTCCCAGCCGGTCCATCAATTCCATGCATTTACACCACAGCCTTTGTGATAATCCCAACAGCACTGTTAGGAAATGAAGTGAGTCTGTGGAGTGATCTGATCCAACTTGTGATCAGCTGGGTTTGCTGATGCTTCATAGTTGCAGATAGTCACTTCATAGCGATGAGCCTGAATTAAGAATAAAACGTTCATCCAGAGGCCAGCAGAATTCAGATCCCTTCAAAAATTTTACAGACTTCTTAGACTTTCTACCTCCACCCTCCAGAATGTTCTCTCACTTCGTTCTCAGAGAGCTAGAGATCAATTTAAGCTATGATTTACAGCTCTTTTATCATTCATAGCACTATCTTGTTCCATTTTGCTCTGCTCTCACCTACCTCTGTCCACTCTCCTTTCAGGCCTATATAGAAAATCTTTGTTGTCTCAGCTCCGAAGTTCTTTGGGAAGTGCATTGAGAGATGGTTAACATTTGAGAAACGGGCAATTCTGAAAGAGAGAACACTCAGAAACCAGAGCTGTGCGCGCCACCTGCCATACCAGGCCTAGGGGAAGGGGGACTCTTCACTGCATCACCCCCTCCTCTCTCAGCAGGACACCCTGCCAGCAGACACACAGCTCGCACTGGGTGTAGCTCCTACCCTCAGTCTGAGTCAGTCTTTGGAGAAATGACTAAAGGAGCAGGAGAAGCAGCTGGCCTCACCCTTGCGGCGTGCAGGCATCTCACTGCTGGCCCACAGGAAGCCCTAGCTGGGGCCAGGAGCAAGGGACAGGACACCAGGGTGACTCTGAGCCCCAGAGAGTCCTGGGTCACCAGTGCAGACCTCCCCTGCTCAGGTTTTCAGTCCCCTTAAGGGACTGGAGCTCTCACCTGGCAAGTGCAGGATAGAGCCCAGAAGACAAATTGTATTGTGTGCAGCACTGACATGCAAGGGAAGAAACTGCTCCCCACTGATACCGTCCTAAAACTCAAGGACATTTTAGCAGTCTGGAGAAAAAGCCAGCTCCTTAGCTCAGGAAAAGGGATGCCCCATACTCCCCCAGACCCATGGGTCAGCATCATACTTGGTGGGGTACTCCAGTTCTCCCGTGAGATCCCGGTTCAGGCTGAACATCTGATCTGGTTCCCTGGCTGCATCATCAAAAGACATGTGAGGAATGTTCTTGAAGCTGAGAAAAGCAGGAGGAAACACAGCAAGTTATTAAAATATAGGGCAACTAACTGGTTGCCTCCTCATCCATCAACATTACCCAAGACTCTTCTCAGACTCTTCAACAATAGAAGATAAAGCAAAAAAGAGTTTCCTAAGGGTGAAAATACCAACACCACCATAAGGCAGTCATATCACACTCCAGAACGTTAAACATGCTGAAGAAATATCGAGCAAGAGCAAGGAACAGAGCTGGGGAGCTGCAGAGCACTGCAGAGCGTGTGTTTGTGGAACACAGAGGACAATACTGACTTCACGGGTAAAGGTTTATTTTTCACAGGCAGGAACTGCAGAATAGTCAGCACATTCAAACAAATCCCCTCCCTTCAGGAACCAAATGGGATATGGTGCTCAGTGTAGTAAGGCTGCTGCCAAAACCCTTGCAAACCTCACCTGGCTAAGGGACACTGCCATCGGAGGTCCTGTCCTTCTCAGGTTTCTTCTCGAAAGCGTAACCCCATTTTGGCTCACTTAACCTACCGCGGGCCGTTAAGCTGGCAGCAGGTTGCTTTCATTAAACCCGAACACTTTACATGCTGTTAGGTACAAGATGTCGGTCAGTCACGTCAATGCCCATCGTACTCACAGTCTCATCTCTGCGGGATGTGTACCATCGTCTGCGCCCATTACAATGACTCCTTTTAATTTCACGTTACCCGTAAACCTGCCCAAGAGACACAGGAGCGGCGTTTTCACCTCCGTTCCCTCCGGGCCGCACCGGATCGCGCCCGCTCGCTCCCCGCGGCGAGCCCCGGCAGCGGCGCGGGCACTTACGGCACGTTGAACAGCAGCTCCTCGTCGTCGTCGCTTTCCACGAACTGCGGAGACACGGGAGCGGGTCAGGGCCGGCCCCGGGCGCGCAGGTACCGGCACCGCTCCCGCACGGGGCGGGGGGGGGGGGGGGAAGGACCCCGCACCCGCCCCGCACCCGCCCCGGGCCCCGCCGGCACCTGCGCCCGGTCGCCGCGCTCCTCCCAGGCGCGGAAGACGAGGGCGCCGCTGCCCTCGCGCCGCTCGTTGAGGCACTGCAGCCGCTGCCGGTCGATGCGCAGATAGAGCCCCCAGGCCGCGCCGCCGCCCGCCGCCGCCGCCGCCCCGCAGCAGCAGCAGCACGGCCCGTGGCCCGGCCCGCGGCCCTGCGCCATGCCTGCGCGCCACCACCGCGCCTGCGCGCTCCGCGCCGCCGCCCCCGCGCCTGCGCACTCCGCGCCGCCACTGCCCCCGCCGCCCCGCCCCCGCGCCTGCGCACTCCGCGCCGCCCCCGCCGCCCCGCCCCCGCGCCTGCGCACTCCGCGCCGCACCCGGCCCCGCGCGCCCCGCCCCCGCGCACTCCGCGCCGCCCCCGCCCCCGCGCGCCCCGCCCGTCGCGCCTGCGCACTCCGCCCCGCCCCCGCGGCGGAGCGGTGCTCGGCGCTGTGCATGCTCCTGGAGCTGAGACTCTGCTCCCGTTACTTTGATGTCAGTGCAGTTATTGCCAGAGACAGAGAAAGAACAAGCCGATAGCGTCCAGTGTTTGCCTTTTATTGAGACGTGATTTTCTTCTTTTCATATAACTTATCTAATTAAAATATTCATCTTAGTTACCACAAAAAAAAGGAACATAGAAAATTGTATATACATAGTTGGAGACCAAAATACAAATGGCAAGTCGAAGTCACTCCCCCTCCTGCCCCTGTTACCCATCCCACCAGCAGCAGAGCTGTAAGGGGGAAGAGGCAGCTCTGTTTAGTTCCTTCGGGTGTAGTGTAGCACAGAAGAATTGCGCAAGTGTAACACCCTGGGCACTGAGAGGCTGAGAGCGGGGCAAGCGCTTTTACCCTAGGCTTTGCTTAGCCTGTGTCTCGTGGCCGTATCCCTCTTCCCTTCCCTGCTGAGGACTGATGCTCACATTCTTCTGGCTGCGTGGCTCCAGTGTCTGAGCAGGAGGAGGGAGAGGGAAGGGAGAGATGTTGGCATGACTCCTCAGAGAGCAGAGTTAATTCAGACACTGTCATGTCTGATCCTCTCCACAGCCCCCTCCCACAATCCAGCTAAGCTAAAATACTGACACAGTCGGCAAAGCCTTGAGCAAAGGGACTGCTTTGAGTGGGAAGGTACACCAAGTAACAGCAATGCTTTGGGCTGTACCCACATCAGCGTATTTAACTGTCATATTAATTAAGCGGCAATTTAGTAGTGCCCGAGATTGTTCTTGGGCTTCATCCAGATCCTTTGCTCCACTGGGGCATGAATGCAATGCTAGACTTCCCTCCCCTCTGCCCCTACCCCAAGTACAAAGCAGAAATAAATGGTAGCACAACAGTCAGCAGAAGATAATATATTGTTATCTAATTAAAAATACAGCAAAATTAAATACAGCAAAATGCAAGAGTAAGGAGCCATTATTTTACAGCACAAAACACACTGAAATGCTGCACGGTAACATTAAAGCATTTGGGACTGTAACAAACTTACAGCACAAGAAACTGAGAACACTTTTCCAAAACCTTCAAAATAAGAAGCAAACAGACCAAATAAAAGAGCAATTTGGGATTAAAAAAGAGAGAGAGAGAAGAAAGGAAAAAAAAAAAGAGAGAGAGAAACCAAAAGCATACAGGGATTTTTCTAAAGCCCTCCAGGAAGGTTTCCCCTGGTCAGCACATAGAGACAACTCTACTTTTTCAGCATTTTCCAGGCCTGAAAAGCCAGAGGCAGAGGTTCAAGAGCTGCCACCAAGAACAATATCCACTGCCAGCACCTTTTCCACACAGACAAGGTCCTAGGGGAACAAATATGGCTTGGAACAGGCACCCTTCTCTCTTTTTGTGATCCACTCAGAGGTCAGAGCCATCACAGAGGCCGGCTCCCTCCCTGCATGACCTGGGTCTAACCACTCCAACCTCCACTTGCACTACCTCCATGTAAGTTTGCTATCAAGTCAGATTTAATCCATAAACAGAAATGCTCACCACAAGGCTTCACACTTAGCTGCAAGTGCCTAGTAACAGGCATCTCTTCTGTCTCTGCTGCAGCCACAGTAAGTCCACCTGAAATCACACATCTAACACCTGAACTTCCAGTACCCTCCCACACTTTGAGAGGAGCTGTGCTCCAAGGCACCTTGTCACAGTTCAGCCAAGCCCAGCAAGTTCAGTTAAGTCACCTCTTACACTGTCCTTCCAGAGCTCCAGTTCCTCAGATACCACATATAACCAAGTGTTTTGAACTTCTGCTAGGAAGTATGCACATATTAAAAACAAAATGTTCCATTATTTACTTCCCTTCACCCTCAGTCAAGTGGTTTCAGGTTCAAATATGAAAATACTTGCTTCTTCCAAAGAGGGGGCAGAGGGAAAGGACAGGATTCAAGTACCAGCTTCCAAACTGGAAATAAATCCTTCCCAAATCCATGCAGAAAACAAGATAAAAGTATTCCTTCTTTCCACTAAAACAGTCAAACTGATACCTTCATTGATATTTAAAAACTGTTTTCAGTTCTAGAGGCAGACAAAACTAAGTTCCCTCCCTCAAAAAAAAAAAAAGAGAAAAAAAGAAAGAAAAACAAACAAGAAAAATTTAAAATGTTCATTGGAGCACAGTAAAATTTCTCCCCCAAACCCTCATAGTTTTATTCCCAGTAGCCAGCAGAAGACAACAGCAGCAGAGAAAGTCCCCAAAGGCTCCTGGCATCCCTGCACAACACAAGCATCTGTACAAGATCTACAGAAACAGCAGAGAGAAGGTAGAGAGCTAAGATTTTATTAACATACACAAGTAGAGAGCAAAGCCTCAGGACTCGATGCACTTGCCAATGGACTGATGAGCAGACAGGTCAGCAGTATCACCTGTCCCAGAGAGTCCAGGTGTGACTTTGGGCCCAGCAGGTACCAGATCACAAGGAAAGACTCCCTTGATAACCAGCATCTGCTCAGACAGACTCCTACCAAATTGAGTCATAGAGAAGGCTGGCCCTTGTAGTGGAATGGGAGGGAGGAGAATACTGGGAGCGACATAAATAGTATCAGTGGGGGAAAAGAAGGGGGAAATATTAGTTAAAACTATTTTATAATTTATTAAGAGGTTAAATAGTAAATAGTCTCTGGATCTTCCACTCTCAGCAGGTGCTAAGACTTCACATTTTCTCATGTCTGGAGATTCTGTACACCCTTCTTTTGACATAAGACAAGGCCAGAAACAGGATTTTAAGTGTGAAGGGGAGGGAGAAGGGGCTTGACACAGATAAAAGGACCAGAATAAAAGATAAAATACTGTGCTGTCATCTTGTGCAGACTGAAGCCTCTCCCAGCAGCTGCAGCCTCCGCAGAGTTCCAAGGAAAGGACCTGGGCTATTTGGGTACCTTCTCCCCCTTCAGTGCCACTTCCTTGTGAGAGGGAAATTCCCAGCTCTGTGCTGCAAGCTTATCTTCGAGAGAACCTGTTTTTGAAAGCTTTGATCGTCTTTGCCATCATGGGTGCAATTTCTGTAACAGAGGAGAGGAAAAAAAAAATCAAGTGGCAGTCAGAGATTAGGAGGGCAGAAAGCAATTCAGAGCTGCACCTCTGGCTAAGGAGATGCAAGGGATGCCCCAGGGCTCTGAGTACAGCCCATCGATTTTCAGGTCTCAGACAGAGGAAAGCCCACTCTACTCTGCACTGCCAGAACATAGATCTCTGGCTCATTTTCCCAAGGGAGCTGCATTACAATTTAATCATTCCAAATAGTGGGAGGAACACAGAAAGCCAGCATGAGGGAAAAGAGATAGGCTTTTTGCCTCACTGATACCATTAGGACAGGTTGATACAGTCAGCAGTGGGCAGGCAGGTGAACAAGACACACCAGAACAAAGGAGCTTCCTGAGATCCCCTCAGAACCTCTAGAAAGCCAGAGAGCAAATCCTTGTCTCCACATTGTGGCCCTGTACCTCAGAACTGTCCCTTATGCTTTTTCCTATGCAAGAAGTTCAAACAGACTTTACTACCTCTCTGCAGGGAGAGAAGAGATACCATCATCATCACCTTCCTGCCTAGCCTGGATTTAATCTTATTAGAAAGCAGAGCAGATTTGTGTGTTTGTGGAGGAGCTGCAGAAGACCACACAGATACGCCGCTGTTCGTACTTACTCTTCACTGGTGGTTTCCTGGGGTCATAGGAGGAGAAGGTGCTACCTGATGATGGGACAGAATGGGCACTGCTGGTGCTGGGCCCATCATAGGACTGTTCCTCGTTCATACGAGAATGGCTTTTGCTAGATGTGTAAAGGACTGGTTTTATTCTGAAACAGAAGAATGAGACAATACAATTCAGTAAAGGAATCTGTGTGTTTTGATGCAATCCTTCAGATACATGAGCCACATTTGTTAACAGCAGCATGGCTGAGATCAAATGAAACCAGCACTAACCAGGATCTCCAGCAAACTTCCAGCAAGGAGGAGGCTAATACAGCTGCAAATTTCACTGCAAAGCAACCTCCCAGGCACATCATTTTCTCTCCCAGGAGCCTCAAAGATATGGAAGTTTAGAGGGAACCTGGCAGGAACCCATGGAAAAAAGTACCCCAAACAGCAAGTGCTACTGGAAAACACTCACTTGGTCTTCTCTGGCAGAAGAGGTCCTCCAGTTCCAAACTTCTCCTGTCTTCTCCGTACATCCCGAGGGGGCTTTGCTGCAGAGTTCACAAATGCCATCTTGGCCACTCTGCCTGCAGGTGGGAAGAGCAAAATTTGCTTGTATCCAGCTTACTACAAAGAAGGCTCCACAGTACTTGTTTCATTAGAGCTAGTTCCAACAACTACTTCCCAGTCTATCCATTCCAAAGCTCACGTGATAGCCTCCTCCCTAAGAGATGAGCCTCTTAGGGTCACAACACAGGCTGTGAGAGATCAGACTGATCACACCAGTAGTTTTTATTATGTTCACTACAGAAGATAGGAATGCTTTTTCCTGGTGCATACTTCAGTATTCTTCAATCCCAGCATGAAGCAGCTACTTTAGGAGAACAGGATGTGTCTCCACAGCCCTTCATGTTCTTGTTGCAAAATATTCCACTGTCTGTTCTGCATGGACAAGGCTTTAGATCTCATCTGAAGTGTAAGTCATTGGCAGAGGCCACTGCATAAAGAACAGAGGTTTAAGCAATGCCTAAATAGGACAGGACCCAAACCAGCCACTCAGAAAGACCTTCTACACCTGCCACCCAATGCAAAGACTTCCCCCAGTCAGCACTCCCAAAATCGTCTCTGCTGCCGCCCGCCCCCCCCCGTCAATCAGCCCTATTTTACCTTTGGGTTTGTTGGCATGAGCTGAGCCGATGTTCCGTGCTAACATGAGCAGCCGCTGCTCTCGTGCATCGTGAAGTCGAAGGTACATTTCCCGCCAGGATTCAAACTCTTCTGGCTTCTCGTTCTTGAAGTCTCGGAGACAATGATTGTGCCACAGTTGATCCGTGTCCTCAATTAAGACCTGAAAAAAATCCTACGTGTTATTTGGGATCTCTCCTGACACCTTGAGCTCTGATCCCCTAGCACAGGTATCAGTCCCTCTCCTTCAGCACCAGTTAGCTCCAACATCACAGGAATATCACCAAGGGAAAAATGGCTTGGGGGCCAGCTTGCAGCAAGAGATGGGCAGATGGCAAATCCAAGCACTTGGGACTAGCAAAAGCCATCTCATCTTGTAAAGAATGTTGTTCTTCCCCATTCTGCTATTCCAGTCAAGGAAAGAATATCACTCCCACACGTCAGTATCCCTTCCCCAGGGCAGTGCACTCACATGATTACATTCCTCAATGCGATACAGCTGCTCTGGGGTGCATCTCTCCAACACAGGCTCCAGCACCGAGAAAGGAACACCACCCACTTCATAGATTGCTAGGAAGAAGGAAGATGCACAGAATATTCATCTACTCCTTCCTTGCTGAGGAAAGGGCTTTCAGACATCCTGAAATGCAGTGGAACAACAGCAATGCTGTGTGCTACTACACAACATGAGGGAGAGAAAGGAACTGTAGGTATAAGAGTTCAAGTGGGTTAGTAGCCACCAAGCTAAGAAGTCAGACATCTATGTCCCTTTGCCAGGCTCTATTTACCACCAGTTCCAGTACTTTAGCACTCCCTAGAAGCCTGCTGGGCTACTGATTCTTGCAGCATTCAAGTTAACTAATATGAGGAAGAGGTCTCATATTAACTTGTCTTGTAAGAAGGACTACCGTTCAAATGTCCAAAGCCACGTGCTGCTGGGATACACACAAACAAGTTACCAAGACTTCAGCAGAAATGGATCAGTATATCTGCAAGGCAACATGACTTTAAAACTGATCAGGAAGGTACTCACAGTCAATGTTGTTACTGAGGACTCTGATACACTGCTCATACAGAGACATCATCTTTGGGAGGTAGGCAGTTTTAGAGCCCGAATACACTTGCATCTTTGAATTCAATCTGCGGCCTGTAAAACCAGCCTCGCTCTCTTCAACTGGTGAGGACACTGCTGTAAGAAGACAGACTTCGGGTAAGGAAGGAACAAAGAAAAGAGGAGCTCACCCTGACGAATGACACAGGAGACAAAACAGACACCCAGAAGCAACCTGTTAGACCAAATCTTTAAGAGACCTGTAACCTGCAAACTAGCTCAGGAAGAGCAAGTCCAAAGCACAAGCTTTGAGAAGGGTCAGCAATGGATCTTAATTTCTACTAGAGCACATGAAGGGGGGGTGGGGAAGCTACCTTATTCTACAACCCAGTCTCTGGGCATGATGAGAGGCAGGATGCTATACCCCCAACATAAGGCAAATTAGATACAGCCGGCCAATGAGTCTATACAGCTCTACTGCTATCCTCCATTCTATAGGAGTTGAACCCAGCCAGCATGCACTCCCACTCCCTCTCACAAACAGCAGCCACAGCCCATGTCAACCCCATCTTCCCGTCCAGCACACACCTTTCCTTTTCGTCTGGGAGCAGGTGATGGACTCAATTGAGGGAAGAGGGCGGTAGTTGGCCTGGATCGGGGGCAGTGGGATGTCTGGTAACGTTGGCACCACATCTATAAGTATCTGGAAGGAGAGGATGTGCATGCAACTAAGTACAGAATACAGGAGAACATTACATCCTGCTAGTGTACAAACTGCACTGAACTGCTTTTTGTTTGATATTTTAAATAAAGCACACAGTGCTGATCTGCCTGCGCAAGGAAATAGCCTCAGGGCAAGGCTGCACTTCAGCCTCATTACTGTGACTCAGTCTAGGCTGTCAACATGGAGAGGCCAAAATTCAGGATCCGAATCACTCAGCACTCTAATAAGAGCCATCCACAACTTAGCCTACTAAGTTCAGTGCTAAAGGACTCCGGCAAGCAGCCAGGTCAGATTAATGATGCAAAGAACTGGAGAAAACAATAGAGGAGAAAGCTGACAAACATCCCCTTGACCCCAAACTTTCATTTTCACATTCTGTCTCTTCTCCTCCTCCTCTGGAAAAAAAAAAAGAAAAAGAAAAAAAAAAGAAAAAACAGTAGTGGTGGGAGGAGAGTGGGTACCTCAAACTAGGGGAAATCTAGAACTTTGTTATTAAATACTTTTTATTAGAATGAATGGCAAAATAGGATTTTTAAAATAGTGTTAAATAACACTTTGAAGAATAAACTGTTTCAAAGTTGGGTATGAAAGATTACATAATAAAGTTCTAAAATTTGGTCCCAATTTTTATACCCAGCCCTTGTATATGTTCACTATCACAAGGGTGCAAGAATATTATTTATTTTTCAAGCTTTCACAAAAAAAGGTCAGGCTTCTAGAAATAGCTGCATTGTAACATAAGTTCTCCTATTTCTTTACAACTTCTGGAAACCAAAAGTTAACAAAAATCACACTACAGAAAGCCAGCAAGAATGAATATCGTTTTTATAGGAGTATGAATACTTGAAAGGAGAGATATGGTACCCTTTGTAGCAGGTAGATATGCACTGCACGCAGGGTTCTACCTTCCTAAAGACATTTTGCCTGCTAAATGTACATACCACATCCAGTGTCTCAAAGTCAAGTCTGTTTTCTTTAGCTAGAGAGGTTCTCTTATTCTCCATTTTCTTGAATAAAGGTTTTGTCTATTCATTTGTTTCACCTTCTTCACCGTTCTAGCAAAGTTACATTCTACAGAGTGCAACGCCTGCAAGGGTTCACTACAGAGCAGGGCATCATGAGACACATGGCGTCTCCTAGCAGGAACCAGGAGTCACGGGCTTAGACGTGGATAGCACTCCACAAGCAAGATGCAGAACTTGGCCCAACTCCTCGAAGGGGAAACGGATAAGCCCTAGATAGCAGAAGGCTGAGAGCAGCATGTCTCACCTCCCTGGTTCACTTTCAGTTCCTTCAAATGAGAGGGAAAAACAAAAAACAAAACAAAACAAAAGAACACCTTACCCTGTTTGGTTTAAGAGGCTCCGATAGTTTCTTCTCTGCCTTTTTCTCACTTGTCCGCTTGTGGCTCGGGCTCTTTCGACTTGAGCTTGAGCTCTTGGTACTGGCTTTGGATCCATTCTGCTTGCTGTGCCCTCGATCTTTCTCCCCAACTGACACGGCGGGTTTGGCCACTTTCTTTTTCTTTTTCTGTGGCTGGTCGTAGCTGAGGTAAGACTCAAAGGACATTGTAGGTTGCTCAAATTCATCCTCCACTTCTCCCTCCCCAAAACTTGAGGAAAAACCCACAGATTTTTTGTCCACATCAGAGGCCTTGTGTTTCCCCTCTGAAGTTTTTAAGCTCCCAGAAATCCCCTTTTCTTTACTCCTATTTGAGGAGTCACTCTCAGCTTTCCGTTTCTCCCGCTCTGTGGTAGAGGTCTCCAGGCTCAGCTTGGATTTTTCTAATCTGCTTTTCTCAGAGTCCCGATGTTTTTGCTTCTTAACATGGTTGTCCAGAGACTCTTCCAAGTGTGGCTGCATGTGCAACTTCTCCTTTTTGGAGTTAGCACTTTCCCGGTTCTTCTCCTTCTTGGTGCTATCTGACATCCTCTGCTTCTCCTTGCTGCCCCCTGCCACTGGGGCTTCTCGGAGCTGCTCTTTTAGAGAGGTCTTGTGCAATCTTTCAGGGCTGGAGGCAGAGGTCCTGTCTTCCCCTCTGCCATCAAGTCGCTGCTTCTCTTTGTGAGAAGACTTGTGCTCTTTGCTTCGACTCGGGTTCCTTTTGTTGTGGAACTCACCAGGATTCCTCTCCTGGCTTCCTCCCACCTTATCCTGAAAGCTGTGGCCTTTGCTGGCTTTCCGATGAAATACTGTCTGTTCTTCCTGCTCCTCAGAGGCATAAGGGTCCGTGTACATATCCTGAGGGCTCTCACTTGGCTCAGGTGACACAGCTTGTCCATAGTCCGAGTACTCCTGATCCGAGGAGAGCACTGGGGAAGATCTGCCCCAACCCTTACCCTCTTGGCTGCTATAGCCATAAGTCTGATGGGCTCTCTCAGACCCAGAATACCTCTTGGGCTTCTTTTCCCTATTATTTGGACTATAGGGCTGGCTGCACGAAGGCTGGAAAGGCTCTGAATAGTCCTGGTCAGGTTCCTCATCCTCTCTAGGGGAAGCATCTCGTTGTCTTTTCCTTGAGCTGCTCCTCTCGTAGTCACGGTCTTCAGAATCTAGATTATTTCTAAAGGAGTAGGAAAACAAAATAGTTAATCTGAAACTTTCCAGCAGGAATCAAGAAAGACACTTCCCATGGACTGTATAAATTGAACCCTCTCTTACAGAAGGCTAAGACTTTGTTTGGTAGTTTTGTCACAAGAATACCACTAATTCTCCTTGGCGCAGCAGCATTCAGGGATTCAGAAACAGCACTTCCGGTGCAGGAAGCATTTAAGCATTTATTAGGACTAGAGACTTTCCAGATTATTGGGCAAGTGGAGACAGGTGCTTACAGAGACTCCTCCATGCCTACACACCCCTGACTGTGCGGTGTACATGAGACACATGCTCCCTAATTCACAAGTTAAGCATGCACAGATACCATAACCGTCATGATTACCACAAATAACAGGGTCTTTAGCATCCACATCTATAAGATCTCTTTGCTGGATTCAACACAGCTGTTACTGCAAAGTGTTGGCTAGCATTTACTTTCAGTTTCCATACCATTTTTGCACTTCTTGAAGTCTTCTTTTATAGCAAGCCACTTCCTTTACTTGGTCCTACTACTTCTTCTTAGTTTCATAAAACGGGAAGCAAGCTGATTGCATCTCTTGCTTTATTAAGAGCACTTTTTGGCTTCTACTGTTAATCTTTTCATCAAACTGCAGTTTCCTGAAAGCCAGCCCCTACCTCCATTCAAAACTGCAGCTGTCAGCAACCTAGTGCTCTGCAGCTAGCACAGGCAGGATGTCTACTCCACAACAAGGCAAAAACGCCATGCAGAGTTAGTGCACTTGCATTACAAGTTCTTCCAGGGCCTTCACTTGTTTCCATGGTCAGAGAAGTTTAGAATCTCCTCTGCTGCAAAATATAACACAGTTTATCCAGCAAGACAATCCAGCAGGCTCATTTACCTGTCTGCCTCTTGGGAAACTGGCACCAGCTTCTTCCACCTGGCTACGAGGTTCTTTGCAAAGTCTCCAACGAGCTCATGTTTCCGTAAGCCATTCACAGTCTTCCCGACACCCGTCTCCTTCATGAGAGAGTCAAGACATTAATTCACCTTTGCAAAACAGTCAGCATTCTTGTGACTGCCAAACTCCTGCAGGACAACCAAAGTTAACCTGCTATCAATTGCTACTAGATAGAAGTAAATTTCCCTGAGCTAACAGCAAAAGGTATCACATATAATTTAGTATGTTTACAGCAGACATTGATTACAGTGTCATCTAATCTACAAAACTAAACAATACAATACTAATAGAGAACTCTGCCTTAGTTAAACATCAATTATTTGGTTTAATAGATAAAGTTATTAATTACCATAATTATTGATAAGTTTGAAGACCTAAGTAAGTCACTAATACTTTCAGGAATTAGCACTTCATTTCTAAATTCATGCAGCTTCAGCCATCATTAGGGACTGTTTTGGCTCTCATATCCTGATCAAGCTTTAAGCTTTTGGAAGAATTTCGAATGACAAACTGTCTCTGGCTGTTTTACATTTGCTCTGATACACTCCTTCCCTCACTTATCTTGAAGAAATTCTGTGCCTGGAATTTCTAGAGCCCTCATCCCAATCATGTTTATGACATTATTTTGTAGCAGGTGGCCAAGGCATTATGTTCTACTCCAGGGAAAGCAGCATTTTTGTGGCAAACAGTTATTCTATAACTTGACAGACATGATGAAAGTGTAAGAGATTTCACGGCTCTTACCACAAGAATGTCAACTGTGATGGGCAACTCAGACAGCCTCTTCAGACTTTTCAGCAGCTGCAGAGACGAGAAGAAAAGCATTCAGACTTGTCATACTAAGCCACACACTGTGATTAAAAAGGAAGAAAATTCTGCACTGCATGAGAGCTTGTTAGAAAGATCCAAGTAGCAGAGAGCTGTTATCTTGCTCCAAATCAAGCTCCTAGGAAGCCGAACACATGAGGACCAATTGTAAAGAAATTACCGTCTCTCTGCCTAAGAGGAACCACCTGAGAATCTTAAAATGCATTCAAATATTAATGCTTTCTTCACTGAAGACCAGAACTTAACTTTGGCTTAAAGAATCAATAACAGAGACAAATTATACGGCTTTGTTGCACACCAAGCCAGAGAAAAGACTTGGAAGCTTGTGACTCTTAGAAAGTGGTGCTTGAAATCAGATCCTGATCCTGTGTGTGTGTGTGGGGGGGGGTCCTTTCTGAAGTTTTATGAACTAGATCCTCACAGAAGGAGGATTTCCTGATGTTCCTGAAGACCTAAGAAGGAACTCTGATCTCCTGTGCCAGACCCTCCACTTGGGCAGGGTTGCTGCCAGTCTCTCCTCACAATTAAATCTGTGTCTGTATCTACCAGAAAGCCAAGTGACCCATTCCAGAACCACTGCCTCTAGCCCCACTTTTGCTCCCTTCTCTTCACCATACACTAGTGAAGAATGTTCACATGCACAGTGCCAAGCGAGGCACTGCCAGGTTCAGGCACATCAAGCTGCTCCACGGGCCAGGGAGGGAAGAGGAACCCCTTCCAGCTTGCACCTGCAACGAGAAGGGCGGTTGCTGGTGAAGGGGGGGGGTACTTGTACCTCTGCCACCAAGACAGTTTGAGAGACTGCTTCACCAAGATGTCTCTAGCTTTTTTTTAGCTAAAGGACACAGCACAGATCTAACGGGACCGCTGCCCCTCACATTATTTCCCGTATCATGGGGATAGCCACAGATCAGCCTCATCAGCGTTCGCATTGTTACGGCGCCCACGCAGGCCGGCTTTGCTCAGCGCCGCCGCGCTCCACGCCACACACAGGGCTCCCCCGGCCCCGAAGAGCTTCTCTTTAAAACAGGGCTCTCGTCCTCAAATTAGCACTCTGTTGGCATAAGCTCTTCCAATCAATCCCTGCTTCCACCACGCAAGGGGCAGAGGTTTAGAGCGACTTCTGAAGGAAGTAATTTCTCCTAACATATTTGAGGAGTGCTATAACTTTCAGAGAGTACTCCTTGACAGAAAGATAAGGGTTCATCTAGCTTATGCAGCACTATACGACAGTTTCTGTTCACCAGCAGCCACTGCCCCACCTGTTATATTTAGGACTTTGTTACTAAGGCTGAAGGCTTGATTTTTTCTTGTTTGTTTTGGATCAGTTAAACATTTTGATACCAACAATAACTGTTTTTCAGCACTCTGGAGCTGGGATGCTGAGGAGGATGTAGCAATTCTAGAGGTGCTCCAACAGTAGCAAAATAGGTCTTAAAACCTCTAGCCTTGCGACTGCAGACACATTTTAGCACAGAGACTTAAGCTAAAAATCCTGAAGTCCTTTCAGTTTTCCAGGATTGCTGTGACTTGCCAGAACTGTTGCTCAACAAACCCACTTGCAAGCCAAGACACCAAATGGAAGCAACAGAGGTGCAGACACAGCCCATCTCTGTTGCCTCACTCCAAGCTGGTACAGCAGAGCCTACCAAAGCTGATGGGTCAGGCTCCTTTTAGGAAGTTCTGGGTGGCCAAGACCCTTTTGGCACCAGCAATGCAGGCATTTGGACTACCACACACAAAGCCCTTGTTGGAAAGAAGGGGGCATCTTTTAATTAGATAGAGTCAAACAGGGCAATATTAGAACAGTAACACCTCTGTGAGAGGGTCGTCTTCCTAAAGAGGGCCTTCACAGCTTATGACACTCTACTGTAAGAATAAGGGAAAACATCTTCTGTTATCCTTAATGCCATCCCAATAATCTTCTGGTTACACCCCGCTGTAGCATCTTCAACAAGTCTCTTCGGTGTTTGGTTATTTGTTGCCTTCAGGGTTGAATTTCAACATGAAAAGTGCTATTCTCAACTGAGTTCATCTGAGTATTTTGTATACATAGGGGAAACTTACTGTTACTTGAGACCAGAGCACCCACACAGCTGATCCACAATCCTTCTCACTGGGACTAGCTTATTCCACCCCATTGCAGTCAATGGTCAGAAACCTCCATGCATCTTAAAGCAGAGCTCTTTCCAATCACGGTAGCTAAGTTAATGAGATGGCTTTCTGAAAGGTCACCATACGTTATTTACTCTTGCCTACCAAGACAGAGCCTAAGTGTCACTTCACCAAGCTTTTATACTTGTACATTCGTTAGAAACGTTACTACAGTTTGGAGTTCAGCGGATTTTTCCAGTCAAGCTGTAAACCTCAAAACGCCGCTGTCAGGAGACAAGGAATTTCTGTTACCTACGTCAGCAGTGACACCTTAGATTGTCAGATAAGTATATTAAAAACTTTGAGCTTACTGACACTCTCCAAGTGGAACACAGCCCAGCAGTATCTGGGTAGGAAGATATTTGGAAGCTGCATTTGCACAAGCTAGCAAAACCCTGCTTTGCCTGTAACCTCTGCGGGCCACAAGACCCACAAAGTGCAACAATGATGCATCGAGGTTTAAGAACTTGTATTAAGTATTTCCTACAGAAACTAGCTGATATAGTACACTGTAGCTTTCAGCTGAAGGCAGCCAAGCAGGCCCAAATCCAATAGCTCATCTCAGAAATAACTATGATCCTACAAATGTTAGGAGAAGGTGGCAGCCAGGCAGAAGACACTGAGGGGGATTGCTGCTTACTAGACACCAGAAAAGAAGTACAAAGAAGAAAGCTCTTCTAAAACACTTTGGTACAGAGTAAAGTTTTAGTCAAACAGCCACAGGACACAAATAAGAAAAACTTGGCTCTGTTAATTCTAGTGTCAATAGACTCATTTAACTTGAGCAGATTTTCCTCTTAGAAAAGAAGTTAGCCAGACCATTACAATGTTAACAACACACAGTAATACCAGATTACTGCCTTGTGGCCTGGCCCCATCCTCTTCTTGGAGACTTTCTGTTCACAATTCCCTTGCCCTCTCTCTTCCCCTAGAAGGGGAGCAGTCCCAAAGCAGAGTTTGTACCTTCTCTACTGGAAAAAGCGATTGTTTCCAAACCACGAAAACAGCATCCAAAGTGTCATACTGTTCTGTGCCAGCAGCCCAACTTTCCCTCAAAATAATATTAATACTTAACATCTTTCAGCAAGGCAATTTACAGTCCTACACAATAGTGGGTAAATATTGGTCTTTCACATTACTGATAAGATATTTCAAAAGAACAAGGCAAGAAAACTTAAGATTTGTAATAGTGTTGTAGCATATGCGTAGCACTCATAGATGCTGGGGATAAATCTTGCTAACATGGTAAATCTGTATCTGCTACAGAGCTCCTGTGCAAAGAGTTATAGCAAAAGCCATTTTCTGACAAATGAATGAGCTCAAAGAGACATGTGATCTATCAACAACATAAAATAGCAACTAAATCTGAGTTTAAGAACACTAACACTTCTGAGGGTAGAGTTTAAAGGTGTCAGAAATTAAAAGGCATAGGCCACAGGATCTTTCCCCGGTGAAGAAGAAAAAAAAAAGTTTAAAGTCACTATTATAGCTGGTAACAGCTTACTAATGCTAAACATCTCTCTCTCTTCCCCCCTTGCAAAAACTACATAGACTCAACAGAGAAAGAAAGGGGGAAAATGATTTAACATTGCAAGGTTACTGGAGGAAAAGTCAGCCTGTGCAAATACTGCCCAAAGACTTACAAAGGCTCAGAAACACAGACGGGCCATCATTGCCCAAGTTTACACAAGGATCAGGAAAAGGGGAGTACCGACACTCTGTTCACAGTATACTGAGCAGATATGTGAAATCTTGTGCACGCTCTAAGCACCAAGGAGCACCAACCCTCCCTCCCCCCAGACACGGTTGCTTCTCTGCAATCACCCGGTTGCACTTTGGGGTGCTGGATCCCACCAGCTAAACCCTCACAGCCTTGGCTGAGAGGGCGAGAAAAGGAATCAGAACTCGAGGTCAATTTAATTCCAAGTTATCAGGCGGCAGATGCGGCCGAACAGCACAAGCGCGGAGCGGGGCGAGGGGCACTGAGAAGCCTCTCGGCTACGCTCGGGGATAGCGGCAGACGCCGCCCGCCCCACGCGGAGATGGGCTAGAGGCACCAGCCGCTTTGCCGAGGCCAAAGAGGGGACCCGGAGCGGGGCCCGAGTCCGAACCCGGCAGCTCTCGCGGAGCCGCGTGGTGGCATCGCCCCTCGCGCTCCCTGGCACCGCCGCACCGGCCGCGGTCGCGCACGCCGAGCCGCACGGGAGCCCGCGGCTCCCTCCACCGCCAGCCCGTCGCGGGGACGCG
The DNA here is from genome assembly GCF_028389875.1 of Rhea pennata. Lineage (NCBI taxonomy): Eukaryota > Metazoa > Chordata > Aves > Rheiformes > Rheidae > Rhea > Rhea pennata. Next base: position 6,066,823 of record NC_084685.1, read on the forward strand.
GCGCTCTGCCAGCGAGGAGCTCCCCTGGCCGCCGAGTTACCTGCTTCAGCGAGCGTCTCCTCTACGTGCAACGGAGAGAAGGGGGGAAGGGGGGCAAAAACAAACAAAAAGCCCGAAGAAATCCCCCAGGACCGTGAGCGCCGGCCCGGCCCGGCGCGGGGAGCCCACCGAGCCCCGCGGCGAGGCCCCGCGCACCCCCGGCCCGGGGGCCCCCCGCGGGCGGCCCGAGGCCGCGGGAGCCCCGGGGCGGCCCCCGGCGGGGAGCGGAGCGGAGCGGAGCGGAGGAAGGCAGGCCCGGCGCGGCCCTTCTCCGCGGCCCCTCGCGGGGCGGCCCCCCGCCCCCCACCACCACGTCCCGCGGGGCCCCCCCGCCGCCGCCGCCGCCGCCCGTCACCTTCTTCGGCTCCGAGCTGCCCGCCAGTCGCGACTGCAGCTTGCCCACAACTTCCAGCACCGACTCCGCCATTTTTACTGCTGGACGGGCCGCGACGGCGGAAGCGGCTTCACCGCCCGCTGGCCGCGCGGCGCTTCCCCGCCGCCGTCGCCATCTTGGCTCCGGGCAGGAAGCGGAAACCGCGCGACGGCTCTGCCTGCGGCCGGTGGCCATGGCGGGTGAGGGCATGGTCCCGGCGGGGCCATCTTGGGGCCTGGCGCGGCGCCGCTGTGGCAGGAGGTGGCGCCATGTTGGGTGCTGGCAGGTCGCGGCCTCCGGGGCTTTCCCCCCACGCGTGGCGGCGGGTGTCTGCGTGTCGCGCTGGAGCCCTCGCTACTCGGCCACAACGAGGCGAGCTGCAGCTTTGCGCCGAGCCTGGTGGGCTCAGCGAGCTGTAAGGGCCCGCGCCGCTCAGCCCGACTCCCTGTTGGCCCCGCATCCCCTCGTCCCGACACCCCTCAGACCAGTGCCGCTCCTCGGCCGGAGCCGCTCGTAGCGGGGCAGACCCCAACCTGGCCTGGTCTTGCCGGTCCTTTCCCAGGCAAACCACCCTCGACAGGCGTCCACGACCGCAGCCGCTGACGCAGACTGGTTCCTGGGCATCCCCGGTCCTTCAGAAACCAGGGCAAGATTTTGATTCTTCTGTCAGATACTTAACACACTTATTTGTAGTGTTTTAATACTTCGGACTAAACTAAGCTGTTCTTCAGGCTCGGGACACATCCTTGCTTTCCAAGTTTTCCCCTCCTCTTGCTAAGAATTGCAACGGCTTGGCTTCACTGCAGCTTAATTCTTCCAATTTTGTAAACACAGTGGAATATAGAAAGAATTAATGACACTAGTGATAAAATAACTGGACAGCTGAGGATCCCTGTGCCTCCCTTGAGCTCTCGGCACAGGGCTAAGCGGGAGGAGAGATGCTGGGAGAGCTCTTTGTGCCTCTGCTGAGCACGCTTCGGAGGAGCTTCATGGGCTGCAGGGAGAGAGCAGCATCTCCAGCTCCTCTAGTCTTCACCACTGCATTGGAGGAAAACAGTCCCCTGATGTTCAAGACAGTCTTTCTGCACACTTGGAAACAAATGTTGGTTTGTACCTTTTCCTGTTTGCTCTGAATTGCCAACTGCTCCATCATGGCTGGTGGAAACCTGGGTGCAAAGCAGATTTTAAATCAGTTAGGCTGCTATCCCAGGGCTGCTGTCCCCACCACTCATACAGCAAAGCAGAGGGATGTGAGCAGCAGAACACGTGGAGGGTGAAAGCTTAAGGCGTGCGGCCACCAGCTCCTCCTGCTTGTCTGAAACCCCCTCTGAGCTAGATCAGGTCCTTTGGCTCTGTCCTCGTTGCCTCACTCTTGGCAGCAGCCAGATAATCACGATCAGCCTTCAGTTTACTGCCTTCTCCAGACGCTGGCGCTGACTGTAGTGATGCACTTGGCTAGAGCGGCGCTGCCTGAATCTAGCCCTTTCCATGCCTATCAGGACTCTGCTGAGGGCGGCTGTCCTTGCATCACCCCGAAGCCTGGTGTAAATGTAGACATGATAAGAGCAGTCAGCTGGCTGGGAGGGGAGAGGAGGGAGGAGGACGTTATGTGGGGAAAGTTGAAGGGTCCTTGTCTTTTAACCTGCTGAGCACATGAGCCCTGTGCTGGTCAGAGCTTCCCCCCTGGACTAACCTGTTGTAACAGCAAGGTAAGAAGTGGATGCAGCCTGTAGATAAATCATGGAAAGCCAGGGCTCACCCTCTTAGAAGGATTTGCAGAGGGACCTTGTGTGGGGCATGGGAGCTGCTGAATTTGGGTGTAAATGGAGAATAATGACCCAGGAAGATACTTTGCTATGTTTTAAAATGGGGTGGGGGGAATTACTGGCAGGAAAATAGTGCCCAGAGTTGTAGTTTCCACAGCATAGTGTTTGCTGTGACTGTTCCTGCAGCTCTGGGAACGCAGGGCTGAGGGCACCGACAGCTAAAGGGAAAGAACTCTGCCTGTTTGATTAACTGTTAAAGAAAATACCTGACGTAACTTTCTGAAGATACCACTCAGCACAGGTTCTTCTTTGCTGTTATCTTGGTAATACAGACTCAGCCAGTGGTGCAGAGCTGAGAGTAGCAGCACTAACAGGGTGTGAGGACAACTATTGTCCTTTAAGAGAAGTTTGAACAACTAGAAGAAAAGCCCTGTCTTCCTAGTTTTCTGTCTGGGCCCTTTGAAATCTCTTCAAACCATTTCTGCTCCTGGGATTAATCCAGCAGGCAGGATTAATCTGTATGAAAAATATCCCTTTCAAGTAACCACAGTGATATTTCAATTAGAAAGAGCAATGATGTCCCATTTTAAATTAACTGCAGGTAGTAAAGCTTGCTCTGCTCTCCTGCAGCCAGACACTTGAAAACCGTGAGTGAACGTGTGCTTCAAAACAGTCTTTCAAAGGTGCCCAAAGGAGGCAGACAGATCAGTATGAGCTGGAGCCCCAAACTTCTCTAGGCTCCATGCACATGTATGAAGGCTAATGCAATTAGAAATACGTGATCTTCTGAGGCCATGGAGCAAGTCAAGAGGATTTGGGATTCTGGATGTGGATTTGTATATGATGGGAAATTGGCTGGCATGGCAATTCCTCTCCAGCAATTCTAGAAGGTGCATTCTCTGGTACCAGTGGGGCGGGAAGCAGTGAGATTTGGGATGATGGTTTTATGGCCAAAATCAGAGCAGTCCTGAGAGCACAGAACTCGGGCAGATCCTCAGAGCAGTCCAGGGACTGCCCTGGGATTTCACAGGGCCAAACCCACCTGCCCCGGCAGGCTGCAGACTGTAACCTGGCATCCATCCTGCTGGGACTAGTCTCAGTGTAGGGGGCAGCAGGACAGCCACCTTCCCTGCAAGGAACAAAGCCTGCTTCTGTTCAAGTTTGTTGGGCAGCAGAGTGTTTCTTGCAGTGCTGTATCTCGGAGAGATGCAGGTCTGATCCCTTGAGGGATCTGGAGAAAAAGTCTGGAAAAAAAATTGTTATTTCCCGTCATTTTCCAATATTTAACATATTCACTGCAAATGCAGCAGAAAAACTGAAACTTTCCCTGGGGAATGGACAGTCTGAACATAATGTGTGTTTGGAAACATCAAAATATTTCTGTTCTGAAAGGGTTCATTTTCACAGTCCTGAGCTGGGTGTCAGAAACTATTTAATATACAAATACACAGAGCAGCATGTGCATCCCAGTTTCAGAAGGACTGACTCCTGACTCCAGGATATGATGCTATCGTAGGTTGGTCCTCAGTGGTGTAAACTGGGGTAGTGCCATGAAACACCACAATACCAAGGATGGTTCAAATGCCTGGGACTTCTCTCCTGAATCCTCTTGGCTTCTGTGCAGAGCCAGAAGAGAGCAGGGGCTGCAGGTGCCTGTATCTTTCCTGCTCGCTCCACTCACCCGCTGGCGGGCTGAGCTCCCGGGGCCAGGCACCGCTGCTCTCCTCCTCTGACTCAGCTCTGCATCCTCCTTCCCAGGAGAGACTTTTACTAAACTTTTCCCTTTTCCATGTTTTGGTTGAAGTCTCTAAGTGTCTGGAAGAGCACATAATGCCCCTCTTCCCCTCCATCCAGTGCTAAATATGAGCTGATTACGCAGTTCCAAGAAACCTGATCTTTATGGCCAAGCGTAATAAACAGTGCCGAGACATGTGAGACAGAGCAGTAACAGCTATTTCTGGCCTGCAGTGGATTTGTTTCCCCATGTATTGGCTGCTCCTAACTCACTTGGAGGAGATGAGGTCACTGCTGAATTTCAAACTGCAGTTTCAAGCTGGAATTTGGGAACATTCAAAAGTTGGATTTTTTTTTTTTGATTTTTTTCTCCTTTCACCTCTACTCTGAAACAAGTGAAAAATTTCCACTCTGAATATCCCCCCCTTTTTTTTTACACAGCCAAGGCACCAACATTGGCTTGGGGCTGAGCTTGGCTAGAGTCAGGGATAGTGCCCAGGTCTCCCCTCTCCCAGTCCTGGCCTCTGATGACTTTCACTCAGCTCAGAAGTACTGGACTTGGGAAGCAGTTTTCATCTGTCCTGCCTGACCCCAAAAGTATGTAAAGTAGTGGGAGTTTTTCCTGCATCCACTGCTTAATGTGTCATAGAGCAGGACCCCTACAGCCTTGTTGCAGGGCTCCTAACCTTTACTTTCTTGCCAGGTCCAGTTTTGACCCTGCCAAGATGGCACCCAAAAAGAAACCCCCCAAGAAACCCAAGGTGGACAAAAGGGTTGCACCCATCACCCCCGTGATGGTAGAAGATGCTTTGCTGGATGTTGAACACCTCAATCAGTTGAACGGTTTATATGACAGCGGCTCCAATGGCTTCCACTGCACGGCCACGGAGTTTGAAGCACCAGAGCATGGAGCCAGCCTTCTGGAGGGGGTGAACAAGATGCGCCAGGAGCGCTTCCTCTGCGATCTCACCATTGCTACCAAAACAAAGTCCTTCGAGGTGCACAAACTCATCCTGGCTTCCTGCAGCATGTACTTTCGCAGCCTGCTGCAGAGAGACCCTCAGCTGCACCGAGTGGAGGTCCACAACATCTCTCCGCTCGGTTTGACCACCATCATCACATACGCTTACACAGGGAAGCTGAGCCTCTCGCTGTACACCATCGGCAGCACCATCGCTGCAGCCACCCAGCTGCAGGTGCCAGCGCTGCTGAGTATGTGCAGTGACTTCCTCATTCGGGAGATGGATGTGGAGAACTGTGTGTATATTGCCAACATCTCAGCCACCTACAGCCTCAACCAGGTGAAGGACGCCACCCAGAAATTCATCCGGGAAAACTTCCTGGAATTCTCCAAAACTGACCAATTCATGAAACTCCCCTTTGATCAGATCAATGAGCTGCTGATGGATGATGGCCTGCAGATTCCCAGTGAGGTTACAGCATTCCAGATAGCTGTGAAATGGCTGGAGTTTGACCCGAAACGTGTTCGGTACGCCGCTGACCTCCTAAGCAACATTCGATTTGGCACAATCTCAGCTCCAGACTTGGTCAACCATGTGCAACCTGTGCCACGCATGATGCAAGATCCGCAGTGCCACAAGCTCCTTGTGGATGCCATGAACTACCATTTGCTTCCCTACCAGCAAAACACACTTCAATCTAGGAGAACCAGGATACGAGGAGGGCAGAGGGTGCTTGTCACAGTTGGGGGCCGTCCAGCTTTGACCGAGAGAGCTCTTAGCAGGGAAATTAGTTACAGGGATGCAGAGGGAAACTGGAACAAGCTTACAGAGATGCCAGCAAAAAGTTTTAACCAGTGTGTGGTGGTGATGGATGGGTTCATCTACATTGCAGGTGGGGAAGACCAAAATGATGCCAGGAACCAGGCCAAGCATGCTGTCAGCAGTCTGAGCAGGTAACCTCGGTTCCAACATGGCCACAGGGTTCCTGGGAAGGGGGTTCAGAGCTGGCCCATGTCTGCCTGTCTCAGGCATAGCATGACCCATGGGGTAAGGGTCAGAGAGCATTAAAAAGAGCTCAGAAAGAGCTGTCAATAAGTCAATAAAGAGGTTGTGCTAGCATCTGGCATAAACCTGCTAGGGAGGGACAAAAGCAACGAGGATCAGCAAAAGATGCTGGACTGGGAGAGACCTCCAGCATTTGGTCTGCATGACCTCAACATGTGTTTTCCCTGGGGGCTTTGACAAACCAGGCTGTGCTGCATGCTTCTACCAGCATGATGCAGCAGCATCTTGCTGAGGGCAAGGAAGGGCCTGCTCAAAGCTGCAGTGCTCCACAAAGAAGAGCCCTCATTATTTAGCTGGCTTTTAAGTACAGAAGTAGTCTATTTTGATACTCTGGAAAGCTCCCCTTCCAATCCCTGGCTGTTCCTCCAACCTGTGCCAGCCTCAACAAGATCTCTTAGTTTGGCAGGATTCATTTTCAGGTAGATTTATTGTTTGCCTGATCCCTATTGCCCTTCAGTTTTTCTCCCCTTCACTTCCCTTTCTTCAGCATTTAAATGGTGGGGTTTGTTTCCTGAATCCCCATAAACCTGTCACTAGATTGAAAAGAGATTGCTATTAAAAGAAAGGAGGTGTAACCATGGCAACTTAACAGGCAGTATTTTGTTTGAAACCTATGCCCACAGTTCCCTGCGCCTCTGCTTGTGGCTTGGCTCAGGAAATGTTGGCATTGCTTAAGGCCATCCATTCCTTTACCGGAGACTGTCTCAGTCTGGGCAGTGGACAGATGTGGCCCCAGATCACCACTCATCGGTTAGGAGCAGTCACTGGGCACTGAACGAGGTTTCAGGGAATCAGTGGCAGGCCTCCTTTCTATTTCTCGCTGGTATCTTAGCCATCCTTCCTGGACTCATCTTAGTCCCTGTGGCATCACTTTCTGGAGGCAGCAGTTCAAGTTCCCTGTGCCCTCACATGAGCCTGCTTTGCCTCACATGCCTTGCTTTTGTCTGGCAGGGGTGAGCAGAGAAGACCTGCCTCTGAGTCCTGTTCTCCCCACTGCCATGCTGTGTTGGGGCTTGGGGAGCCAGAGCAACTGGCTCTGATGCTAATCATGGACAGACAGATCTGCCCTCCCTCCCGCAGGTATGATCCACGCTTCAACACCTGGTTGCACCTGGCCAGCATGCAGCACAAGAGGACACACTTCAGCCTGAGCGCCTGTGACGGGCTCCTCTACGCTGTTGGGGGGCGCAATGCCGAGGGCGTGCTGGCATCCGTTGAGTGCTACGTCCCCACCACCAACAGCTGGCAGAGTAAGGCAAGCCTGGAGACACCCCGCTGCTGCCATGCCACCGCTGTCATCGACGGCAAACTCCTGGTCACTGGTGGCTACATCAACTACGCCTACTCCCGCACGGTGTGCAGCTACGAGCCCAGCACTGACACCTGGAGGGAGCAGGCAAGGCTCAGCACGCCCCGCGGCTGGCACTGCGCCGCCACTGTGGCCAACCGGGCATACGTGCTGGGTGGGAGCCAGCTGGGTCCCCAGGGTGAGCGGGTGGACGTGATGTCTGTGGAATGCTATAGCCCAGCCACGGGGCAGTGGAGTTGCGTGGCGCCCCTACCCACAGGGGTCAGCACGGCTGGGGTGGCTCTGCTGGACGGGTGCTTGTGCCTGGTGGGGGGCTGGAACGAGAGCGGGAAGAGGTATCAGAAGTGTGTGCAGTGCTACAACCCCGACCTCAACGAGTGGGCGGAGGCCGAGGACCTCCCCGAGGCCACCGTGGGTGTGTCATGCTGCACCATCATCCTTGCACGCCCCCAGAGCCGCGAGTCCCGGGCCAGTTCCGTGGCCTCAGCCACGGCCAGCATGTAAAGAGGCCTGGGTGCCACACGCCTTAGGCCAGCAGCTAGGAAAGAAGGCAGAGCTCAGGCCTTGCCCATGACGTGCCGGGTGGCTGGATGAGGTGGCATGCTCATGTTTGAAGTCCCTCCAAGGTCTCAAATACTCTTCTTCCACCACAGCACATTTGGAGCTGTAGGAAAGCTGCCTGCATCTCTCCATCCTGCAGCTTAAGCAAGGACTGTTCAGCAGGGCAGATGTGGAATCAAGCAGGAGAAACAACTTTTCTCATCAGTCTGCAGTGCTATATCACATTATGGTTTAAAAAAATGTAGTAAAACAAACTAGAGTAATGCAGGAGGAATTCTACTGTAGGAATAGTATCACAAGACACTTGCAAAAGAACAGTAGTAATTGTATTAGATATAAGAAAGTGACAGGTCTAGAATAGATCCTGTTGCTCTTCACAGAACAAGTGTTTGTTCAAGGGAAACATTTATTACTTACTCATTGAAGCTAGACACATTCAGACCAGGAATAAAGTGAATCTTTATACCAGGGAAGATAATCAATCATTGAAACAACTTACTAAGATGTCTAAGAGCTCTGCTACAGCTCAAGCAGAGAGCATCAGGAAGTGCCAGGGGATGTAAAACTCCAGGTGATTCAAGAGGCGAATAGTACCCTGAAATGAAATACCAACTAAATCAGTGGTCAGTAGGTCTTCACATCTTAAGCAGGAGCCATCTTAGATATATTATTAGCAGACCTATTACTTGTACCATCATGCTGACAGCTTGGTCTTGAACTCGATCACTGTTTACCTATTATTATAAAATCAGGGTCTGGCCTAAGACAGACCTCTAAAAGGAGAAATGCCTACGAAGAGGCCATTGGAGTTTCCTGGGAAAAGTGTTTGCTCAGTGCCTCGAGACCCTCCCTGTCAGGGGTGCGTACATGTACTAGATTCGAGTGAGACAAGTTATTGGTCTTAATGGTTAAAAAGTGGCAGACCCATTTTGGCACAGAAGCTCTGTGCTCTTCTCACCCCAAGGCTGTGCTGGGGCACGCTGGCCCTTCAGAGGACAGAGAGACTACAGGAACTCCCTTACAGGGCTGCAGAGGGGACTTATGCTCTCAGTTGAAGTACACTGGGATAAATCATGTCACAGTGATCCAAAACTCTGCCCCAGCAGGTCTCAGATACAGTCCAAGAGCTGTGATAACCTTTGACATGCAGGAGGCAAGAGATTGGCATTTTCCTGGCCCCAACCCATGCTCATCACAGAACATCACACAAAAGTCACATGCTGAGGCCAGAATTCTTTGATAATGGGGGTCCTGTTACTGGCAAACATTTGTATGTGATTCCAGACTGGCTTGTCACCTGTCTCAGTTCTTGGCTGCAACTCAGCTACACACTGCTGAGCATCCAGGCAAATATTCCTGGTTGATCTTTTTTGCCCAACATAATGAAATCACAACCAGGAAGCCATGGAGCCACTTAAAGGAACTGCAATATGCTGCATGCCAGAGCAATGCTAAGGCAAGAACTTCAGAGAAGCAGATCAAATTGCACTTACCTACCAGCTCTTCAGCTTCAGTGATCTGAGTAAGCAGGTTGCCCAAGTTATAACTCACATAGGAGAGGTATTAACCTTTCCCTGGGAATTCACTATTTCAATTAGGAGTTCATGCCAAGAAGCATAGGCTACAAAAGGCAGTAGGGCCACACAGATACATTTCTGTTCAACAAGTTTACTTTTCTTTATGCATTTTTTGTATGAACAGAACATGCTGCACTACCTTTTTTGGAAAGGGCTCCATCCTGAACAATGCTGGCAGCCTCTTCTGGTTTACAATTCAAAACAGGCTTTCCTTAATGGAGTTACAACACTTGAAATGTTGTAATCTTTGAGACAACACTATACTAGTCACTGGTGTTAAGAGTGTATGTGCACAGTTGAACGAAAGTGAGCTTGTCCCTCATTCCTTGATTTTATTATTATTATTACTGTATTTTTTTACTGTATACATGCATAAGAGGACAAAATGCTAGAACAGACACAAGGATGTTGCTGAACTCCACTTGAGAGTTATGTTGTCCTGCAGGGAATTTTTTCTTCTGAACAGTAAAAGCCACTCCTTTGCAGAGGCAGTCTGGCTGGCCGATTTCAGTATTTTCAGCTTACCCTCCAATCCAGTAAGTACTGAATTATTTTTAACAAAGCAGTCCAGATCCATCCTCTACCTTTTAGACACTCTTGTTATCACATTAGCACTTCTGCAGCACATTAAGAGTACCAAGATCCCTGGGCTACTAACAACTCTACCAGCTCTAGGTAAGGACAGTCAAGGTCACCCATGCACACTAGTCAAGGAAGCAGCAGGGATCACGAGTTGTTCTGCTGGCTGATATTCACCCCCTCTTGCCATGGCCAAGATTTGAATCTTGGTTCAGGAGTCTTGCCAGTCCCATAACACTGCCAGCAACATATGCATTAGTCATTCGGGCTCAGGTCTTTTTAACCAAGTCCTGTCATGCTTATTTAGACAAAACCCCTCAGCCACATTTTAGAACTACTGCTGTGCTTTATGAAGTCTGAAAGGGAAGTATATGCACCATTTCCTTTTCATTTCCTACTGAACTTAAACTTCAATGGGTCTTAGTGCACCTGAGGTTTCTCATTAACACAGAAACCTTCTACTTTTGAGAAGAGACTGCCCTTTTGACTGCAGGTTCAGGCTGTGGGGAAAAAAAAAAAAAATCTAAACAAGCATGTTGAACACTGTTCCTCTCTGGAATTTAACCCTCCAGAAATTTTGGTCTACCCCTCAACTGGCCAATACTTTTTATGACCACCCACCAACTCTAGTAACAATTCTGCTGATTATTTATGTTGTTGGACAGAAGTGGAGACTCTGTACATCAAATCCAACACCTGCTCCTTGAGAACAGCACCTCCTCTTCCAAATGCACAGCACCACAGTCCACATGTTTCTGCTGTCTTTTAAGGCAAGTGACCCTCCTTCCCGGCAGCTTCCCAGAGCAGAAGTTCCCACAAAATTCACAACAGAAGTTAGGGGTTAGAAAATTTTATTTGCTTTTTTCATTACAGGAACTGCTTATTTGCCTGGAAGGATGATGCCATCATACTGTGAGATAGAGAGAGAAAGAGAGAGAACATGAAGTGAGAAAGCAGAGTCAGGTAAAGGTGCAGTACCGCTGCAGTGGTACTCTTCAGAGTTGCCTTACTGTTAATTTCAAAGGGGGGGTTGGTGCAGATAACCATTAAACTCCACTCCTCAGCCAATTGAAACAAAAAGCCCTACCCTTCACAGGTTGATCTGACTAGAACTATCCTCATCGCTTGTACAGTCTCCAGGGTTTGGCCACTGGAGACAAACTATGCCACAATAAGCAGAACCAGGTCTGGGGGGGGGCGGGGGGAGCCATCCAGCAGGAGCAGACTAGAGTCTTTGCTGTGCAGGATATGACCAAGTAGGCCAAGGCAAAGTAGTCAAGAGCTGCCAGATTCTTTAACCCTTCCACCTCTGATAAACAAAGGTTCCGAGCATCAGCAGTAGAAGTTTTGGCCTCACACATCCATTATACAGTCCGTGTAAGGAAAGTGTACAGAGTATTGAACCCAAGAATGGGTTTTACTTGGACCGCTCCACCCTCCAAGCTTGCCAGCTGAGCTGAAGTCCCATAGGACAAACAAATCTTATCTGTCTGCTTGCTTGTGATCCGGGCCCATGCAACCATGGGAGAATCCTATATTGTGTACAAAAGGGAGAGATCGGGTTTAAAGTTCCTGCTTCATTGTATGTTTTTCTACATAACTAAAGACTTCTTCAGAGATTAAAAAGCTGATACTTCTAGCTGTGCAGATTGCAACTTTAGCTCATATTGAGTAAAGGGACATGAACAGTACTCATACTCAGATGCCACTTCCGTTACTCCAGAGCAGTACACATTCAGCTTTTAAGCAGCAGTTGACAAGTATTTCTGCCTACTACAGTGTCATGCTCAACAACTTGTTTTAATATTTCTGCAAGAAGGATCAAAAAGACCAGTGAAGCGTTCTGTCAATAAGGTTGCTACCAATCTCTTGGGATACAAAAATAAAGTTGGACTTTACCTTCTGCTGGAACCAGCGCATGGCTTCTTCCTTTCCGATTCTGTGCTTGGCTCCAATGCTACCAGTCCTGCGTTTTTTGTCAGCAATACTGAAGCCAGGCCTGCCCAGCACCTGACAGAAGAAAAGATCAACAGAACTATTTTTTAAACTTCACACTTTCCTAGGAGGGAAAGTTAAGTTTCTGATCAGTGATAGTCTTGTTGTCCGAGTTACAGACATTAATTCAAAACAGTACTTTCTACAGCTTTGATGCAAAATGAAAAACTATGCAACTTTTCTGCAGTCATTTAAACTGACAGAGGCAGCTAGTAGGCTGGACACCTTCTGATATACATAAGACTCAGAGAAACCAAAATTACTCTGAAAGATGCACTATTTCTCACCTAGAAGCCTCAGCTCCGCCCCCCCCCCCCAAAAATATATATTTAACAGCATTGTTAGCACATGTGAGACAGCTTTCCTCTTATTTCAGAGACTTAAATTTGGGGCAGCACAGAACAAAAAAATCAAACATGCCAACCAGCATGTCCCATCATCACCTCTTCTGAATGGTGAACCAGAATATTCCAGCAAAGCAGTAATAATAAAAATCAATATAGCTTATTATTGGCTCAGTTGCATTCAGTAGGGAAACTTAACTACAACGCACCACTTCAGATACAAGAATCAACCAGCATGAATTCCACATTTCTAGACCTCTCTAACCTCGACAGCCTTCAGCCTGCATCCCTGAAGTCCACATGCACTTCTTCCCTTCCCAACAAGCTGGCCAAAGTCTAGACAGCGATTCTGCTCAGTGTCATCCCAGGAAAAACAGTAGGGAGCAACAGTATTTGTTTCCAAAGAGGCTTTGGGAGAGGCGTCATAAATTAAGGATCCTGCAGTAGCCCTCTGAAGCTCAGTTTAGACTTCAATTTTGTTGACATCTTTGCATCCTCCAATACTGGACAGCAAGTTAACATGAGCCAGAGTTATCATTCTAGGTTCTTTCTGTAGTTTTCATACATAAGCAGTAACCACAGGGAAGCAGAGAATACGCACCACATAAAAGTCCAAGCCGTAGATACCAATACTTGGATCATATTTAATTCCCAAATCGATGTGTTCCTGAATTCCAAAGCCAAAGTTCCCAGTATCTGAGAAGTTGTTTTTCCTCAACTCGTATTCTCGCACCTGAAATATTTGTTGCAGTTATTATTTTGTCACTGACTGCAAAAAGAAGTCCTGCATGTTCTATTAATTTCCAGAGCCACAGGTTCTTTACACACAAGTCTTCAGCCATCAGATTCTGACCCAACAGCCTTAGAAACCTCAGCAGCAGAGACAATATCTCAAAAGAAAGCAGTGACTGCACCAGCTAGCTCTTAAATAAGCAAGGGAGTGACCAGATAGAGACTGCAAACACAGCAACCTGTAGGTCAGACACAAAAACGCCTTCCCAGTTCTTAGCATCCAAGACTGACCTGTAGCTAGATCACATGCAGTATTTCAAAGACTTTCCAGTCTTTGTGCTTTCAAACAAACCACAAAGATCCAGACCAGCCAAACTCTCACCTTCAACCCCTTCTCCAGGATCTCCTCTGCTTTGGCCCCACGAACTGTGCAGTGAACAGCAATCTTCTCATTTCTCCTGATTCCAAAGGATCTTACAGTGTATCGTGCTGTAAGCAGCAATAGTTACACTTACAGACTACTCTTGCTTTAGAAGACTACAAAAGCAACTTAAAAACACCACCACCACACAATTCCCTGTTTAAGGATGGGAGCAGAGCTGCAGGCCGAGTCCAGAAAGAAAACTGAACTGACAGAAGTGATCACCAGCAGGCCGTATTTATGACCCCATTCATACAAAGTCCCTACAGGCCTCTTCTCCGGGAGCTGGGCTGTCATTACACACCACGAGCACTCAGAGACGCAAAGGACAGAAGCGGCAGCAGCGCCGGCCCGGCTGGCAGCCGCCTCTCACCTTTGGAGAAGACGGGGGTCTGGCCCGTGAGCTGCTCCAGCACTTTGGCCGCCCGGGTGAGCCTGTCCCCGCTCTCGCCGACGCAGATGTTGAGGCAGAGCTTGCGGATGCGCAGCTCGCGCATGGGATTCTCCTTTTCACCTTGGTCCTGCTGCGGAGAGACGACGCGGCGGGTTGCCGGGGGCCGCGGGGAGCCGGCCCGCCCCGGCGGCCGGACACGGCGCCCGCGGGGGGCAGAGCCCATTGCCGCCGCCGCCGCCGCGCGGCCTCCCCCCGAGCCGGGCGCCCGCCAGGCCGCGGCCCGTCACAGCGGCCGCTGCCCCCTCCCCTCCCTGCCCGCACCCGCCCCGCAGAGAGCCCCCCCGCCCCGGCCCTCCCCTGCTGGGGCCCCGGCCCGGCCGAGCCCCGCCGGCAGCGGATGGCGGCGGATAGAAGCGGCAGGGCCCGGCAGCCGCCGACACTCACCGCCATGTTGGAGGCGGGCAAGAGACCACGGCGGCGCCGCCGCGGGGTCTTATGGGGCGGCGCGCGGAGCGGGCGCGGCGCTGCCGGCGCGCGGCTGCCCCCGCGCGGCCGGAGGGCGGCGCTGCCGCGCGGCCGCGCCCGTTGCCGGGGCGACGCCGGCGCCTGAGGCGCCGTGAGCCGACGTGGGCGGGCGGGAGCGGCGAGCCGCAGCCTGCGGCGGACGCTGCCCCTCGGCGCCCCGGAGCCCCCCTCCACCCGGGGGCCTGCTCGAGCAAGCCTCTGGCCCTCGCCCCGGGCTCCGTGAGCCCCGGGCAGGTGTGGAGTCCCGGAGGGAGGCAGGCGGGGCTGGGCGCGGGCTGCGCGGCCCTCCCCACGCAGCCCGCCGACCCGGGCCGCGGCCCTGAGCCCTCCGCTGTACCCAGCCCCGGAGGGTCGCGTCAGCCCCGAGCCCTTCTCCTGCCCCCGGGCACGGCCTTCGGGGAGCCGAGAGGGCAAGTTCAGAGCCAGCCAAAGCCGTGGGCTGCATCTGCCGCAACACTCCCCCTTCTCCCCTGCCAGTTTCCCCGAATCAGAGGGAGAAACCTACTGTTTCAATTTCACTTCACTCTTTCAGGGCAGCTTTTGTGAGTTTCAGGTCTCCACCTGGGTTCTTTATCCTCTTTTTGCACCCTTTTAACTTAGTTTGCAGCAAGGGAGGAGCCCCAGTCCAGTGCCCCAGCCCTGTTAGCCGGGAGCAGAGCGTTAACACAGCTGCTCTGGGAAGTGGGCAGCTGAATTCACACCCCTTTATGGGGACAAACACCTCTTTCAGTGGCCACGTTATGCCCCTGGGCTGAGCACCTGCAATGAGGCTCTCACCAGGGTAAGGATGACAGCGACTCGCTGCCTTTTCTGGTCATCACCATCCCTGCCTTCCTATTCAGAGCTGCTAGGCTGAGCTTGCTATAGCCCTCACTGCCCCCTCCCCCCGCCCCATTTTCCTCCCTGCATTGAGAAATCTTCTAAAAAAGAGATGAAGGATGAATGAAAAATCAGCTTGTCTCATTGAGAAAAAAAATTGTTAGGAATCTCCATGCAGAGGGAGCGAGAGGCCACTAGTAAAAAGTAACGTTACTCTACTACTTCATTATTGATTTACTTCACCTAAGAACAGCTTTGCTAGAAACAGAGCGGCAGGCCCCTTACAGAGCTCGGCCAACAGCCAACTTTACTTTCTGTGGATCTCAGTTAGGATCTGTCCATGCTGCGGTGTTCCTTCTGGTGGGCAAAGGCTGAAGGCAGGGCTAAATGTACAGCAGGCAACATGGGTCAAAGGGCTGGTGCATCCTCAGGACAGGACGGAGACTCCTGTCTGATCCACACTCATTTGCAGCCCAGTCCCTTACTAGGTACCTTCCCTTGCAGGTGGCTCTCGTTGCACAGCAGCCTCTTCTCTAGCCCAGTCTTGGATGGTCCCACTGCCAAAGGCTATGAAGAAGATCAAGCCAAACAGGTTGAGGGCTGCAGATACGAAGAAGGCATTCCTCCAGCCAGTCTGGAGATCCTGGGGGAGCCCAAGAACAGGTTATAGTAATATCACCTTTCTCTTTATCTCCATGTAGAGATCACCCAGCTAGTGCCACACAGACCATAGGCGCTTAATTAGTCTGTCTCCATCCTCTGCTTGCTACTAGTATCAACTACAGAAGAGCTTTGCTCAGCTCTATACATATGTCAAACCCCCTCTACCTGGAGATGTGCTTCCTGCCTTGGCATCTTTGGAAACACTGTGAGCTATACTGAATTCGGGAAGTTTTCCTCATTGGCACAGAGCTTCCTCCTCACCCCACTCCCTCCAGTCTCTCCCCATCTGTAAGTACATCCAGACGGGGCCCATGTGGTGCTCTTCCTGCTTTCTGACTCATCCATGTATCCTCAGAATGGTTTAGAGTTCTGGTTTGCTGGGTGCTACATGGCACATGTTGGTTCAGGAGAGGGAGCCCAGGGAAGGAAGGGGTTGGCTGGGAGTAATTTTTGATTTAGTGCAAAGAAAAGATCCATTTTTGAGAGTGGATCTGTTTTCTTCCAGGGATATGTTTGTGCTTTATGGCCCCAAATTACCTGGCTGACAAGAAGTCCGACTGCAGTGGGAGCAATAATTCCCGAGACTATACCAAAAGTATTTGTGATTCCCAGCAGGAACCCTGCATATCTGGGGAGAGGAAGCAAAGATTTCCTGAGCAAGGCAGAGAGGAAATTGTCACAAGAAGAGAGAAGACTAGGTTCTGCCAGTCCCTTCCCTGCAGGGGAACAGACTGAGATCTTCAACCAGAACAAACAGGTTTTAAAACCTATTTAAAGAGAGTCCATGGGCTCATTTGCATGAACACTGCCTTTCCTGCTGAGCGACGCTCAGATGTTAGACCTCTATTTTACTACTCAGCTTACAATTCACCAGCTGCAGAAGATGAGGGAAAGAAGAAGCAACAGGAGTAGCAGAAACCTTTTGGGATCAGGGACAGGAGAGGTGCAAAGCCAGGGAGGTGACGACTGACCCACTTACCTAGGAGCTATATCAACGTGGTTAATATTGATGCCTGCCCCCGTCATGCTGATTATCGTAAGAGCCAGTGTTAGAAGGACCACGGTAGCCGTGGAACTGCAGCCAATGTAAGGCACGGCCACCAGGCAGACAGCTGGGAACAGCATCCCTTAGGAGCAGAAAGGGATGTGTTTTATTACAGGCCACATAAATGTGTTGGAAAGGCTGGGTGGCAGATGAAAGCTTGTCCTCACCTAGCGCTGAGAAAAGTTTCCTGACAGCTGCTGTGCCAAGCACCTGCCTGGCCAAAAGGAAATCAGCCAGCAGTCCAGTCAGGATGTGCCCCAGCCCGTTCCCAATGAAGGGCAGGGCGGACAGGAGGCCGTTCTGCAGAGTGGAGAACAAGGCACTGTCTGGAGAACCACGGCCTGAAGCAACAGAGCCAAGGACTCCGCGACTGCAGTACTGCTTGTCGCAGAGCCACCAGCCCCCAAGAAGGCATGTCCCAGAGGAATCTCCCCCCATTCCCATTGAACAGAGGGACGAAGTCCCGTCCCTGTTGCAGGGACCAGCCTCAGGGCAGCACTCACCTCTGTGAGGCTGAAGTGGAGGACGTTGCTCATGAATGTGGGCATGGAGGTCAGCAGCATGTAGAACAACCAGTCTGTGCAGAAGCAGGCGATGGCAATCGCCCAAAGAGGCAGTGATTTAGCCATGGCCACAAGTGGAAGGGAGCGGCCATGAGAGCTGCCCTGGAAGGGAAAATTGATGGGTCAGTGCCTCCTTCCTGATTGCCCATCCCCTAGGCAGGCTGCTCACTCTTTCCTTGGCCTCTCCACTTGTTGCTGAGCAGACTGGGACTACCTTGGCCACTGTATAAAGCACCCAGCCAAACTTACTAAGAGTAGTTCATTTGCCACAGTGTCTGCAGCATGATCAGCCATGGTTAAAAAACTGTGAGTACCTGGTGAGCCAGCGACAACATGATGTACTCCTGCTCCCCAGCACTAATCCAAGGGTGATGTGCAGGGTCTTCATACACAAGGAGGAACCAGCAGAGGCACCAGGCACAGCCAACACCACCTGAGGAATGCAGAGCTGTCAGTGCCAGCTACTCTTAGGATGTTCATCCTGGAGATAGGATGACTCCAACCCTGTGCCCTGTCAGGCTAGGACAGGAGAAGGCAAGGGGTGAAACGTGGAAGAGCTGAGAGCCAGTGGGGTGGAGGCTGGTACTAGTAATACAGCGAAAGCAGGAAGATGGGAAAGGTCATGGGCTGCTGCGCTTTAGCTGAATCCATCACTCACAGTGGAAGGGGCTGGGCTGACAGCATGACATGTTCAGTAAAGGCATATTCGTGTAAGAGAACCCTGGCAAAAAAAGGTTTCATCCTGACTTGGGAGAGAGAGGGGAGTCCAGAGATCTGTATGGGACTAGTGAGGAGGGAGGAAACCTTTTGGGAGCTCTGCCAGTAAATGCTTTGCAGTGGGGCTGGAGTAGAGCAATGTGATGGGCCATTACTCACCAAAGATATAGAAGACAAAGGGCCATCCCAGACTCTGGCAGATGATCCCAGCCACAAGGAGAGCACAGAAAGTCCCAAAAGTGCATCCTAGGGATCAGAAACCAGAAAGATTGGTTTAATGGGTCTGTAGTACCCCAGCACCCTTTCTGGGTGCAATTGGCACATCTTGTGGCCAGCAGTGAGTGATGTGTGAGAGACCTCCCCTGCCCCCACTCAACCTGAGCCAAAGAGACAGAGAAGACACAGGATGGGAGAAGGAGAGGCAGAATGGCTGCTAACACTTTGCCAGGACTCACAGCTTTGAATTTGAGGCTGCTACAAGGACTGGCTTGGAAAAGAGGGGTGAGGTCCTGGACCCACTGAATTGGTGGCAGGGAAAGTATTACCTGCATCAGCGATGTTCATGAGTCTGCTGCGTTCGAGCGGAGGGGCCCATTTTGCCCAGAGTGTGTACTGAGCTGGAAATATCACCCCCTGCAAGGGACAGGAGGGAGCTGGAGATAACCAGAGCAAGTTTCCTAGTGTGGCAGTGCCTGGAGCCAACACTGACCTCAGCCAAGCCCAGCAGCACCTGCAGCCCGATGAGGAACCTCACGCCAAGGTCTGCTGCTTGGGGCACGAGGAGGGTGAGCACGGAGGTGAGCAGGAGCCCACTGCCCAGGACGTGCTTCCCTCCGAAGCGCCCGGAGCAGTACCCACCCAGTGCCTGCGTGAGGCCATAGCCATAGAAGAAGGAGCTGAGGACGATCCCTTGAGTCTCAGTGCTCCAGTTGTACACCGGGGCCTAGAGGAAACCGAAAGTGGCTATCAGAGGGGTGAGTGTATAACCCAGGCAGGGGGAGGTCTATTTTCCAGGCACAGACTCTTCCAGAAGGGGAGAAGCATCCAGGAAACACAGCTCTGAGTACAACAAACTACGAGCTCTCTGCTCCCTCACTCCCCATGGCCTCAAGGCTTTTCTCTGCTGCTTCCAAGTCCATGCTGCATGGAAACACAAGGATGGACAGAGCTATCAGGTATCTGAGCCTGCCTTCCACTTACACCCTGAGCAGATCCTCGGTGGGAGCTGTTGGGACTGATGCTGGATGAGCCGTGCGGAATGCTGCTGTTAGTCATGGCGACGATGGCGATGCTGAGGCCGACCCGGAGCGAGTATGCCATGAAGAGAGAGACGTGCAGGACAAGAGCCAGGCCACAGCGAGCTGAGCAGAGCCCTGCAGAAGGAGAGCACCTGCGAACCGGAGCTGGTCAGGGAGGCTGCAGGTTAAATCTCACCCACTTGTGCATATCCACATCACCAGGAGGAAGGAAGCCCCAGACGATCACCTTACTACAGCAACCCATCGCTCTTTCCAGATACCCTCCAGGTATCTTTCATAACACCTCCTGTGAGCCCCTTCCCTCCTCCTTTGCAGGGATGGCACTTTGTGTGTGTCAGTTTGTTCAGAAGGAGAAACAGAGGGGCAGGGAGGCAAGGCAACTTGCCTGAGGATGAAGAGGACATGTCAAAATCAGAGGCTTCTGGCTGCCAGTCCCTGCTGAGGGCCTCACTTCACCCTACTCCTCTCTAGGGAGTAGATTTACCTGTCCTGAAGGATGTCTGCTGAGCAAGCAGAGGACTTTCATCCTGCTCTGCCTCTGGCCTGTCTTCCGTCTGCGTGCTGTCAGCATGGCACTGCATCTCCCTCCTGCCAGCAAGTTCTCTTCGAGACAACTTCCTGCACTGTTGGGAAAGTGAATTTCAGACATCGGTAAACACGGGAGCAGACGGACCGCTCAAAACTGGCTCCTGGCATTTCCTCTGACCACGTAACTAGCGGCACAGTGAGTGCGCTGCGGGGCTGGTGATCACAGACGCCTGCGTGGCCAGCGCGAAGGGCACAGGAGCTTTATGAGCATCTGATTTACAGCAGCATCAGAGCTCCCCAGGGCGGTCTTATTTGCATCCCCGTTTTTTAACCATTGATCACGACAAAGCCACGGAGTCTCCCCACAGCGGCGTGCTCCCTCCTGCGCTGGGCAGCTCCTGCCGTCCGTGCTCTGGGCCTCCAAGCGAAGCGCCATCCCCCCAGCGTGACTCGCAACCCCCAGCGGAGTCAACCTCTGCACCGGCCTCCCAGTGCCGGCTGCCTTCCCTCCAGGAGGCCACGATCCAGATGTGGATGGTGAGGGCTGCCTTCCCTCCAGGAGGCCACGATCCAGATGTGGATGGACGGGGTCACGTGAGCGGCAGGCCACGTGACCGCGGTTTTGGCATCTGTCTCTGGAGTGGGGAGCAGGACGCTGCCACGTGCGTTTTCGCAGAATTTGGGATCTTTGGGAGAACCTGGGCCGGGAGGGGCAAACGCCAGGGCTCAAACCAGCCCGCCAGACCGGCCTGGTCTGTCCGGGGGCGGCCCGCCCCGTCCGTGGGTCCGTCCCGGTGTCTGTCCGGGGGCGGCGGGCCCCGTCCGTGGGTCCGTCTCTGACTCCCCCCCAGCAGGCCCGGACCCTCCCCGGGTCCATGTGTCCCACCCCTCGGCCCCGCCCCCTCCATCCTCAGGCCACGCCCCCCACGCTCAGGCCACGCCCCCCACCCCCGGTCATGTGCTCACTCAAGATGGCGGCGCTCAGAGCGGCGGCGGCGGCGCTGCTGCTGTCGCTGGGCTGCGCGGCCGCCGCGGTGCCGCTGGTCATCTGGCACGGCATGGGTGAGGGTCCGGCCCCGGCGGCGGGGCCGCTCCGGGGGCGCGGGGTGAGGGCCCGGCCCCGGGGCCGCTCCGGGGGGGGTGGAGGTCGTGGGGGGCCCGGCCGGCCCGGCCCGCTGCGGGTCCCCCCTGCCCCGGGCCGCCCTGCCTGAGAGCTCTCGGCGGCGGGGACGTCCTCGGAGCTGTGGCGTCGTGGTACCTAACGACCTTCCCCTCCGCAGGAGATAGTTGCTGCAATCCGCAAAGTATGGGCTACATCAAGAAAATAGTTGAGGCGAAAATACCGGGGATTTATGTTCTGTCTCTCAAGATTGGAAACAACGTGATGCAGGTAAATCTTTCTGCTTGGCTCGGCTGCCTTCGCAGGCTGCTGATCTCTGTGCAGATCTGAAGGTGCAGTAATTACTGCAGTCTCTGCTCTTGATTTGGTTCCAGGAGGATTGCTCTAAGTTGTCCCTGTTAATTTCCTTCTTCGTGAAGGAAACAGCTCTGACAGGTAGCAGACAATAAAGTCTCACTAATACCTACAGAACTGGTAAGGAAACAAATCCCTAGTCTTAGGGATTACTATGGAAATAGTAATAGTGGATTACTATGCAAATCCACTGATTAGCTTTCTATAACCACTCTAGATAATATGAAGACATGTGATAAGCTGCCATAGTCTTTTAAGGTAGAGCTTTGTTCCGTGACACTTTTTGTCACGTTCCTCTTTGATTTGCAAGCACTTGCTTGCTATACATTGCCAGTAGAATAAAGATATAAGCTTCTTTTGCACCTTTGTATTTTTGACTGTTCTGCATAGCCCTACTGAATGTCTTTAAATAGTCTCTCAGGATAACGCAGTCTTTATTTTCTAAGAGCTGGAAAATATGGGTGATTTTTTTTTTTACGTATATATATATATATATATAAAATATATGTGTGTGTGTATTTAAAAAAATCCTAAAGCGACTCATATTGTTAAGATGTCTGAGGAAATGTAACTGTTCTGTGTAAAAGAGTTTTGCCAGTAGAACAGGAAGAATGACCTGATAAAAGGAAGTCTCAAAACTTGGATTTCATTTCTGTTACATTGTGAAAGTTAAATGTCCTCTTTCAAAAGCAGCACTGTTAGTCATCTGCCTGTAGATCTGTAAGCTACTGTAAAGCACAAATTGTAATTTTTAATCTGGCTAATTCACCAGGATATGGAGAACAGCTTCTTTATGAATGTAAATGATCAAGTGAGAGAGGTGTGTAGCCAGCTCGCAAAGGACCCTCGCCTGAAAGGAGGCTACAATGCAATGGGCTTCTCCCAAGGAGGCCAGTTCTTGTAAGTTGATGCTTCTGCTGTATTTCCAGTGACTTTTCAGTGCGTTTTGGATTGTGATACTTAAAACTCTAAACACTCTAAAGTATTAAGTGAACTGTCACTTAAGCCCCTTCATGAAGGTAAGAGCATGTCAAAGGAGGCAAGAAGACAGAAGGAGGGTGCTGTTTCCTGAGTGCCTGAAGCTCTCCCCTCTCAGGAGGGCTCAGTTATATTTGCAAAGGTTACCCAAGTGCCTTAGCCCATGCAGCAGCAATCTTCACTACCGGGTGTGCTAACTCAGCTCCTTTATTTTTCTCCACAGGAGGGCGGTAGCCCAGAGGTGTCCTTTTCCACCCATGTTCAATTTGATCTCCGTTGGGGGGCAGCACCAAGGTAGTGTGCTCTTAAGCTATCACAAACCCTAACCATGATAGAGGGCCCTTCTTGGCAGAAGGGATGAATGTTTTGGCCTCTTTCTGAAAACTGATTTTCTTGTGAGTTAAACCATCTGAAGCTGGTGATCTGCTTTGGCTCAGATAGCCGACTACATTATCTTCTGGGCTGGTCTTGCTTAGCTGGTAGGGCAAAGGGACTTATTGTCCAGGCAGAATTATTATACACCTTGTAAGCAGCTTGGATAAGTTGTTTGTGAAGAGGAAGTTTCTCAGTGCTTCCTGGGTCACAGGGATATTTTTCAGTCAGCATCTGGAAAGCTAAAACCCTGAGGAAAGGGAGGTGCTTTTCATGGTAAATTAAAGAGGCAGTACAAAGTGTAATTTAGGAGCTGTGCAGTTAAGTGTCTGAGAGAGTGGCTGGCAATGAATTTCAAATACTCTCCCCTGGGAAGTTCCACGGCTTGAATCTACTTCTTTGTAGTGTAGTGGGGCAGACTGGTAGCAGACTGTCCTGAAACCTCCTGGGAACAGATTAGGTGAGCTGGAGACTCTTCTGCTTGTTCTGTTCTCCATAGCAACGTCAGTTGCTGGTCAGTGCAAGAACACCATCCATTATCTTTGTGTATAATAATGCCCAGGGGCAGGAGGGCTGCCTAATGGGATTGCAGGATTAAAGGCCTCCTGATTCCCTGGGTAATTCCTGCCACTGGTCTGTGAGAGGGTGGCTCTTTACCAGATGGAGAGATTAAGTAGATTTCGGTTTGGCTTACTGAGTTGTTACACATCTGCATAACCCAGGAGTATATGGCTTTCCACGCTGTCCTGGTGAGAGCTCCCATATCTGTGACTGGATCCGAAAGACACTAGATCTGGGCGCCTACACGCAAGCTGTTCAGGAGCAGTGAGTATATTCGTCAGGCTGCAAAGATGGGGTCAGGCCCATGTGGGCAGCTCTGGGTTTCCAGTTTGATCTTTGGTTTCTCTGTCTTCAGTTTGGTACAAGCGCAGTATTGGCATGACCCTTTGAAGGCGGAGGACTACAGAAAACACAGCATCTTTTTGGCTGACATAAATCAAGAGAGGGTAAGTACCTTACTGATGTGTAAGTGCTAGCAGTAGAGCATAAGCCTGAGTAGTGAGTTCCTCCATGTTTGTTCTTCCCGACAGTACCTTTGATAGCATTTGAAGGGGAGCATTTGTGCCCTGCAGCCCGGAGTGTATCAAGCATTTTCAGAGACTTATGAATGAGACTTGTCCCATGTCAGCAGTTTTTGTCACCTTCAGAGTGATCTGAGTAAAGATACACACAGTGCTCAATCCATGCATCCACTTACTAGTGGGCAAATCTTCAACCTTCTCCTGGAGGGAGGGTAGAGCCACCTCCTCTTTACAGCCTGAGGCTCACCTTTACAGGTGAGGCTGAGTGACATGAGCGCAGCACGGGGAGACTGATGATGGAAACATGTTCCTGGCTACAGGGCCGGTGCAGTCCAGGGTTTCCTCTAGAGGTATGGAGTGAGTTGAAAGCAGGCAGTTTCTTACTCCATGTGTCTTGCTGGGGGCCTTCCAGTATCTTAGATCTGTTCTCTATATTTTCATCCAGGGAATCAATGAGACATACAAGAAAAACTTGATGGCTCTAAAGAAGTTTGTGATGGTGAAATTTCTCAATGATACCATGGTTGACCCTCCAGCCTCTGAGGTGAGGCAAGCAGGATGGATGCTGCCTTTGGCCAGGGTCCTGCATATTTGTTTGTTTTGCTCATTTCTGGTTTACCTTTGATGGCAGAACTTGAATTTGGTGAAAAGCAGGCCGTGCAAACATAAGCGTGATAAACTAGCTTATTCAGACAGCAACTATCTCCTGTGAGCCCTTCAGCAACTATTTCCTTGTTTTTATTTTGATAGTGGTTTGGATTTTACAAAAGTGGCCAAGCCAAGCAGACTGTTCCACTGAAGGAGACATTGCTGTACACAGAGGTATGTTCTCCTGGGTGCTGAGGGGTTTCTACTATTTCACTCTAAAGAAGATAGTGTCCTGAAGTAAGAGACTTTAGGAGCTCTAAATCCAGCAGCTCTGCTCTAGTCACTGCTCTGCTGTTCCTGCAGCATGGGCTTCTCTTGCCAGTAGCTGTTTGAGAAGGCATTTACCTCTAGGCCAGGCCTGGCAGCAAGGATCACAGTAACCATCTCAGGTCTGCAACAAGACTGTCTTGAATGCTTGTGTAATGAGTTCTGCTCCTTTTAAAGCCTTGTTATAAGAGTCATCCAAATCTGGCTTTCTCTGTTCTGTGAAAAACTTAAAGAGCAGAGGTGGAACCCACTCTAGCCTGCCACTGCTGCTGCGGCAGCTGTGTCTCAGTCAGGATCCTCAGGCCCTGCTATGGCCAAGCACTGCTATGGCCAAGCACTGCTATGGCCAAGCACTGCTATGGTAACAGTTCTCTCTCTTCAGGATCGCCTGGGGCTGCAGGAGATGGACAAAGCAGGAAGGCTGGTGTTCCTGGGCGTAAAAGGGGATCACCTGCACTTCTCAGAAGAGTGGTTTTACACCACTATCCTCCCCTTCCTCCAGTGAACCTAAGAGGAAGCATTATGTGAGAGCACTGTGGAGGTTCTGTCAGTGTAGTTAATGCAGCTGCTACTGTGCAATTGCACTTTTTGTGTACAAGCCTGGGGGGGGGGCTTTGGCTCATCAGTTCTAGAGTATGCAGAGGTGGCACCCCTGTTGCAGCACAGTAGGAGACTGATTCCTCTGGATGTAATTAAACTAACCCTAAAGCACTCCAGTCCTGCGCAGGCCTTGGTAAGGCTGCCTGTGTGTGGGTGTCAGAGGTGCAGCTGTTACAGTCACTTGGTCATGGTAAAATGGCTGAGTTGCTTGCGAGGTTTTGTTTTAACAGTCACATTCACAGCCCCTGGTACCTGTTCTTCTTGAGAAGCAATGGCACTGTTAACCAAAATCACTAGTTCAAATATGCTGCATTGCTGAAGGAAATCAGTACGTAGACTTACATGGCTGTATGCAGAGGAAAGTAGAGTCTCTACTTCAAGGCAGGGAAAAGGGCCAAATTTAGGTGATTCTAGGGAAAAGGGAGGGTTTTGCATTAAGTGGGTATTAACACCTTTAACAGTTTTCAACTAAAGGCTTGTTTTATGCACTTTGTACAGCAATTCATATCAATAAAAACTTTACATCTAACCAACTAAAAAAGGGGTTATTACTGGCAGGTGCATTCAGGGAAGGAGAAAGTCTGTATTTATTCTTCAGTTTTGCTGCATGGGGCAGGTGCTCTTCAAAGTTGTCTCAGCAGAGTTATGCAGGAAGGGGCATTTTGTCCTACCTGAAGTTCAGTATGTCTCCACACAGAGTAAACGAGAGCCACTGTAATGAGCAAGTTGGCATTAACTTTATTCTATCTTCTGTATAATCTTAAGTACATAAGAAAGGTTTTTCCACAAGCCTCAGGAGAAGACAAGTACAAGTCACAGGACAGTCTCAAAATAAAAAAATTGCATATTTTTTTATAAGTTTTGTCCTAGAGAAAGAGAACATTGACACTTTACAGAGGAAATGCCTTTAAGATATGCTTACGCCACCCGAGGCATTGGAAACATGAAGGTCAAAGCACGTGCAGCGCCCTGTATGGGTCAGTACAGTACTGTTTTTTAGATTCAGTGCTCTGCTCCAGGGCCCTAGAACAGAGACGACAAGCCTCCAGGAAAGTAAAGAGCCAAGCAACAGGGAAAAGGGGAGGTTGAGAAGTTTCACTCTGTGGTGAATGAATGCCAATGAGAAAGAGAGCGATGAACCAA